>NC_138369.1:119537701-119568136 GCF_054177405.1 Leptonychotes weddellii | reverse complement strand
TTGAATTCATTCATTTAATAAATATGTTCTAAGTGCCTACCATGTGTTAGGCACTGTTCTGGAAGCTGGGGGAAACAATGGTGAATAGTATGTTAGTCAGAGTTAAGGACCATGGGAAAAATAAAGCAGAGAAGGGGAAAAGGAATGCCATGGGTTACAATTTTTAAATAAGATGGTCAGAGAGGGCCTGCCTTACTGAAGTGACAAAACATGACCGGAAGGATCTGAAGATGAGGACTTAAACCACATAGATATCTAAGGCAAGAGCATCCCAGGCACAGGGAATATCAAGTACAAAGTTCCTAAGGCAGTTGAGAGCTTTGCATTTCTGAGGATCAGCTAGGAGACCAGAGTGGCTGAGGTGGACTGTCAGATGATCCAGAGACGACGGGAGAGCAAAGGCAGATCAGGTAAGGCCCTGGACCATCATAAGGACTTGGCTTATGAATGGAATGAGATGATGGGGAGCCTGGGTGGCTCAGTCAGTTAAATGTCTGCCTTTAGCTCAAGTCATGATCCCAGGGTCCTGGGATCGAGCCCTGAGTTAGGCTCCTGCTCAGTGGGGAGCCTGCTTCTCCCTCCCCCTCTGCTCCTCCTCCCTGCTCGCTCTCTCCTGCTCTCTCTCAAATAAATAAATAAAATCTTTAAAATAAATAAATAAATGGAATGAGATGAAAAGCAACTAGAAGGTTCTGAAGTGAAGTTACATAACCTAGAAGAATGTACAGTACCTGAAATGTCTAAATGAAAAGAGTGGTAGCTGTGGGAAGCATTAGTCTGCAAATACTTACTGAATCCATACTATTTACTAGGATTTTCCTAAGCCCTGGGCATATAGTGGTAAATAAAAGACACATCAGTCCAAGCTTTAGTGTTATGGGTGAGAATATTAACAAATGATTAAGCAAGTAATTACAACTACACTAGGTATGAGAAGAACTTGGTGATTTTGGAAAGAAAATTGAGGAAGGCAGGTCTAATTTAGTCTGGGATATAGGGGAAGGCTTCTTGGAAGAAAAAATATTTAAAGTGAGATTGGAAAAATAAGTAGGAGTGAGTTAAGTGAAGAGGGATAAGAGGGACAAGAACACATCAAGCAGAAAGTGCCTGCTTCTTCAAAGGCATCTTCAGGGAATTGAAGACCACTGCAGCTGGAGCTAAGCAGGCAAAGAAGAATGCCTAAAGAGTTGGGGTTGAAGTCTAAGGGCAATAAGATACCAACAGTTTAAAGCAGGAGCTCAAGGAGATTAGAGTTGTATTTTAAAGATGACTCTAAAAGCAATGAGCTTAGAGGAGGAAGAAGTGAGTACAGGAGGTCAATCAACAGCTACTGTAGAAGTCTGGGCAAAGATAACAGGAGTGTAAATAAGTGTAGTGGATGCAGGAACAGAAAGACATGGATAGCTTGAAAAGTACTTAGGAGGTAGGAAAGACAATGTGATGATGGATTAGAGTCATGAGAGTTGAGAAAGAAGGTCCTGAATAGCTGAGGTTGCCAGCTACTTTTCTTGATCTTTTTGGATAGACAGATCCTATCTTCTTCACCAAGAGAAGAAAGATTCCAATATGATTCCTTTTGGGGGGAGGGACAAGAAAAAGCTGATCATATATCTAATAAGCCTTTACGCCATTGCTGCCAACTGTCATACACAAAAGAGTCTCAATTTGCACAATTTAGGCAATTTGTTCTGTTTCCACCAATGTATGAAACTTGGCTGTGGCTGTTCAGAAAAATGAACCAGTTGGATTCTACCTCTTAAATCTTCTGGTAAATACTCATGTTGCTAGTACTATATAGATTTATGTAATTTGTAAGCAGGGAACATCAGTATTTTCTACAGCATTCTATCAAAGCTTATGTAAGTAATCCCAAGGCACCGAATATAAATTTTCAGTACACTACAGCACTGAAGAATTAGTTCTTCACCAAAGAATTGGAACGTATTAACCCCTGGAAGTAGCCATTCCCTCTTGTTCGTGGACACTAGAAAAACCACTTATTCCTAACCAATGCTGTCACCAAAAAGGTGGATACCTTTTTTTTAGGAAAACAGCTGAATAAGTTAATACCAGTGACTTACTTATCTTAAATCATTAAAGATAAATCCAGTTACTCAGAGAAAGAAAAATTGGCATTTTCTCTTCTAGAGACCATCAAACTCCTAGTCATGCTAACTATATTCTCTATAGCCATTCTCCACGGAGTCCTCAAACATTGCTAAACTAAGTGGGAGTTGTGTGTTTGTTTGTTTTTTCCATTAGGTCAGAGAAATAAAAGCAAAAAAAAATTAAAAGAAAAAACATTTGATACAATCTTTCTACTAGTATGAGGTTGAACCAACCTTACATGTTTTAATAGTCTAGGTGTCAAAGTGGATGGTATTACTAAATAAAATACCTCTGTGCTCTGAAATTACAAAATCTCATTAATTAGACCAAAAATCAAACTGATACTAATTATCTATTCCTTTGTCACAAGCAGTAGTGGTACGAAGTGAAAAGAAAGTTTCCTAAGAACCCAAATGTGTAGGAAAGCATTAGTACTAAAATAACACACCTGGATCAGCGACTGCAACTCACAGGGAAAAAAAATGTATTTTATTTAATGACCAAGTACACAAACACAAACACACACACATTCACACATACATATAACGAAAACATACTTACTCTTACCAGGTGGGATGCAGTGTGAAATGTTCTGCTCTATGCTCCTTCATTTAAAAAAAAAAAAAGCTGGTCACTACTTGTAAACAAAGGTTGCAAGCCACGAATATAATTACAGCATATAATTGCTCTAGAGCATTATAAATGCTAACTTAAAATTTTAGGGAAATGTACAGTCCTCCTCCTTCTTAGAATTGGCCCACAAAAGTACTCTGTGTACTCAGAGAAACCAAAAATTAACACAGCCTCGTTCCCATGTATCCAGCCTGGACATGGTGCTTGCTTTCAGTGTGCTTAAATCATCTACCTTCCCAGGCCCAAGAGCTGAGGGAATGACTTGTAACAGGACTCTATGTCTATACTGCACATTTTATATGAAAGTCCTTTTTATATATATTATTTCATTTGACCCTCACAACAACCCTGTGAGGTAGGCAGGGGAAATAATATCAGATTTACTTTACAGATGAAATTAAAGTCCAGAGAGGTTATGTGACTTTCCCAGGCAGATAATAAGAACCATTAACTTTTAGGTGGAGGGCTCTTTTCTCTAAACCACTGATGGTATAATCTGACCTCAAATATTTTTACCACTTCATTCTCATTTCTTATTGTTGATTCAAGTTTTTGTAGGATACAACAAAAGACCTGATTATAAACTTATACCAAGTTTATGCTTCTCTACCGATGAAAACTTAGGGCCACGGGACATCTATTCTTTTGGAAGGCACTGTTTCCTTGGCTCCAATCTAAAGAAACATAAGCAATATGAAAGACTCTAAAGGCCAAAGAAATTGAAGAGAAATCAGAGGAAAGGATATAAAATGGAATGTATTAGTGGATTTTAGTCCCTGTAAGCTTTTACTTTTGTGAGAGGGTTCAATGGAGAGCTTTAATGCAGATGAGACTTGAGGCTTTTGAAGAGGATCTAAGTCTTGAAGAAGTTATTCAAACTCAAATCTTGAATGCATAATGATGGTAGGCCCCAGGGTCTTCAAAAACTTGTACTTGATGCTTTAAAACAAAACAAAACACACAAAAAAATTCTACCAGCAAGTCTAATAAAATTTTTTAAGGGTTTTGAAAAGCTTTAACTCTTTGGCCAATAATTAATCAGACTACCAGATACCATGCTGAAAGAATAGAAAGAGAAAACCAAAATGAAATAAAGAAGAAAAAGAAAAGGAAACAAAGATTTTAAAAGACAGAGTGTATATAATAGCTTAATATGTTTACTGGCTTATCTCTTTGATTAATATTTGCTTTAAATTGCAGAATTAAAACTTCTTACAGAACCACCTTGGGCTATAGTCAGAGAAACTGATTTAATGATAATTTCTGTAATCTCTCTGATCACTATCCATGATATTCGATTGTCTTAAAGGGCTTTTGATCTTTGAAAGCATGGCCAAATATTTGTTGGAAGAGACAGCATAAAATAAAGTTGATTTTGTGGGGTAGAGAGATAAATTGAACTAGGAATATTATGGTCTGAAAATATTTAACAAGGGAGAAAAGTAAAAAGACTTACTTTTCTTTTTCTTTACAATGGAAAAATTCAGACCACTTTGCAGGTTTTTATGAAATAAATATACTAAAATCTCAATGCCTACTTTTGTGCTCATTCTGACTTGTTTCTTTTTATTTTATGTATGCCTATAAACCTGCCTTTTTTCCAAGAACACTTTAAGCTTTTAAAAATTAATAATAATGGGGTGCCTAGGTGGCTCAGTCAGTTGGGCAACCAACTCTTCTTTTTTTTTATTTTATTTTAATTTTTATTTATTTATTTATTTTTTAAAGATTTTATTTATTTATTTGCGAGAGAGAGAATGAGAGACAGAGAGCACGAGAGGGAGGAGGGTCAGAGGGAGAAGCAGACTCCCTGCTGAGCAGGGAGCCCGATGCGGGACTCGATCTGGGGACTCCAGGATCATGACCTGAGCCGAAGGCAGTCGCTTAACCGACTGAGCCACCCAGGCGCCCTTCTTCTTTTTTTTTAAAGATTTTATTTATTTATTCATGAGAGACAGACAGAGAGAGAGGCAGAGGCAGAGGGAGAAGCAGGCTCCCTGCAGAGCAGGGAGCCCAATGCAGGACTCAATCCCAGAGCCCTGAGATCATGACCTGAGCCAAAGGCAGATACTTAATCGACTGAGCCACCCAGGCGTCCCATTGGGTGACCGACTCTTGTTTTAGGTCGTGATCAGGTTGTGATTTCATGGATCGTGAGATCAAGTCTCACATTGGGCTCCACGCTCGTCGGGGAGTCTGCTTGGGTATTCTCTCCCTCTGCCTCTTCCCCCACTTGCACTGTCTTTCTCTCTAAAATAAAAAAATAAATCTTAAAAAAAATTAAAAATAATAACAATAGCAACTAATACATACTGAGTCTATACTTTGTGCTGGGCACTACTCTAAGCATTTTATGCAGATTAATTCATAATCTTCACAAGAATCCCATGAATTTGATATTATTATTATTATCCTCAATTTACAAATGAAGAAACTGAGGCACATAGAAATTAAGAAATTCTGGTAGTTTACCTGGCTAGTAAATAGTGGAGTTAGGATTCAAACTCAGGCCTTTTGGCTCTAGAGTATCAACCTATGCTCATTACTCTATAAAACTGGTTTCAATGCAACAAAATTGACGAGGACTAATGTTTTCAAATCAGCATTGTGCCATGTCATAATATTTCACTTTCTGATATTCTGATCAGAGAGTATAGTGACTAATTTAAGTTTCCAAACAGGAGTAATGTAGAATCAGTTTCAGCAGTCACTACTCAGAAGTAACATCCTGCAGGAATGTCAAGGAATTTAAAAATAAAGCATGCCACTAAAATATTAACAGTGGTAGGGGATTATAGGTAACTTTATTTCTCTTTGGTGATATCACAAATCTATCACCAAAAGAGAAATAAAGTTACCTATATGATATATATATTCACATCACCCCAAAATATATTTCTATATTCTAATTTCTGTCAAGTGGACATGGATCACTTGTATAATAAAAAAAGGTTGTTTAAGCATGCCAACACCATTATTAGCATTAATATATATTAAACTTACATTAGCCCTCGGCCTACTCACAATTTGCTGCTTCTAGTACACTGTGGAGTTAGATACCAGTTAATTAAGCCTATTAGAACTATCTTTAGGGGTGCCTGGGTGGCTCAGTCGGTTAAGTGTCTGCCTTTGCTGGGGTCATGATCCCAGGGCCCTGGAATTGAGCCCTACATCAGGCTCCCTGCTCAGTGAGGAGCCTGCTTCTCCCTCTCCCACCCCCCCTGCTTGTGTTCCCTCTCTCGCTGTCTCTCTTTGTCAAATAAATAAATAAAATCTTAAAAAAAAAAAAAAAAAAGAGCCATCTTTTAAAAAAGTCAATAAACTGAGTAAGGACCTAAGAAAAAGCATATGGGTTTTATGTCTTATAATTTGGGAGCTCAGGTAATTTTTAAATTTACTTCCTGGTTACATGGAAGTTGAGGTTGGTGGATAAATGATGAGTGGATAAGTAGGGATCAGTATTTAAAGACAGGGATAACAGAATGTATACTCATATTGTAATAAACACTTCATTGCAGTATTAAAAAATTTTAGGATTTGAAAGGAACCTTTACAATAATCTAGTACAATCTCCCATACAATAAGAAATCCCCTCTACAACATTCCTGATGTTCAAACTCTGCTTAAACAGCCCTAATGACCCAAAGTTCACTGCCTCTGGACACAACCTGCTCCCCTGCTGACTAGTTCTATACCTTCTCTCACTTGACGTCAAAAAACAAACAGCAACTGTGCTTCCTACAGTTTTTCCAACTCTTTCAAATTCTTCTATTTTCTGAACAAAATGGTCCCAGTCCCCTCAGTCTAGATCATCACAGTTATCCTTTTACATAATCACAAAACTGGTTAAAAACTTTCGGGGGCACCTGAGTGACTCAGTTGGTTAAGCAACCAACTTATAGATTTCAGCTCAGGTCATGATCTCGCTGGTCTGGGGATCGAGCCCTGTGTCAGGCTCCCTGCTCAGTGGAGAGTCTGCTTGAGATTCTCTCTCTCCCTCTCACTCTGCCCCTCCCCCCGCACTCTCAAATAAATAAATCTTTTTTTTAAAAAGTTAAAAAAAAAAACAGTTCTCTTATTCTTTGAGGTATATCTAATGATCAAATCAGTTTTTGTAGAACAATGTTTTATAAGTTAATGGATCTAGTTCACCCATGGTCATACACAACTGGAAAGCTATGAAAGACTTATGGTCCTAGCTCAAATCCAAATTGAACAGCAATACATTTTTTTTTCTTTTCTTTTTTTTTTTTTTTAAAGATTTTATTTACTTATTTGAGAGAGAGAGAATGAGAGAGAGAACACATGAGAGGGGGGAGGGTCAGAGGGAGAAGTAGACTCCTTGCCGAGCGGGGAGCCCAATACGGGACTCAATCCTGGGACTCCAGGATCATGACCTGAGCCGAAGGCAGTTGCTTAACCAACTGAGCCACCCAGGCGCCCAACAGCAATACATTTTTGAGTTCTCCCTTCTCTTCTCCTCCCCAAAATAATACCACCAAACAAATCTTAAAAGATACCCTCAACCATAATCTTCATGTTTGCTAGATTTTAATTTTCTCTCAGGCTTCTATCTACCTTCCTATCACTTGAACCTGTGAATGATCTTAAAACATCCAAAATTCTTTAAGCTGCTCTCATAATCATGAATTAGCCCATGACAGGCCCAGCTCTAAGGTCTTAAAATTCTGACTTTTTTTCTTCCTGTGCTAACTGGATATCTTCTTATCCGGAACTTTTGGTTTTCCAGAAAATTTTATATATATTATGTGTAAAATAATATATATATATATATATATACACATTTTATAAATACATATTTACATGCATAGACACACACACATATACATGTATCTTCCCCAATTCTATGTTATCTACATGTAACTTTTATGTTCATGTGCTCCTTTCTATGTACCACCAGACGTACCATAATCTGTTCTATTCCACTAATCATGACTCAGTCCCCAGATAAATGGCCTTGATTTTGACTTTAACAAGATACACAATCAGTAGTATCATAAAGGTATGTATCTTACAAAGCTTATTCTCAAGCAAGTTTCAAATAAAATCCCATTACTAATGAACGAAGATTACTATATCTTTAAATTTCTTGTATTCTTGTATTCACCTATTATTATTATTCCAAATTTCCCACAATGAAAGTGTGGAAAGACAAAGACAGCTAGAGAAGTACAAGTCACAAGAAATTTTTGCGGAGTCCCATGGCAAATAATCAGCCACTTCAAAGGAGATTATCCATATATATCTAAAGGATCTTTCTGGTTTACTGATTTTGCTAACAGAGAAAATAAGCCATTCTTTGAAATGCTTTAAGCCAGCTCTAAACATCAAGAACAAAGTGAAATAATAAATAAGACTTATTTAAAGAGTAGAGTCCCTCAATAGCAATTCAAATAAAACAAAGTCCATCACATTCAGTAATACTGAGAGGCTCAGAAGGATCATGCCAATACAACAGAAACCTAGCCTGCAAACAAAGATAATACCCATATTATCTGGGGAGGCCAGTAACATGCTACAATTGCATATGAGTATTAAATTCAGCAGCACTAAGCACTTAGTTTGTTCATAAGAATAATAATGTAATGTCAAGGTTAAAAACCTATTATAATGTCACCAAACCTTCCATGCAGCTCTGGCAAAAACTTCAGTCACTTATACAACCCCATTCCCTCTGAATAGTGCAAATAATTATAAGGACAAAAGTCATAAGGAATAGTTGTAGGCTCCATAGTTCTTAAACTAACCTAAAGCCTTGTCATTTGTTTGTTTCCTAGTATTATGAAAACATGTTCATGGTTAAAAATCCAATCTGCCAGAAAGAGTACACAGAAAAAATATGAATCATCTTCCTACCATAGACCTATAGTCTCATTCACCAGGAGTACCTGTCTATAGTTCCTCATACAGATTCCGAAGAAATTTTGCATGTATATATATAAATGTATGCTTTTAAAAACACAAATGAAAACACACTATACAAACAGTTCTATATTGTTTTTCTGTTAACAATGTATCAGATTTTGCCATACCTCTGCCTATGGATTAGCTTCATTCTTTCTAAGAGTTATAAAGTACTACATTACATGAAGGCATTTATTAAATCAGACCTCTGTTGAGGGATGTTTAGGTTATTCCTAGTTTGTCTGTTTCTTAATTTAAAATAATATGGTAATGATATCTTTATATACAAATTTTTGTGTGCAGGCGCAAATATATCTAAAAGATGAATTCCTAGAAGTACTAACTGGTTTTGGAATTGAGTAAATTCTAAACAAGAAGCCAGTGTCTCTACAAAGGAAACTGGGAAAAACTACAAGTATAATGCTTAGTGATTAAAAGGTGCCAAATATTACCACAAAGTTAGAAGTTAAAGATTTGAAAGTTAACAAACTCCTAAGGTAAAATAGGGAAAAAAAAGAGAAAATTTACCCCTGGGACAGAAAGATAAAAGGCTTGTAGAATGAATCCCGCAAGTGATTTTTTTAAAAAAAAGAAAGGAAAATAGCATAAAGCAAGATAAAGAGAGAAAGAAGACATTTTTTAAACTTTTTTTCTTGCTTTAACCTAACATGTAAAGTAAAACTGGCCAGAAGATTTGGTACATATACTATCACAGAGCCAAACCTGGATGTGAGATGATTTAAATGACTATCTGAAACCCCATTCCTACAGTGTATCCACAGGCTGATATATTCTACCAGGCTCTAAAGTGTTGAAAGGAGATCTCCCAAAAAAAGAGAACAAAGCAGTAATCGTCCAGGAGTAATATAACTTGCCAATCTCTTTAATTTCTGATTATTTTACAAGGAAATAGTAATAATTACCTCATATATACAACAAACTTCTCTTTGGAAGATCCAGATTAAAACAAAATTTGAAGATTCGTTCTATATTTTTCAATCACAATCCTAAAATTTCCTAGACCAATCCAAGGCTGTTCTATTTCTCACCTAACATAAAACACAGTCAACAACTTACCTTTCCCAAAGTGCTAGGATTTGAATGCCACAACATAAACTGATTCATGTTTTTGTCCATTTATGGTCCGTGGATTTCTTTAAATGAAGTCCATGTTAGCGTCCATAGATATCAGTGTTCTGCAAAACTGAAAACCTCAAGAATGTCAATGTACATACCTAAGTTACCACTTAGATACTAAATTATTATGAATAATAATTATAAGTTCTTATTATGAATATAGACATTTAGATATGCAAAATTAGTGGATATGACATTGAACAGCAGAATGAGGTAGCAAAATTATACTGTATTTTTAAGTAAGACATTACTATTAAAATCTAGAAGATCTCGAAACACAGCTTTGTACCATATTTATATGTATTCTAAAGGTGGCACCATAGTAAGAGCTTGTAAAGATGGGAATGATTTGGATACCAACACTTTCCAGAGATTGGGAAAACAAATTTTAAAGCTAGGCAAACTTTTAAAATTTAAATGACTACAATAATGTACTTACATGTCTACTTTCTGGGTTTTTTCAGACTATTTTTAAAAACATCTTGGATTTTTCTTTTTTAAAGATTTTATTTTTAAGTAATTGCTACACCCAAGGCGGGGTTCCAAACCACAACCCCCAAGATCAGGAGTCGAATGCTCCACAGAATGAGCCAGCCCGGTGCCCCTAGGATTTTTAAATCTAAAAATGCTTACTAGTTTCTTCTTTGTAAAAACAAACAAACAAAAGCATAAATTCAGGTTTTTCTACTCCATTATATCCAGTCTAAAAAAGATTCTAGAACCTCTTAGGAGCTACTACACATTAGATAGCACAAAGCCCATACACAAAATCACTGCATCCAGATAATGATCCATTACACAGCCTGATGTGTCTGTCCTCTGCACTTTTTTCCACTTGACAATCAAAACCAATCCGGTTACAGCACTTGTTCTTTAGGTCTATGGCCACTCTTCATCACATTTAAGACACCTAGACAAATATTTTATGAAGAAGACAATTTAATCTTCAGGGATTCATTCTTTTGGAGGCCTCCTACAAGTCTGTGGAAGGAGTTTATGTTATGTGAACACACCAGGTGAAACCTCTGACTGGATTTTTATAAATTAATTTCATCTTTGTTATGAAATCTTTCTTATTTACCTCTCAAATGTAAGAAGTACCCCAATGTAAGAAAGAAAACATGAAGAAAATGGAAAGTAAGTTTATACTGCTGAAAAGAAAGTACTTAGAACACTAGAAGTTCAGTGCTACAACCGTAGCTTATCATTCCTCCACCATTACCTGAAGTTCTTCCGAGAAAAATAAAGGTATCTGAAAGAAGCTGAATTAATCGCTTTATCCTCTACCCCACCATCGAAATATTAAAACAAATTTATAAGTTTCAATAATCTCACAAAACAACAACAGTGTTCTGAATCTCTACCCCCCCAAGCATCCTCATAAATCACTGGTTAGCAAACTACGTTGAAGTCACTTCTACACTCAGAGATCCTGAAGTTCGGGAGAAGTTCCCCTTGCTGAGCGAGAATCTGGTTCGTGCGTTCATAATACATAATTCATTCGTTCAACAACATCTAAAGAATGCCTAATAGTGGCAAGGCACTGTCTTGGATTAAGAGATGAAGTACCTGTCCCCTATTAGCAGAACAGAGGCGGGGGTTGGAGTAGGTAAGAAATGAACTCTACGTCGGCTCATTTCAACGCCCAGGCTCCACCTCTCACCCCAGAGTGCCAAAGCTCAGGAGCCCACGACCCCCAGCCATGACCGATTCCTGAGTCTCAAGCTGTATTTCCCCGACGACCTCGGTCCTCACGACCCCGTTCCCAAAGTTCCTCGCACCCCTCCCTCCCCAGGGAGTCTGACGCCAAGGAGACTTTCCTCCAGCCTAATGCGAGATCCATCTCTCTCCCTGCCCGAACTACCTGGGCCACCAACACCAACTTCCACCCTTGACCGGGTCCAAGTTTGGCGCGCACGTTACCTGCCCGGGATGCAAGGTTCCAGGAGGACCACAGACGCTCCGCCCCACCCATCGCGACGCCCTCCACAACCAGGGACCGCCTCCAGGGTGTAACTTCCTGTGCATCACGTCCGGCCGAAATTCCGCTAGGCCCGATGGTCCCGCTTAGCGTCCAACCCCCGCTAGTGACGCCACTTCCGACGTCTTCCTTGGTTTCCCCGGGATCCACGCGCGCTCCAGATCTTGTTTATGGGGTATCTTTCCCCCCTGTTTTTCTTAACGGCTGTGTAGTCCCGCTCGAAGTTCATTTTTTGTTTTTCAGACTGGTTTGCCAGCTTCTGCAGGCTTCTGCAGTCACTTCCCTCTGCTCCCTCTTTGCCTTGAACACAAGATTTTTCCGATTTTTCTGCTCAGTGGAGTGCTCCGGAGCGCGGGCTCTGAGGTGGTACTGTCTAGTTTCGAACGCTGCTTCTCACATGTAAGGGTGTTAACCTGGCACGTTACTTAACTTTTCTGTGCCCGTTTCTTTGTGAGACAGAGATGACACTAGTACCTAGAACGTAGGGTTGGTGTGTGTATTTCTTGAGATAACACATGGAAAGCTCGGGCACAATGAAGCGCTCAACGAGTGTTAACGATTACAAGCACTCTCTTCTTTCCTGTTGGAACTGGTAAGTGGTTAGGAAAGCTGGAACCAGTTTTCTTGTTACCCGTTGTATCCTCAGCTTTTAATCAAGTGATTAATAATACTTGGTACCTTCCTCTGAAGTGTGAGCTCCTCCAAAGATAGAGTTTTGTGTAGGAACCAACTTCAGCCCTACTTGAAGTCACCTACCTGCTTGGTTATTGTGCTAGATACTGGAGGAAAGATGAATAAAACCCAGGCTCTGCCCTCAAAAACATAGAGATAATAAATTACGGAAGGAAGAACGCTAACCTAGGAAAAAACAGGAGACCAGTTGAGCTGAGGGTTTATCCTTACAACAAAAACTTCACAGAATGTTAGAAGTGAATTTAGTTAACCTCTTGATGTTACAAGTAAGGAAAATTGGACCCAGAGAAGCAACTGACTGAAAGTCACACAATTAGTGCCAGGGCCAGGACCAGAAATGGAGTCCCAAAATGCTCACCACCTCCTTCCATTCCCAAAATATGCCTCAAGGTGTTAATAAGGTAAAAGCAGATTCACTTTCGAGACCTTCACTCTCAAGTGAAAAGGAGTAGGAAAATCCCAGTCCAAGACAGGCAATGTAACCTAGCGGATGCCACACGATTCTGATGATCATTTGAATGTTCTGATCTGGCACTGCTGAGTTCATTTCAAATAATTAGCTCTCTCTCCCCTGGAAACTTCTTATATTTACCCAGAACTGAGGGGTTAAGTATCAGCTCCTGTGAGCTCTATCTTCTGTTTTAGCTGGCTAGACAGGAATAAGTAACTGATCCAAGCAGTAACCAAAGGTAAACAGAAAGACTGCATTGCCAATGAGGTGACACAATCTTTTTTTTTTTTTTTTAAGAATTTTATTTATTCATTTGAGAGAGAGAGCAAACAAGAGCATGAGCAGGGGGGAGAGGGAGAGGGAGAAGCAGACTCCCCGCTGAGCAGGGAGTCCGATGCCCGATGTGGGACTTGATTCCAGGGCCCTGAGATCATGACCTGAGCTGAAGGCCGACACTTAACCGACTGAGCCACCCAGGTGCCCCAAAGTGACACAGTCCTATTTATAGACTAATCTATTGCAAGCAATTTCTCTTAAATATTCAGTCTTTGTTCTAGGAATACAACAAAGCTAGCATGGGTATTATTCAAATATTGGTACTAAGTCTGTGTTCCAAATAATCTGGTAATTCTATGGACCCCATAGAATAATGTAGTTGGAATAGATGAAATTTAAGGTTTCTTCCAACTCTAGCATTAAAAAAAGATGACATTTTTAATGAATCAATCATAAGAATTAAATAATCTGCTGAAAGTCACAAAGTTAGCCAGTGGCAGTCAGTAGAAAACTGAATAGAATCTAGAATGACTAGTTCTGACTAGAATCCTGAATGACTAGTTCTGACTAGTATTTAGAACTGATTAGTTCTAGACTCTCAAACTCCTGATTCCATTCATACACTTATTCATTCATTCATTCAGGAGAGACACCATGCCAGGCACTGGGTATACAGAGATGAAGCCTGGGTGGGTCAGTTGGTTGAGCATCCAACTCTTGATTTCGGCTCAGGTCATGATCTCAGAGTTGTGAGATTGAGTCCTGCTTCGGGCTCCATGCACAGTGTGGAATCTGCTTGAGATTCTCTCTCTCCCTCTGCCCCCACCAAATGCTCTCTCTCTCTCTCAAATAAATAAGTCTTAAAAAAAAAAAAAGATGAATAAGTAATCTGCTTTTGAGGAATTTTATATCTTGTGAGGGAGGCAGAACTATTTTTTTTTTAAAGATTTTATTTTTAAATAATCTCTACATCCCGCACCTGGGTGGCTCAGTCGGTTAAGTGTCTGCCTTCAGCTCAGCTCATGATCCCAGGGTACTGGGATCGAATCCCGCATCGGGCTCCTAGCTCAGCGGGGAACCTGCTTCTCCCTCTCCCTCTGCCTGCTGCTCTCCCTGCTTATGCTCTCTCTCTCTGTCAAATAAATAAATAAAATCTTTTTAAAAAGTATTTATAATAAATAAATAAATAATCTCTACATCCAACATGAAGCTCAAACTTACAACCCCAAGATCAAGAGTCTCATGCTCTACTGACTGAGCCAGCCAGGTGCCCCATGGAGGCAGAACTTTTAATGGAAAAATAGTTCAGTGTTAATATTATTATAGGTCCATCTAGTTCCTTCTTTCAATCAATGCACTTTTCCCCCTTTGCCACCAAAATACCATAACTTGACAAAAATAAATGCAAAAAATGTTTTAATGATATTTAAAATCATTTGAACCACAAGAGTCTGAAACAATCACAATTTACATAGATCTTTATATAGGTATTAGAGTCAGTGTTTGGGTTATATGCCTATCTCTGCTGTTAACTAGCCATGGGACCTTAGACAAATCACTTCACTTCTCTGGGCCTCAATTTCCTCTTTAAGGAAATTACTCCTCCAGACAGGAGTAAGCCTTGTCTTGTTCTGTGTAGTAGAAAACAATGTATATTTCCCACTGTAACCACTAGATGACACACTTTCTTTTCCTCCCTCCTTCTCGCCCTTCCTCTTCCTTCCTTCCGCCCTTCCTTCCTCCCATCCTCCAGTCCTTCCTCCCTCTCCCTCCCTCCATCCTTCCCTCCCACCCTCTCTCTCTCCCTTTCTTTTCTTTCTTGTTAGTTCATCTGACCAAGACATCATTACACCACCTATCTGAACAACCACCTATATGAGTAACAACCATGCATCCCAAGACTCTAGGAAATGACAGGCCTAAAATATTTGTTGGATGAGTGAAAGAATGAGTGGATTCTAGGATTCTTTCTGGGCCCTTTTATCTCTTACTACTACTGCCTTTTCTTCTATTAAAATACTCTTGAAAGCTGTGATGGTGGAAAGAGGAAGAAAAGAGGAGACAACAGATAGGAACTGGGTCGGGAGGAGAATGCAAAAGGCACTGCATTGCATCCCAAAGTGAACAGCAGTGCACTGTGATATTTATGGATGAAATAATGTAATGTCTGAGACTTATTTTTAAATAATATGGAAAAGTTCAGATAATTAAGATGGGTCATATATTAATGTTGGAGATGGATATATTTGGTTTCATTATATTCTTTCTACTTTTTTATATGCTTGAAAATTTCCACAAAGTTTAAAATAAGGTAATGAGTGCATTTCCCTTCCTCTAGTTAAGACCAAGTTCAAACTATCCCATGGCATCTCAATTTGGATACTCTTGACTGACGTGACAGAAATCTTGTCAGAGATTGTGTTTTTGAGAAGTAGAGACTGATACAAAGATGGGGATTTTTATTAGGAATGGACAAGAGCAGGATTGGTCAGAGGAAGTTGTTGACCTGCTACTCAGGTTGAAGGACTCTTCAGCCAACGTGGGAGAGAGCTGCAGAGTGAGTGGTGGCCATCAGAGAGTATCCTGGGTCAGGCTGAAATGGCCAACCCTTTGTACTGGATGCAGTCTGCCTTGGGCAGGGTACAATTTCAAGCAAGGTGGCGCTCTGCCCCTGAGGCAGACCCCAGAGAAGCTAACAGCTGGGGGCTGCCAGCTGGCCATAATCTCTGGAGTTGTGCAGCAAGTCCTTCCTTGAAGGGGAGTTTGGGCAGCACCTCTTTGCATCTTCCACAAAACACAGCAGAACAAAGCTTCAACAACAGGGGGTGTATGGACCTCTGTAAATGGACTGTTATGACAGGCATCAGCGTTGGTTGGTCCAGCAACTCAATGATATCATTCACGACCCATTCTTCTTCCCCTCTCTTCTCTTCTTTCAGTAGGATCTGCTTCAGTTTATGGCCAGCTTCCCTCAAGGTGGCAAAATGGCTGTAGCAATTCATCCCACATCTACACACTGTGCACACTCACAGAGGAAATGGACACACATTCGATAGTTCCAAGGCAATTCTCAGGCTAGAAAAGAGAAAAAATATATACATTCATTTCTGGGCACCTGGGTGGCTCAGTTGGTTAAGCGTCTGCCTTCAGCTCGGGTCATGATCCCGGGGTCTTTCCTCATTGGACTCTCTGCTCTGTGCGGAGCCTGCTTCTCCCTCTGCCCCTGCCCCTCCCCCTTGCTCATGCCCCCCCCCAAATAAATAAATAAAATCTTCTAAAAATATGTACATTTATTTCTGGACTAGACACTCAACTCTACAATTCTTATCTTTTCAACTTTAGTATAGGGCCATTATAAAGAACGAATCTTGCCACTTGCAACAATGTGGATGGAGCTAGAGAATATAATGCTAAGTAAAACAAGTCAGATAAGAAAAGACATACCATATGACTTCACTCCCATGTGAAATTTGAGAAACAAACAAACCAAGAACAAACTAGTGGTTGCCAGAGGGGAGGTATGGGGGGAGAATAGGGGGAAGTAGATAAAAGAGATTAGGAGTACGCTTGTGATGAGCAATGAGTAATGTATAGAAATGCTGAATCATTATATTGTACACCTGAAACTAATATAACACTATGTTAATTACAGTTCGATCAAAGAAAAATTGTTTTTAAAAGTTAAACATATAGTTACCATATGACCTAGCAATTCTACTCCTAGGTATATGCCAAAGAGAATTAAAATCATAGTTTATACAAAAATTTGCACATAAAATATTCATAGCAGCATTATTCACAATAGCCAAAAAGTGAGGGGTGCCTAGGTGGCTCAGTCAGTTAAGCATCTGCCTTCGGCTCAGGTCACGAATTCAGGGTCCTGGGATCGAACCCCGCATCGGGTTCCCCGCTCAGCGGGGAGTCGGCTTCTCCCTCTCCCTCTGCTCCTCCCCCCTGCTCGTTCTCTCTCTCTCTCTCAAATAAAATCTTTTTTAAAAATAGCCAAAAAGTGGAAACAACCCAAATATCCATAAATTGATGACTGGATAAACAAAATGTGGTATATACATAAATGAACTATTATTCAGCCATTAAAAGAGATGAGACACTGATACATACTATATAACACAGATGAATCTTAAAAACACGCTAACACGGCCTCCAGAGCCAGACACTGTGGGTTAAAACTTTGGTTCCACTTCTCAGTAGCAATGTGGCCTTAAACGACTTAGCTCTCTGTGCCTCTTCCATAAAATGGAGATAAACAATGATGCCTTATCCATGGGCTTCGAGGAGGACGAAATGTGTTAATACATGCAAAGCATTTAGGACAAAGCATGGCACATGGGAAGAATGAAATGTTTCATTATTATCTTATTTTGTATTATTGTGTTTATTATCATTAATGTACTTAGCTGGAGAAACCACTTGAATTACAGTATGGTGTTAGGATTGAATACAATGTTCTACAGAACATCTAAATGGAAGAAAAAAATAAACTGTTCTACCTGCATATTTTAAAGGAGAAAACTTGCACAATTTTAAGTGTTAAGCCTTTTCTTGTGTAACGTCGAAAGCCCATTTTTCAAAAATGTTGTCCTTTATTACTTTGGCGTGCATCCTGTCAACTTAAAGGGCTTTGTCCCCTTCCCCTAAAAAATAATGTCAGATGGAGGCTGCATCTTTTCTGTTTATTTTAATTTCTAAAATGTCCAGTAACCTTTGGGTGTGGCTGGTAATGTCCAAATCTCTCTTCTTGTGGTGATTTATATGGAAAAAGCTAGCTTGTGTGGTTGTTTAAGGATAAATATTTCTCTACTCTGGACAGTTTTGCTTACTTTTAGAAAAAAAAAAAATCAGGGTGCCTGGGTGGTTTGGTTGGTTGAGTGTCTGACTGACTCTTGATCTTGGCTCAGGTCTTAATCTTGGGGTCGTGACTTCAGTCCTATGTTGGGCTCCACACTGAGCATGGAGCCTTCTTTAAAAAAAAAAAAAATCAAATGTGACCTAACCTAAACTATGACTTTATGGTTCGGAAGAGTGGAAGTCATTGCCATTTCTGTAGCTTCAAATACCAAGACTGCGTGGTTGCTTGTGGTGCTCAGGCTGACTTTTGTTGCTCTGCCCCCTAAAAGGGCTTCTACTGCAGCGGCTGCATGGGGCTGTTCTGGCTTGAATTGTGTCCCCCAAAAAGATGTGAAGTCCTAGCCAACAAGACCTGTGAATGTGACCTGATTTGGAAATAGGGTCTTTGCAGATGATCAAGTTAAGATGGGATCATTTAGTGTCCTTATAAAAAGGGGAAATTTGGATGCAGAGATGCACCCACACAGGGAGAACACCACATGAAGACTGCAATCATGTAGCCACAAAGCCAGGGAACTACCTGAAGCTAGGAGAGGCCTGGAACCACTCCTTCCCTAAAACAAACAAAAATGTTATGCTAAGTGAAAGAAACCAGGCGCAAAGGCCACATATTGTGTAATTCCAATTATATGAAATATGTGGGATAGGCAAATCTGCGTAATAGGTACAAGGTTTATTTTGGAATGATTAAAATGTTCCAGAATTTGAGAGTAGTGATCGTGTACACCTTGTGAATATACTAAAAATCAGTGAATTGTACACTTTACAAGAATAAATTGTATAGTGTGTGAGTTAGACCTCAATTTAAAAATTCATTATCCTTTAAAAAAAAAAGACCATATCACTTGAAATTTAGAAGGAAAAATGTCTTTCTGGATAGGGAAAAAGGGAGCAAATGTGAATTAAGAAAACATGAATATGATCTGGCTGATGACAGGTGACAAGCAGCACTCACTGAAAAGCTGAGAGGTTGAAATACGGGAGATAGCAGTGAATAGGCTCTTGGTTCAGGTTTTGGCTATATTCAGCTCAGATTTGGTTGCAGCCTATGGGCATGATCTTTAAATATGCTCAATAATACATACATACATAATAATACATCATTGATCTCTGATATTTCAATCAGTGAAGATAATTGACATGACTGAGACATTTTTCTGCCACAGTTGAGACTTCTTTAGGAATCCTGATAGCTTATCTTCATCATGAAGATACTGAATACAGTGTGTGTGTGTGTGTGTGTGTGTGTGTGTTATATCTCCAAAGCCCAACACTTGAGCAAGCCACTGGAAATTACAGAAATTGTCATTACTAATATTATTGGCACAGTAAAGAAATTATTTATATCACATCTCTTATTTCAAGTACTTATGTGAGCAGATTTTCTCCTCAAATGTCAGCCAACTTCACTGGGGAAGAGTGTACTCACTGCCCATTTCTTTGCTGTAATAGGATAGGTTAAAATTCTTTAACAAACAGACCCACATTTCTTTCTTTCTCTTGTAACAGTCCATGTTGGTTCTAGTCAGCAGGCAGCTCTGCCGCACAAGATCATTTGGGAAGTCAGGCTTCTTCTATCTGTGGCTCCCTCCTTCTCTGAGGCCTTGTGCCCATTTATATCCCACAGTAAAAGGGGAAATGACGTGGAAGAGAACATCTGAAAGATTTTATCACTTCAGCTGGAAAGCAATATTTTTCATTTGTTCCAGAACAATCTAAATGGTTTACCAGAGAAGTCAGCCTTAGCCCTCATGGCTTCATGCCACTATTGAATGAAGTTTCACAACCAAGTTTAGATAGTCATCTCCATTTTTACTGTGAGTACATATTTGCATGATCTAGCACACAAAAGTTCTATATTTACATTCTTTTATTTGTCTTATAAGTTTTAAAAACCTCTTCTAGGTGTGCCTGGCTAGCTCAGTTGGTAGAGCATGCAACACTTGATCTCAGGGTTGTTATTGATCTCAGGGTCGTGATTGATCTCAGGGTCATGAGTTCGAGCCCCACATTGGGCATAGAGTTTACTTAAACACACACACACACAAAAAAACCTCTTCTGATTAACTGACCTATTTTCATAAGTTGCAACACAACAACAATGAAAGTGACATAATATTCAAGCTAATATTCAACATGCAAGTGATGTTGAAGGGCACTAGCCAAGAGAAATGACATCCTGTTAAGTAGCACTTGTTGAGACAAATTAAATGAGAAGACAACTTAAGAATATAAAACTTCATTGCAATGCTCAAGAGACTGTCAAAGGGTCAAGCAGTCTGTCATTGGCAGTATGGTGGCACTTGATAGATTGGCTTGCCACACTTCCATAGATTTGGTCCGTAAGGAGACTGAATGGATTTTTTTTAAAGATTTTATTTTATTTTATTTTGACAGAGAGCGAGAGAGGGAACACAAGCGGGGGGAATGGGAGAGGGAGAAGCAGGCTTCCCACGGAGCAGGGACCCCGATGCGGGCTCTGGGATCATGACCTGAGCTAAAGGCAGACGCTTAACGACTGAGCCACCCAGGCGCCCCGAGACTGAATGGATTTAGACAGTTTATTATTTACATAGATAGCAAAAGAAAGATATGGTTATCACCTTCCTGTATCCCTAGTCCCATAGGATGACACCAAATAGGAGAGGCTACATGACAGATCACGGGAACCCTGAGTCGCTCTGTTATTGAGGAAAAGGGCAGCGTGGGCGCTTGTAGGAAACAGAGTGGGTGCCCTCTTACATTTTGCCCACTGGGTGCCTCCTTTGCTTACCTTAGTCCCTGTCCCTACCTTAGAACTACTGTTGAGCAGTTCTATAGATTTACATAGAAGTTTGCAGCTTGTACTAGGGAGAAAGCTCTGCATTCAACTAAAACTAGGGAAGTAGGTGAGAAATGACCTATGGCTAATACCTCCAAGATAGAGGTGAGAACCTGCCTCAAAACAGCTCCACACCATGCTCATCAACTCTTGATCCAGGAAGAATTTCAGGCCATTCAGAACTATTAAGTCTTGCCTACATGGCCTTTGTGGAGACACTCAAGGTTGCTAGGAGGCCTCTGTGGAGTTGTTTCCCTAGAGACCAGTATCTGAAATAAGAAGATGAAGCTGAATTTGTCGCTTCCTATAATAAGGAAACCTAGGCTCCTCATGCAGTTTCTCGCAGGCAGAGCAGACTGTTAATCTTTCATGATGTTTTTGAGCAAGGTGGAGTTCAGGGGTTGGCAAATTTTCAGAGGCATCAGAGATCTCACCTGTAGGAGCTGGTTTTTGTCAAATGTTGACCCTGAGAGGCGTGCACTGTATTGTTTGTGATTGGCTGGCCGTTAGAAATGAGGGCTGTTCGTGATGGGTTGGATACCTTCAGACTGCTGCTTGTTCCCAGGGCTTCAAGGCAATCCTACTTTCCTCAGACTTGGAACCTGTTTTTATTTCCAAGAGGTAAAAGAATATGAAAATAGTCCCTAATCATTGCTGAGATTTGTGAAACATCAGTGAACAAAATCATTCCATTGTTTCGTTTTGTTTTCCTCTGAAACTTCCAGACTGCCTTATGACCACTTGATGGACTGTGAGGACCACCAGAGGCTGATACCATCTAGAAAAACCTTGTTTCAGTGGTGCACTTTTGGAGGGAAGGGCCTGGGCCTGGTTTATCTTTAGTCTCCTGCCTAGGCCAAGCTCCTAACAGCTGCTCAATTCATGAATGAATGAAGCATTAGAAATCACAATCCTTAGGAATGACAGAAGAAGAAAAGAGAGGGTTTTGTTTTTTGTTTTTGGTCTATTTTGTATCTATATGAGATGCCAGAATGTTTTTTTGTTTTGTTTTGTTTGGGTTTTTTTTTAGATTTTTATTTATTTTTATTTGACAGAGAGAGAGATAGTGAGAGCAGGAACACAAGCAGGGGGAGTGGGAGAGGGAGAAGCAGGCTTCCCGCGGAGCAGGGAGCCCGATGCGGGGCTCGATCCCAGGACCCTGGGATCATGACCTGAGCCGAAGGCAGACGCTTAACGACTGAGCCACCCAGGCGCCCCGAGATGCCAGAATGTTAACTAAACTTACTGCAGCAATCATTTTCCAATCTATGTGAGTCATTATGCTGTACACCTTTGACTTGTATAGTGATGTATGTCAATTATATATCAACAAAACTGGGGGAGTTTTTTTTTTTTAAAGAAAAAAAGAGAAGGTTGGGGTAGACAAGATACCCATACCTTTCACTAGGTTCCGCCGTTATAGTAAGACAGATAAAATTACTATTCTGTAAGTGGTTGGTACCATACCGGTTTAGGTGAAATTCATGGTGCGTGTATTTTAAGTTCCAAGCGTGTGTCTTATCACCTAATTGACAAGACCCCAGGTATCCATCCCGGTTAAGACGGATCATGAAGATGAAAACTGATGAGGACAGCTCCACCAACCTAGTGAGCCCAGAAGTTGTCCAGAGAAGGCAGGGTTGCAAACTTCGACTTGCTGGCAATTGCACCCATTTTCCACCGTCCTCTCTGATCTAGGATATGATGGGAACCAACCCAAAGAAGGAGACCACAAGCGCCTGCAGAGCGCGGGGCTGGGGTCGTGGAGGAGGAGAAGCGGGTGGGAGGACCGGCGGCGGTGCCCCGGGCCCCGGGACGGCGGGAGGCGGCGCCGGGCTTGCATTGGCCCAGCGGGCGCTCCTCCTCTCGGGGCCGGCCCCACGCGGGGGGAACGCGGCATCGCCTAGCGGCGGGAGGCGGAGGCGACCTTCGCGACCGAGCAGACATGGCCGAGTACACGCGGCTGCGGAACTGCTTGGCGCTGATCCGCCTCCGAAACCCGCCGGTCAACGCCATCAGGTAACGGGCTTGGTCGCCTGCGGCTGGGGGACGGTGGGCCCTTCGCCGCCTGCCTGCTCTGAGGCTTTGAACCCCCTGCTGGTTTAAACGCAGAAAGACACTGGCACAGATTGAACCGCGGCGCATGCCAGGGCCTTCTCTTAGGTTAGCTTGGTTGACGTTCGCAGGGAGCTCTGATCCCTGTTTCACTGGTGAGGAAACTGAGGCTCAGAGGCAGACAGATGGCTGCTAAGTGGGCGGGCTGGGCTCGAACCCGGGTCGTCCGTGCCAGCTTCGTGCTCAGCCCTTCTGCTCGTTAGCAGCTTTGACTCCTCGGGTGTACGTTCTGTTCCAAAGGTACAATGCTAGCTGGACCCTGATCCCTCACTTCCCAACCTCAAGTCCAGGCCACCCTAACAGTGTGTGACTGAAAGATTTAAAAATCCGATGAGAAGGTGGCTTCACGTTTGTAAAAAAAAAAATTAACAAAGGTCCTCATTCGTGCCAAGGCAGTGAGAATAGGTGAATTGTGATGTGGCGCAGAAATGCAAAGTTCTTTCTCCTGATCTGTTCTAAATTCAAGGCCTTGGTGCTTCAGTGGTAGATAACGTTCGGAGGAAGCCCGTTAAGTCGCATTTCCTGAATAACGAATGTGCAGTTTATCTTCTTTTATTTCATCGTGGAGCACCTTCCTTGTTAAGGTTTCCCACAGATGTGTGCCCTGTACTTACAGCCGTGCTTTCTTTTTTCTTAAAGTTTTTATTTATTTATTTGACAGAGAGACAGAGACAGAGAGACAGAGAGCGCACAAGCAGGGGAAGCTGCAGAGGGAGAGGGAGAAGCAGGCTCCCCGCCAAGCAGGGAGCCCCATGCGGGGCTAGATCCCAGGCCTTTGGGATCACGACCCAAGCTGAAGGCAGACGCTTAATGACTGAGCCACCCAGGCGCCCCTAACAAGCCATGCTTTCAAAACTGGTGGCTTTCTGTTTTTAATTTAAAAAATGTTTAATTATATAGGTTTGGTTCTTACATATCTTTGTAAAAAGGAAAGTGATCCATCAGCCCAGGAAAGAGCCACCCATCCTCAGGGAGTAGGATTAGGAGAAATTATAATTTACAAAGAATATATAAAACAGGGAGAAAGATCTTTGGTCAACATTCTTACGACATACCGCTGGAGCGAAAAAGAGACTGGAATGAGGAGATCTGCTAATTTAACTGTGTCATCAGATTTGATTTTATCATGAGTATTAATGTACTTCTTATTTTTAATGTTATTGCATTTAATAATACAAAAAAAGAGCAGGAATAAAATCATACAAGAATATGTCCACTTTCTTGCCATTCACAGAAAAAAAAACCCAAAATATCTGTTATTTTGGGTTTGATGAAGAAAAACATAAGTGATATGATTACATATCCATTTTGGACTTGTCTGTGTTTTAGTTAGAGATACTAGGTATCAGGACTCTGCCTCAGCCTCTGCTCATAACAGGAAACCATGCCCATCACGAACTTGGGAAAAAAGTTTCACAGTCTTATACCCATAACTAGAAATATTTTCTCATAGCAATTTTAAACGTTTCTCATATTTAGCCTGCCCTTTCCCCCCTTGCAAGAGAAATGTTTGTATCACCTCCTAACTTTGTGGTGAAGTTTACCTATGCTGGAGATCATAAACTGTCCTTGTGGAGGTGTTAGCTACCATCATGGAAAGCTTGGCTTTCCAGCAGGCTTGGCTGCCCAGGGTTTATTTCAGCTTCATCAAGTTTTCTCTACTTGGGAATGCTTTCCCGCCCTTTCTTCTATCTTCTTCTGAAGTTATATATACACATTTTTTAAGATTTTATTTTTGAGTAATCTCTACACCCAATGTGGGGTTTGAACTTAAGACCCCAAGATCAAGAACCGCATGCTCTACTGACTGAGCAGGCCAGGTACCCATTCTGAAGTTATATTTTACACAGAGGTATGTATCCCAGCATGTTCATCAAGTTTAACAGGTTGCCTATATTTTTCTTTTTTTCTTTTTTAAAGATTTTATTTTGGGGGCACCTGGGTGGCTCAGATTGTTAAGCGTCTGCCTTCAGTTCAGGTCATGATCCCAGGGTCCTGGGATCGAGCCCCACGTCTGGCTCCTGGCTCAGCGGGGAGCCTGCTTCTCCCTCTCCCTCTGCCTCTCCCCCTGCTCATGCTCTCTCTGTATCTCTGTATCTCTGTGTCTCGAATGAATAAATAAAATCTTTTAAAAAAATAAAAGATTTTATTTTTAAGTAATCTCCGTACCCAACGTGGGGCTCCAACTCACAACCCCAAGATCAAGAGTCTCATGTACCACTGACTGAGCCAGCCGGGCAGCCTCCCCCCATTTCTTTTCTTTATGCTTTTCTTTCCTTCATTTTCCCCTTCCTACTTGTATATGGGAAATTATTTCTTTCTAGCTCACTGATTCTTACTTGAAGTTTTTTTTGTCCCCCAAAAAAGTTTAGCCAGCGAAGTTTCCTTCCATTCAGATGAATGCCAACCCTCTTTATAAGTATAGGACATGTCTGATTACTAGGCCTGTCTCTCAGAACAATGGCTTTCATACTTTTTTTTTTTTTTACTGTAATCCATACAGTAAGAAATCCCATGTTTTACATAGCAACTTGATATACACACATACACACACATAACAGAAAACAAAGTTTTGTGAAACAAAACTTATCCCTACGGGGCGCCTGGGTGGCTCAGTCTGTTAAGCGTCTGACTCTTGATTTCAGCTCAGGTGAATCTGGGGGGCAGGTCGTGACTTCAAGCCTTGCACTGGGCTCTGCGCTGGAGGTGGAGCCTACTAAAAACAAATAAAAAACCACCCCCACCCTTATCCTTACATGTTATATAGTTTATCATATTCTATTTTTCTCTTCTCTTCTATTTCTTTGATTAAAAAAATGCTGGGGCGCCTGGGTGGCTCAGTTGGTTAAGTGACTGCCTTCAGCTCAGGTCATGATCCCAAAGTTCTGGGATCAAGTCCCACATCGGGCTCCCGGCTCAGCAGGGAGCCTGCTTCTCCCTCTGACCCTCTCCCCTCTCATGTTGTTTCTCTCTCTCAAATAAATAAATAAATAAATAAAATCTTTAAAGAAGTGCTGGTCACAAGCTACAAACTTGATTTGATGACCTTTGGTTTTAAAAAAACTGTCACAAGAAAGACCTCCTAAAGTCACAGAAGCTAAAGAGCTTTGCTCAGCACCCAAGAAAATGTTATCTTTACTCTAGATTTCTCCATACCTGGACAATATTAAGGGGACAAAATAATTTCTTAGCCCCTGTAAACTTGTCATTGCTACAAGGCTGTGGTCCCTTTACTCGGCTTGAATCTAGTAAAGCTGTATCTGTTTACAGCCATTTTCATTTCCCTTTTTTCATTTTTGCAAAATTAGCAAGACCGTAAGAAATAGAAGAGTAGAGTTTGGTTGAAATGAGGGAAGCCAGCTTCTTGACCTCAGTGGCACTGATTTTGGCTACTTTTGCAGCCATTATTTACCCAGAGGAAATACTTGCCTTTTGGGCTTCTGAGTATTCTGGATGGTTCCAAATCTCATTAGTAGGTTTGTTTCTTTCTTTCTTTCTTCTTCTTCTTCTTTTTTAAGATTTATTTATTTTAGAGAGGGAGAGAGAGAGTGAGCAAGCACGGGGGGAGGGGCAGAGGGAGAGGGAGAGAGAGTATCTCAAGCAGACTCCCTGCTGAGCACCGAGCCAACTCGGGGCTCCATGTGGGGCTGGATGTGGTGGTGGGGGGCTGTGTTGGGGGACTTAGTCCCATGACCCTGAGATCAGGACCTGAGCTGAGATCAAGAGTTGGTGCTTAACCAACTGAGCCCAGGCACTCTTAGCAGATTTGGTTTCTAATTAACTAGTCAAAGCCAAGAGGGTTTGTTTGGTTTCATCTAGGTTAAATGATGAAAAGTAACGAGGTGAAAGGGAGTTAATATATACCAGTATCTCCTTTATTTCCCGAGGTGTTAACTCATAGTTGCTGGTCTGAACAATCTGACTTTTCTAGGAGTTTGTTGTTGTTTCGTTTTGTTTTGTTTTAAGATTTTTTTTCACCCTGTATACTAGAACAGACACTTCACCCAGAATGCTTAGAATTCCAATGCAAAATTGATTGGACTCTGGTTCTGTCATTTTTCCTTTAAGCAATTCCTCATCACGTTTCCTAGGTTCTCCTCCTTCACTATCCCTTGACACTTAGTGATCCTCTACTTCTTGGCAAATTCTCTTCTCTTGATCTGTGTGACTTTGGGCTCCCTTGGTACCGAATCTCTCTGCTGAGCCTCTCCCACTTCTTCAATGAGGTTGTATCCAGAGGATTTACCCTCAGCTCTCTTTTCCTTGTGCAGACTCATTCAATCTTGACTCTCTTCTATGGATGACACCCTCATCAATGAAACTTAGCAGTCTGTTATATGCCTTTTCTTTCCTAGACCTTGCCTTTGCCTCCTAACTTAGTTAGTATTAGGTTTGGCTGTCAGAGACAGAAAATTCACAAAAGTAGTGGGTTAAACAAGAAGTTGATTTCTTTCACAGCAGTGTCTTTGAGTGGTATGACTGCTCTGCAATCATCAGGGACCCCATCCGTTTATCTCTTGCTCTGCCATCCTCAATACAAGGTTTCCACCACTTGGTCCATGATGGCTGCTCATGATCTAGCCTTCACATCCCCATTCCTGGCAGAAAAGGAAAAGAGAAAAGCATACCCAATCCTTTAAGGACTCTTGCCAAAGTTGCAGCCATCTTATTGGCCAGAACTTAATGTCGTACGCTGGCTTTACTGCATAGCGGGCTGGAAAATGCAGTCTTGACTTTAGGCAGTCATGTATCCAGCTAAAAACTAGATTCTTAATACTTGGAAGAAAGTGGGGAGGGTTGGATATTTGGGGTAACTTGAAGCCCCTGACACATCTCTTAGGTTGTTTCTGTTAGACTATTTCAGTTTTCTTATATTTTGCTAATATGACAAATTGTAAGTAAGTTCTCTTTGTGAACGTCCACATCACTTTTTTTGTACTTTTATTACACCACTCATCTTAGTGTGATATTTTATTATTTCCTAGGATGTTGTAAACTCCTTTTCCAGTACATAGAGGATGTACAGTAATATTTTAAAATTGATGAGTACTGCTTCTAAGTGGTCAAAGTTACAGCAAAGTTCAGGAAAATACTTTTTTAAAAAAGTTTATTCATTTATTTAGCTTCGTGCTTAATTCACAGTTGACATATACATTTTTTTTTAAGATTTTTTATTTATCTGAGACAGTGAGAGTGAGCGAGAGAGAGAGAGAGCATGAGTGGAGTGGAAGGGCAGAGGGTGAGGGAGAAGCAGAGTCCCCACTCAGCAGGGTGCCCAACCCCGACGTGGGGCTTGATCCCAGGACGTTGGGATCACGACCTGAGCTGAAGGCAGACTCTTAACCAACTGAGCCACCCAGGCGCCCCAACATGTATATTATCAGTTGTTTAATTAGTGAAAACTGAATAGTAAGTAACTAGGGTTTTTATCCATTGTGTGTATGTTTCATTTTTCATTGTTAGAAAAGGAAAAAACTCTGAGATGGTAGAAATTCAATTCTAATGCCTCATGTATTTTTTTTTCTTAGTACGGCTGTACTCCATGGAATACGAGAGGGACTGCAGAAAGCTGTAACAGACCATACAGTAAAAGCCATTGTGATTTGTGGAGCGGATGGCAAATTCTCTGCAGGTAACCAGTCTCTCGCCCTCTCCCACTGTCTCCGGAAACCAGCCACAGACTGAGACCCATACTGCATGTGCTATCTCTGTGGGTAATGCCTTAGGGTGGGTAAAGGATATGGGAGACTTGAGTGGGAATGAGAAACATTGTAGAGAGAAAGAATCACAAAGAGACCCAGAGAAGACTCTGACCTTACTCTCTTTTATATTGGATTGGGCCTTTGGAGGACATTAGGTGCCAGACTTGATGGGTGTTATGCCTGCTAGTATATACTAACTAACACTAACCACTAGCAGGTATGTTCGTACATCTCTGCTCTGCATATACCTCCACCCTATGTGAGCTTGGGCAAATCCCTGTAATCTCCTGAACCTCAGTTTCTCTACTTAGAAGTAGATAGTAGGGCCGCCTGGGTGGCTCAGTCAGTTAAGTGTCTGCCTTCTGCTCAGGTCATGATCCTGGGGTCCTGGGATCGAGCCCCACATCGAGCCCCACATCGCGCTCCTTGCTCAAGGGAAGTCTGCTTCTCCCTCTGCCTCTGCCCCTCCCGCCCCCCGCTTGTCCTCACTCTCTCTCTCTTTTTCTCTTTCTGCTCTCTGTTTCTCAAATAAATAAATAAAATCTTTAAAAAAAGAGAAAGTAGGTAGTAATATCTATCTTAACAGGTTTTTTGAAGTTACATGAGATATATCTGAAAGTCCCTAGTTCAGTGCCTGCCTGCATCAGAAGATGTTCAGTCAGTGTTATTTTTTATTTCACACAGAAATTTGAAATGGAATTCATTTTTCTTCTGAGGGTCACCCATCTCAGGGACCATGGCAATCTTTATTGGGTTATTCCATGAAGATGCAAAAATATTGAAAACATATGGCAAAAGAATCTGAAATGGGGATTCAGTGGTATTTGTGACAACTTTTCTTTTCCCAATTAAATATGTTTATGCCCTTTAACAAAAGTCACGTGGATAGGAGGGCCTATGTGATCTTACTGCAGCCAAGGGAATTTAATATATGTTAACTGAAACCTGAGAAGATATAGATATTGGAATCATGACAATAAAGAAATGCAAAAATGGGGGTGCCTGAGTGGCTCAGTCGTTAAGCGTCTGCCTTTGGCTCAGGTCATGATCCCAGGGGCCTGGGATCGAGCCCCACGTCGGGCTCCTTGCTCGGCGGGAAGCCTGCTTCTCCCTCTCCCACTCCCCTGCTTGTGTTCCCTCTCTCGCTGTCTCTCTCTCTCTGTCAAATAAATAAATAAAATCTTTTTTAAAAAAGTAAAAATGTCAGTCATTATAATAATTGCCTACTATGTGCCAGTTGTGTAGGTTATTTATTTATTAATAATGAAAACAGTATTTTTACACATATTCTATTTTAACCCTCAGTAAATCCTACCATCTCCATTTACGGATGAGAAGGATGAGCCCGAGAGAGATTAAAATACCGTGCCAAATGTTAACCAGTTATTAAATGGCTTAATTGTTGTTTGAAAACTTGAGGTCAGGAGCCCAAGATAGTGACTTTGCGGCATGGAGAGAGGGATCCCAATTATGAAGAACTTGATATTTCTTTGTAAGACAGGAGGTAGAAAAGAGAGAATGTAGTTAGAGCTCAAGGACAGAAAAAAATTATTCTCCTAGAAAAGCATTAGAAGTTGTTAGACTTAATGGATTTATATAGAACAAGGCACTCAACAATTGGAAAATATACATTCTTCTTAAATCTGCAACATTTACAAATTTGACCAGATACTGGACCACAAAACTTGTCTCAATAAATTTCACTTAGAATGCATTCTCTGACAAC
>NC_138369.1:119505245-119537201 GCF_054177405.1 Leptonychotes weddellii | reverse complement strand
AGAATGCATTCTCTGACAACAATGCAATTAAACTAGAAATCAATAACAAAAATATAACTAGAAATACCCATATGTTTAGAAATTAGATTCATTTCTTAACAATCTCTGAGCCAAAGCAGAAATCATAATAGAATTTAGAAAATATTTTGAACTAAATGATAGTGAAAATGCAACATATATAACTTGAGGGATACAGCTAAAGCAAAACTTAGCAGGAGATTTATAACCATAAAGGTATTTATCAGAAAACAGACTGAAACATAAAAAAGCTAAGCATCTGTATCAAGGAACTAACAAAACAAGTGTGAAATAGACCCAGTGAAGTAGGAGGAAGGGAATAAGGAGGAGGAGAAATTAATGAGATAGAAACAAATGTGATTCAAGATTATGTCAAAAGTTAGTTCTTTGAAAGATAGTAGGAAGGGAAAAAGGAAGGGGGGAAATTGGAGGGGAAGACGAACCATGAGAGACTATGGACTCTGAGAAACAAACTGAGGGTTCTAGAGGGGAAGGGATGGGGGGATGGGTTAGCCTGGTGATGGGTATTAAAGAGGGCATGTGAATGGAGCACTGGGTGTTATACACAAACAATGAATCATGGAACACTACATCAAAAACTAATGATGTAATGAATGGTGACTAACCTAACATAATAAAATAAAATTTAAAAAAAACTTAGTTCTTTGAAAGACTGGTAAAATTGACAAACCTCTGGAGAGATTGATCAAGAAAAAAAGAGAAGGCACGATGTATATAAGGAATTGTGAATGGGATTGCACTGCAGATGTTGTAGCCATTAAAAAACATAACAAAAATATTATGAAAATATTATGGCTTACCAATATGACTCAAGAGGAAACAGAAAACCATTAAAGAAATTGAGTCAGTAATCAAAAATTTCACAAAGTAGATTCCAGCCCCAGGTGACTCTTGGGAAGCTCTAACTAAAAAGTCAAGGAAAATATTATTTTAATTTTACACAAATGTTTTAGGTAGTAAAAAAAGAGGGAACACTTCCCATATTAGTTTCCTAGGGCTGTGATAACAAATGACTTAAACTAGGTGACTTAAAACAACAGAAATCTGTTCTCTCGTAGTTCTGGAGGGCAGAAGCTCAAAATCAAGATATCTGCCAGGCCATTCTTACTCTGGAGACTCTAGGGAATCTTTCCTTGCCTTCTCTAGCTTCTGTGGTTGCTGGCAACCCTTGGTGTTCCCTGGCTTCTTGCTCTCTCACTCCTATCTCTGCCTCTCTCTTCCCATGGGCCTCTCCCCTGTGTCCAGATTTCCCTGAGCTTATACAGATCACCCTTATCCAGTCTGACCTCATTATTACTCAATTATATCTGCAAAGACCCTATTTCCAATAAAGTAAGTGTCATAGGTTCAATCCAGTACACTTCCCAATTCGTTGGGTGAGGCTAGCATAACTTTGGTACCAACACCTGTCAAGGCCAGTATGAAAAAGCAAAATTTATGAATGAAATTTGCAATGAAAAAAAAAAGCAAAATGAAAGGCCAGTTTCATTCATAAACCTAGATATAAAATATCTTTTTTTTTTTTTTTTTAAAGATTTTATCCATTTATTTGACAGAGAGAGACACAGCGAGGGAACACAAGCAGGGGGAGTGGGAGAGGGAGAAGCAGGCTCCCCACCGAGCGGGGAGCCCAATGCGGGGCTCGATCCCAGGACCCTGGGATCATGACCTGAGCCGAAGGCAGACGCTCAACGACTGAGCCACCCAGGCGCCCCAGATATAAAATATCTTGAACAATATATTATAAAATTGAATCTAACAACATATAAAAAGTGGAAGACATCACCTTTTTCCCATAAATACCAGATTGGTTGAATATTAGAAGATTAATGTTTTTCATTCTATATGAAAGATTGAAGGAGAAAAAACATGTGATTTTTTTTTCAAGAAATGCAGAAAAAAACACTTAATAAAATCTGACATGTATTAAAAATAAAAATTCCTGTAAACTAGGTATAGAAAGAAAATGTCTTTATCCATTTTGGAAAACCTACAGCAAATATCAAATAAAATGGTAAATTGAAAGCTTTCCTTATGAGAAAGGAAGAAGACATGGCTAGCTGCTATCACCATTTCTGTTTGACATTGTGTTCCAGGCCCTGGCCAGCCCAGTAAGACCAGAAAAACAAATGAAAGGTATAGGGATTGGAAAGGAAAAAATGAAACTTCATTATCCAGAAGATATGATAGTGTTTGCAGAAAAATCAAAATAATCTATTAGAAAATTATTAGAATTAATATGAGAATTTTGCTGGATGTACAATCAATATCCAAAAATTAATTACATTTCTATAGGCCAGAAATACACAGTTAAAAAGTGAAATCACTGTACTCTTGTCTGTGCCTTGGTTTCTATAAAATGGGATAATAATACTAACCTTATGTAGCAAGTAGAAGGATGTATGTAGTATAACATTTAAGAATATGGGCTATGTAGTTTAAGTGCCTGAGTTCAAATCCTTATTCTACCAATCATTAACTGGTCATGTGTTTGAACTAGCCACTTAACAGCTCAAAGCCTTCCTGACCTGTGAAATGGGGATTGTTATACACTTAATCTCGGTGTTAAGAAAATGAAGTAAGAGAATATATGAAACTACTTAGCACAGTGCATAGTGTAAAGTATTTATCCAATATGTGCTAATTGCTTTAGGATATGAAAATCATTTAAATCTAAAGTCACAGGATTGATAGGCCTGAGATGCAGGCTGAAATAGATCTTGTTTTTCTTAAGCCAAAAAGGAATCTAAATAATAACAATAATAATAGCACTAGATTAGAATGTGAATACAATGGATTGGTAAGAAAAAACCATAATGCTAGTTAAGAAGCTGGTAGAAACAAAAAGATGAATAGGCTGAATATGAAATAATTGCTTTAACTTTTTAACTTATACCAAGCTTAATGTTTTTATTTATTCATTTATTTATATATTTGGGTGCAAAAGGGTGGTTTTATTAAAGCACAGGGACAGGACCCATGGGCAGAAAGAGCTGCTTTTTTTTTTTTTTTAAGATTTTATTTATTTGTTTGACAGAGAGAGAGGGCACACAGTCAGGGGGAGCGGGAGAGGTAGAGGGAGAAGCAGGTTCCCTGCTGAGCAAGGAGCCTGATTCGGACTCGATCCCAGGACCCTGGGGTCATGACCTGAGCCGAAGGCAGAAGCTTAACCGACTGAACCACCTAGACACCCTTGCTTAATGTTTTTAAAGAATAGATAATGCTATAGGGAAAATGCTCATTATTTATAATGTTATGTGAAAAAAGGAAAATACGAAAAATGATGTTATAGAATGCTCTCAATATTGTTAAATATATATCATAATAAACTTTCGTTTAATTCTCTCATAAGTCATTTAGGATAGGTGTTGAGATTAAAAGGCTAAACAGGGCGCCTGGGTGGCTCAGTTGGTTAAGCAACTGCCTTCGGCTCAGGTCATGATCCTGGAGTCCCTGGATCGAGTCCCACATCGGGCTCCCTGCTCGGCAGGGAGTCTGCTTCTCCCTCTGACCCTCCCCCCTCTCATGTGTTCTCTCTCATTCTCTCTCTCAAATAAATAAATAAAATCTTTAAAAAAAAAAATAAAATAAAAAATAAAAGGCTAAACAAATAACTTACTGAAGGTCACAAAGCCATTTACATATATGCACTGGGAAACAACTAAGAATTCACCAAAATATTACATTGTTATCTCTGTGTGGTGATTTTTGAGGTGGTCTTTATGTTCTTTATTATTCTGGATATTTTTCAAATTTTCTGTAATGCATGTATTTTTTTTTAAGATTTTATTTATTTAGGGCGCCTAGGTGGCTCAGTTGGTTAAGCGACTGCCTTCGGCTCAGGTCATTATTCTGGAGTCCCGGGATCGAGTCCCACATCAGGCTCCCTGCTCAGCAGGGAGTCTGCTTCTCCCTCTGACCCTCCTCCCTCTCATGCTCTCTGTCTCTCATTCTCTCTCTCGCAAATAAATAAAATCTTAAAAAAAAAAAAAAAGATTTTATTTATTTATTAGAGAGAGTGAGCACAAGCAGAGGGAGCAGCAGAGGGAGAGGGAGAAGCAGGCTTACCCCTGAGCAGGGAGCTCGATGCGGGGCTCCATCCCCATGACCTGAGCCGAAGGCAGACAGGTAACCAACTGAGCCACCCAGGTGCCCCACATGTGTTATTTTTATGATTAGGGAAACCAATAAATTTTGTTACTTTTCTTGATCACAAAAAAAAATCTATTATGAAAACATAATTCCAAGCTGGTTGATGAACATATAACTCATAAATATGTATGTGTTTCATGCTGAAGTTTTATGTTGTAATGCCTTCATGCTCTTAATGAAAATCTGGGTCTAAATTGCTGTGAATAAGGTTGGTGAGGAATACCATGCAAAAAAAATAGGAAGGGCTGGCTCAACTTCAGATTCTCTATTTCCCTTCTCTGGGCTTTTTAATGTTTTTTTTTTTTTTTAAGATTTTATATATTGATTTATTTGAGAGAGAGAGAGTGCACGTGTAAGCAGGGGGATGGGCATAGGAGGAGGAAGAGGGAGAGGGAAAGAATCTCAAGCCGACTCTGCTGAGTGTGGAGCCCTACCTGGGGCTGGATCTCACGACCCTGAGATCATGACCTGAGCCAAAACCAAGAGTTGGCACTCAGCTGACTGAACCCAGGTGCCCCTGAGCTTTTTAATTAAAAAAAAATTTTTTTTTTGATTTTATTTATTTATTTTAGAGAGAGAGCACAAGTGTGAGGGGCAGAGGGAGAGGGAGAGAGAGAGAATCTCAAGCAGACTCCATGCTGAGCAAGGAGCCCAATGCGGGGCTCGATCCTAGGACCCTAGGATCATGATCTGAGCTGAAACCAAGAGTCAGACACTTAACCAACTATGCCACCCAGGCACCCCTTAATTTTTTTTGAAGGTGGCTACCTATCATATGGAAAGACATATTTTAGAAGATTACAGGATTCCTGATAAAGATTTGGGGATTGTCTCTCAGGTTGTTCTCCATTTTCCAGGCTGTTTTTTCTTCACTGTGCGTCCAACTAAAGGATGAAATGTTTCATGGGCCCTAAGAGGTCTGAGATTCCTTGACAGTTAGCTGTCGCCTTATTGTTATGTAACAGAGCCCACGTCTTTCTCAGCTCTCTTTCTCCTTGTCTGTGTCCTTAGGTGCTGATATCCACAGCTTCGGGACACCTAGAATGTCTGACTTCGTACTGGGACATGTAGTAGATGAAATACAGAGAAATGAGAAGCCCGTGGTGGCAGCTATTCAAGGCCTGGCTTTAGGAGGGGGACTGGAGCTGGCCCTGGGCTGTCACTATAGGATTGCCCACGCAGAGGTAACAGCTAAAGCTCCGTATGGGGCTTGGTGTGGGGGACTTTTCTTTAAGGCAAAACCTAAATGCACTGTAAGCCTCAGAGGTGTTCATTTTAAAGGGCTAGCTCCCTGGTTGACAACTCATCTATTTTTAGCCACTGGTTTTGCAGCTGCTACGTACCAGCACAATGGTAGTAGTTGGTGAAATATGTCCATTCCAATGGGTAAATAGCTATTAGCCTGAGCCCCATTACTGTTCCTTTGCTTCCCCTAACCCTGTCCCTTGGGTCTCCCCATGATCCACCACCTAAAGGGGAACTCCTGGATCAGTACTGGGCCCCCAGGACTCTGCTCCAGTAGTATGGCTCAGGTCAGGTTCCTCCGAGCCATGTTCATGCAGTATGAGGTATAAAGTATTTTGACTATCATCCTGAGTATGTGTACTTTTTAAAAAAAATTTTTTTTAAGATTTTATTTATTTGACAGAGAGAGAGCAGGAGAGCAGAGGCAGGGGGAGCAGCAGGGAGAGGGAGAAACAGGCTCCGCACTGAGCAGGGAGCCCAATGTGGGGCTCCATCCCAGGACCCTGACCTGGGATCATGACCTGAGCCAAAGGCAGTCACCCAACCAACTGAGCCACCCAGGTGCCCCTAAAATTTTATTCCCTGTCTCAAATGTTTCGGTTTTGTGGTCCCTCTGATTATCAGTACCTAAGAAGACAATTTCGTATTCGAAAATAGCACAAAACTGTAAATCCATTTGTTTCTGTAAATACATTTAATTTGGGCTATTAGGTCTGTAGATGAGGTCTGTGATACTAGCCTTAACAATGGTAACATTTTTGTAAGTAACATATTTTTCTAATGATAAAGATAATATTGATCATTGTAATAGACTAGAAAATACAGGAAACTACAAAGATGTAAACTAAAATCACCCATAAACTCACAGTTCAGAAATAACCACTATTAGCATTCTATTTTGTTTTCTTCTGGTCTTTTTCCTACCTAACAGTTTTTTTCTTACAGCTTTTTTTTCCTTTACTATCTTTTTAAAAAAAATATTTTAGAGAGAAAGAGAGCACATATGCACACATGTGTGCACGAGTGAGGGGAGGGGCAGAGGGAGAGAATCTTGAAGCAGACTCCCCACTGAGCTCAGAGGCCTGCTTGGGCTCGATCTCATGACCCATGAGATCATGACCTGAGCTGAAACCAAGAGTCGGACACTTAACCGGGCACCTAACTGACTGAGTCACTCAGGCACCCCTAATTTGCCTTCATTTTCAAAAGCTAGTTTTGCCAGGTATAGAGCTCTTGTTTGACAGGTTTTTACTTTCAGTGCTTTGAATATGTCATCCCACTGCCTTTTGGCCTCCATGGTTTCTGATGAGAAATTTGCTGTTAATCTTATTGTAAATAGTCTTTAAAAATATCATTTTAAATGACTGTATAATTTTGTCTTATAGATATACCATAATTTATTTAACTATTTCCTTAGGGCATTTTAATTTTTATAAAGGCTTATGAATAAAGACATATATCCTAAGTGCTCCTTTTTCTGTGTCCCTCTTACCATGCCTTCTGCACACTGAGGGCAGATCTAAGTTATGAGCAATAATAAGTCAGGGGATGGGGATGAACAGTGGTAGAAAAAATCATGACTGACTGTTAGGAAAGCCTTGTGTGAGAGAGAAAAAATATTTATTTTGGAGCTGTTGGCATCACAATGTGGGTACATGACAGTCTGCATTAAAGCACTCTCCTCCTCCCATCCTGTACCTGGAAGAAGACTAACAGAGCTTTAGCTACTTTTTTTTTTTTTTTTATGGAAAGAGGGAGAGAGCATGTGTGCGTGAGCGGGAGAAGGGGGGATGGTGGGGTGTGGGGAGTGCAGACCGAGGGAAAGGGAAAGAATCTCAAATAGGCTCCATACCCAGCATGAGCCCAATGTAGGGCTCGATCTCACAACCCTGAGACCATGACCTGAACCAAAATCAAGAGCCGGACACTTAACCAACTGAGCCACCCAGATGCCCCGAGCTTTAGCCACCTTTAAATAGCCAGGAGAGGCATGTGATAAAGGACTCAAGCTCACCCTCTTGTCTGGACTGAGGTTGTTGCCTGATTATTTTTCTGCAGTAGCTTTATTGAGATAAAATTCACATACCCTATAATGCACTCATTTGAAGTGTACAATTGAATGGTATATTAGCATATTCACAGAGTTGTGCACCCATTACCACAGTTGATTTTAGAACATTTTATTATCCCAAAGAGAAAATTCATACCCTTTAGGAGTAACCCACCATCTACCCTCTCCCCCAGTCCTAGGCAACCACTAATCTTTCTGTCTCTATAGGTTTGCCCATTCTAGACATTTCATATAAATGGAATCATAGAATATGTTGTCTTTTATGGCTTCTATCTCTTAGCATAATGTTTGCAAGGTTCACCCATATTGTAGCCTGTATCAGTACTTCATTCCTTTCTATGGCCTAATAATATTCCCTTGTATAGATACACGACATTTTCTTTTTCCATTCGTCAATTAATCGACATGTGAGTTGTTTCCATTTTCTTGGCCTTTGTGAATAATGATGCTATGAAAATGTGTGTACCTTTTGTGTGTGTGGGGTGGGGGGGGCGTGTTTTCATTTCTCTTGGGTATAAATCCAGGAGTAGAATTGCTGGGTCATATGGTGACTCTATGTTTAAACTTTGAGGAACTGCCAAATTGTTTTTCAAAGTGACTGTACCATTTCATATTTCCACTAACAATGTATGAGGGTTTTGTATTCTCCACCTCCTCTCCAACACTTGTTATTGTCTATCTTTTTATTATAGTCATCCTAGTGGATGTGAAGTAGTATCTTGTGGTTATGATTTGAATTTTCCTGATGGCTAATGATATTGAACATCTCTTCATGTGCTTGTTGGCCATTTTGTATCTCTTCTAGGGAGAAATGTCTATGCAGTTGCTTTGCCCCTTTTTAATTGGATTGTCTTTTTATTATTGAGTTGACAAAGTTCTTTATGTATTCTACATATATGATTAGCAAATATTCTCTCCTGTTCTGTGGGTTGTCTTTTTAATTTCTTGGCTGCCTGGCTCTTTTAGGGCTCCATACAGCTGTTTCTGGAGAATATCATTTTTGTTGGCCCAAACAGGTCATAATGGAGTCAGAGAAAAAGTGTGTAAGAAGCTAGGGATGTGTTTCAACATGAAGACTTAGGGACAGCACTGCTCTGTTTATGCTGTTAAGTAAAGTAGAGTGTACACTAATTTGCCCTGTAGAAACTCTTGCCGAATATTATGGAACGGCGTTTTTTAGAGTGTGGGAAATCAGGGGAATGCTTGCCTTGACTCTACAAGTCATCTCACTCTTATGATCTTCATGCCTTCAAACTTTGATAGGCTCAAATTGGCTTCCCAGAAGTCACATTAGGAATCCTTCCTGGTGCAAGAGGAACCCAGCTTCTCCCCAGACTCATTGGAGTTCCTGCTGCACTTGACTTAATTACCTCAGGTCAGTACAAACCCTGCCAACAAGCGTCTAGAGCAATGTGAGGAACTGAACTAGGATGTAGAGAAATTCTATATTGACCATCCATTCCCTACTAATCTTAAGAGGATACTTTAACTTCTTTGACGATCAATTTTCTCATCTGTAAAATGGAAAGAGTACCTGCCCTGAGAGCTTCTCAGATGTTACCATGAAGACCACATGTAAGTGCCTTCTAAATGAAAGTGTATACAAAGCGCCAATTATATGTAAGGCTTTATTATAGTTCAAGTGTCCATGCACAGACACTGGTATTCACATAGGGTGCATCATGTTCAGACCCAATTTAGAAATTGTGATATAAACAAGAATTAAAACCAGAATTGTCACAGAAAGGTTTCAGGTTTTAGTGTGGAAATGACTGAATTTTTCATTTCATAAGTATTAAGATTTTAGCTACAAATAAAGGTTGTTCCTTCTCACTAGGGAATGTGAACAATGCAACACTAGAAAACATTTAGACACCCTAGATTTACCAAATACCATAAGACTTATAAAGAGATTTCCAGTAGAGGTAAGGTAGGAAGGAAGAGTCACGTTTTGATTGACAATATTTCTTCTTTCTTTATTTCTATGGGTCAGGAATTTGGGACCAGCTAGGTTGGATTCTAGCTCAGGGTTTCTCATGAAGTTGTTGTCAAGACATTGACTGGATCTGTAGTCATCTGAAAACTTGAGTGGGGCTGAACGATCTACTTCAAAGTTGACTCCCTCACATGGATGGCTAGTGGGTGCTGACTCTTGGCAGGAGGCTTCATTTCTTCTCCACATGGACCTCCCTCTAGAGCTGCCTGAGTGTCTTCACAACATGGAGACTGGCTTCCTCTGGAGTGAGTGATCCAAGATAGAGCAAGGCGAAAGCTGCGATGTCTTTTATGACCTAGCTTTGGAGCCTTGCACCATCTTTTCTGATTGATTATGTATATACGATATATATATACACATATATACGTATATATATACACATATATACACACATATACACATGTATATACATATATATGTACATATATACATATATACACACACATACACATATATATGTAAAATGTACGTGCATACATATATAATATACATGTATACATAATGTATATATGATATTGATTATAGAGGTCTTTCCTGACATGGGAGGGGGCTTGAACCCTGAGAGGTGAAACTCCCTGTTAGTCACTTTGGAGGCTAGCTACCCCAACTGTATGCTCACACATATGTGTCCCTATTATGTAAGTCACATATATAGTAGGTTAGATGGACATAAGTGCTCAAGAGAAAGATAAAACAGAAAGTGGGAATATAAAATGTGAGGGACAGAAGGGTAATATTTTCATATAAAATGTTGGGGATGGAGGGGTTAAAAAGGCTTTCCTACAAGATGACATCTGGGAGAAGACCTGAAAGAGGTGAGGAGGCTTATTATGCCAATATCTGGAGGAAGATATTCCACGTGGAGAAAATAGCCAATGCAAAGCCCAGAGGCAGCAGTATACTTGGAAGTGTCAAAGAAAAGTAAGAAGGTCGGTAGAGCTGGAGTGAAGTGAGTAAGGGGAAGACACGTAGGGGATGAAGTTGCATCGTGTAGGGTTTTGAAGATGAAAGAATGAACTTTGGCTCTTCTTCTAAATGAGGCAGAAAGACATTGGTGTTTTGAGCAGGGAGTCAAGTGCTCTCGTTTATGTTTTTTTAAAAGATCACTCTGGCTGTTGAAAATATATTAACTGGAGGTAAGGGCAGAAGCCTGCTCTAATATTCCAAGGGCGAGATGAGGAGAGCTGAGACCTGTGTGGTAGCCATGTACATGGTGAGACGTGGTCAAATTCTGCATGTGTTATGAGGGGAGAGCCAGCAGGATTTTGTGACCCATCAAAAGTGAGATGTGCGAGAAAGGGAAGGAGTGATTCCGGTGGCCTGAGCAGCTGGGAGGGTGGTGCCATTATTGAGCCGGGGATTGCTGCTGGTGGAGCAGGTTGTAGGGAGGAATCACAAGAGCTTACTTTGGGACACGTTAAGTTTGAGAGGCCTATTAGACATCCAAGTGGAGATGTCAAGGAGACAGTTGGACAAACTGGCCTGGGATTTAGGACAGAGCTCTTTCTGATCTCCTCTCAGCCTCCATTTTCTAATCAGTAAAAATACCACACGGTTGCTTTAAAGAATAATGCAATTACATGACTTGCTTCTGGTAGAGTACCTGCCACATAGAAGACATTTAATGAATGGTAACTGTAGCAGGCCGAATAATGCCCTCCCCCAAAGATGTCCATGTCCTAATCCCCAGAACTCCTGAATATATTACCTAATAATCAAAAGGGACTTTGTAGATGTGATCAAATTAAGAATCTTAAGATGGGAGATTATTCTGGACTTTTCAGGTGGGCCCAATTCATCACAAGAGTCCTTAGAAGAGGGAGGCAGGAGGTCAGAGAGGAGAGAAGATGCTACCCAGCTGGCTCTGAAGATGGAGGAAATGGCCACGAGCCAAGCACTGCAGGCAGCCTCTAAAGGCAGGAAAAGACCATGAAACAGATTCTCCCTTAGAGCCCCCAGACAGTTTTGCTGACCTATTTTAGACTTCTGGTATCCTAAACTAAGATAAGAAATGTGTGTTGTTTTAAGGTTCTACGTTTGTGGGAATTTGTAGAGAAGACTAGTACAGTACCTACTAACAATGATGCTATTAAGACTGTTGCTGTTTGGTTTGGAAAATTTTTTTTTTCTAACAGAGTATGCTAAAAAAAAAATTGTTATTGAAAGTTGAAGAGCCCCTGCTGATATTAATGTTGAAAAAAACACCAGCTTGGTAAGCACTATGCCCATAGGAAGTTAATAAGTAAACAGAGTTAGATTAAATTAATAAGTAAATAGCTAACCTTTTCTGATCTTCTGGAAACCATTAGAGAGCTAATTCTGGAAAGCGGAGCAATTACAACAACCACCATTGCTTTTCCACACTTCCCTTAAAATGCTACCCGAAAACAGCTGAATCTTCCGCAGTAACCACAAAAGAGATGCTTGAGCACATTGCGATTCATTCCCTGATGTTCTCTGTCCAATCAAATGACAAGGACTATAGTGCCCTGCTCTTGCTTCTGCTTTCTTTTTTTAGGGTTTGTCCTTCTTGTTCACTGAATAGCATAGAAAGTCTCTGCTCTGTTCTCATCGAGCTTTGCTCCAGCCCATGAATTTCCTTATGGTCACTCCCCAGGACAGGGATACCCTCAGGCGCTAGGCTTTGAGGAGATACTTCTTACCACCTAGAATAGTCAGGGAGAAGTTGTGAGTGGCATCCTTATCCTACCTGCCTTTTCAGGTGGGTTAAGTCCAGGTAAGTTTTCTCTATATATGAACAAGATGTGGAGGGTAAATTTTAGTAGCCAGGGCTCCCAAGCAGTAATAATATATATCAGCAAATATAATTTGGTGACCAAAACCAACAGACAAACAAAAAAACATTTAACACTGAACCCAAAACCTATGAAAATATTCTGTGGCATTAGAAGACTGAAGCATTAATGTGAAACAAGATGAAAGAAAATGAAAATTTTAGAAAATAATCTAAATTAGAAAAGAAAATATTGTATTTGTTAAAGAAGAACACCCTGTCTAAAATCAAAACATTAGGCCAAATAACTTCTTTTTGAAGCAATAAAAAGAAGACACGATCGAACAGACAACTCAATCAGCAACGTGGAGGATAGAGACACATTTCTGAAATTCAGAAGAATTTAACAAAAAGATAGACAAGGTATGTAATCGAGGTCTCTGCTTTGAATAACAAGAGCTCCCAAAACATGAGGCAAAAAGTTGAGATGCAGTAACCAAAGGAAAAAATAGAAGAAACTCTTCAGATATGAAATGGAACCAGAGATTACATTTCAGCAAACTCACCGTTTTTCTTGGGAAAAACTGATGGGATATCAATTGCCTGATGTATTTTTAGTAAAGATTTTAAACTTCCAGGAAATGGAATCCTGCAAGCTTCCAAAAGATAAAAACAAAACAAAAGATTACTTTCAAAATAACTAAAATCACTCCAGCCACAAATAAATGCTAAATATATGGAACATTCATATATGATCCTAGTACCCAGGGCTCCGGGGCAGCGATAGTGTGTATCAAATCAGATAATACCCGATCCTAGCATATGAATGTTCCATACGTTTGTCATACATTATTATCCCTACGTTATTATCATTTTTTTTTAAGATTTTATTTATTTATTTGAGAGAGAGAGAATGAGAGAGAGCAAGCACATGAGAGGGGGGAGGGTCAGAGGGAGAAGCAGACTCCCTGCCGAGCAGGGAGCCCAATGTGGGACTCGATCCAGGGACTCCAGGATCATGACCTGAGCCGAAGGCAGTCGCTTAACCAACTGAGCCACCCAGGCGCCCACGTTATTATCATTTTAAAGACTGTATGAATGTAGGATCCTATACAGTCTTTAAAATGATAAGCCTATTCTAAGATTCTATACAATCTTTAAAATGGTAATCTATATCAGAAGTTTTAAAGTGTGGTCCAGGGACTCCTGGGTATGCCTAAGACCATTGGGGGCGGTTCGTGAAGTCAGAGCTACTTTCATAACAATAGGACGTGACTTGCCTTTTCCACTCTCATTCTCTAAGAACTTTCCAGAGGTGGTTGTATTCCATGTGATGTCAGAACAGACGGAATGCAGAAGCAGGTATGAGAACCCAGCTGTCTTCCATTAAGCCAGACATGAAAGAAATTTACAAAAGTGTAAAACAATGACACTCTTCTCACTAAGCTTTTGAAATTTTGAAAATACAGTTATTTTGCATTAAAATGTATTCATGTTAACATTAATGTTAACATTAACATTTATCCTTGTTATTTTAAAGTGATTTAATAAAGAAACATTTTTAAAGCTCTCAGTTTTAATTTCTTATACGATAAATATTGATAGAAATAATCCACATAAACAAAAGCTTTTTGGAGTCCTCCATTATCTTTAGGAGTACAAAGCGGTCCTAAGATTAAAAAGTTTGAGAACTGCTAATTGAAATCCGTATTTTTTTCTGACACAGAAACCACAATGTGTATATGTGTATATGTGATCCAAATTAGAAAAGAGTATGAGTCTATGTGCATAAAAATGCTTCTTTTTTTCTTTTAGATGCTGGGGAGTTGTTATAAATCTGTACAGAGTATGAAAGAGTAGATAGAAAAACTAAAAGTGTTAAATTTCTTGCTTTCAATAAATTAAATTAGAAATTGTCTTAAGTTACAATGGTATGATAAGTACACTTTTAAGAATGTACAGTATGTTAAATATCTAATGTAAAATTCATAAGAGGGTGCTTACAATCCAATATACTACAGAATTCAAAGCGCATAAGATAGTTCATTCTGCAAAAGATCAAATAGGAAGGAAGCAAAGCAGAATAAAATATAGGGGAAATTATAATAGTGTGAAATGAGTGTAAAGTCTAAGGTTTACTAAAATTGAAGCATGTGGGGAAATATTGAGGAATTTTGTGTCTCTGTTTTCATCATTAAGTCTCAAAGGCAAGCATATCTTGGGGGAAATCAAGAAGAAATCTGGCTTCTTTGACAAAAAAGAAATGAACAAGGATTGCCTTTTCCAAAGCACTGCTGCTTATAGAAATATCACTATTTTTAACCTGATGAAGAAAAGAAGTACAAACAGTAAGGATATGATGGATTTTGATTTGCATAGAAAAGGTCACGGTGAATTAGAAGAAAATTAACATTAGAATCATACACCTATCTTTTTAAGTTGTCTGTACAATTTTAGGGGGACTTTAAAATGACATCTGGAAAGGATTCTATGTCGAAAAAGATTTTCTAAAGGTTGGAAAAGAAGCCATGAAGAACATTGGAAAAAATCGAGATTACCCACTTTGAAGAAGAGAAATCTCAGCTTCAGTTACCCTGGGTCTCCTTATAGTAGCTCTAGGCAGGGCTCTTATTAAAGTCCATTGGACAGGGGTTGTTGTCTACACTGAGGGCAGCAAGAGAAAAAGCAAGTTTAAATCTGAGCCTGAAGATTTGGGTTGTATACACAGAGCTGTGTCTTTAGGCCCTTGAAACAGAATCAAAGTACCCAGAATCTCACTGACTTTGTAAGAACAGTCGTGATACACCTCCACTTGTGTGAAATCCAGGCTAGAAGCAATCATAGCTGAAGGAATTTGCAGTGCATCCTCTGGGTAGCTCACATTATCTACTCAGTTGCCCCAAAGATCCTTTTTGTACTCAGGTTTCCATTTTCCATTTTATCTGCCGTTGGTGCCCTTAACCTGGGCAGGTTGATTCACTCACCCCTTACCCAAGTGATTTTTTTTTTTTTTTTAGGGTCTCCACTTTAGACTCCCTTGCAAACTTAAGAATGAGTCAGGGAAACATTAAAACAGGCTTACTAAACATAGCCTAAGCTGGTATCTAGAATCGTAACACCAACGATGGAGTTAACACTTTATTATTTTAAAAGATTTTTTGTTTATTCATTTGAGAGAGAGAGAGAGAGCACAAGCAGGGGGAGGGGGGGAAGCAGAATCCCCACTGAGCTGGGAGCCCGACGTGGGGCTCGGTCCCAGGACCTGGAGTTCGTGACCTGAGCCAAAGGCAGACGCCCAACCATCTGAGCCACCCAGGCGCCCCCAAGTGATCTTATACACAGGAGACTTGATCCCTGCAGCCACTCATCCACTCCTCACTGCCCTCCTCGCCCCAGGGGGAAATCTGGGAGCCTGTTTTCAAAGGCACTTCTAGAACACCACCCAAATAATGTTGCAGAGTGGCCCCTGCCGGAAATCATTGAACTGTCTCTCTGATCAAGAAAACCCATCTGTAACTCTCTGAAGCACTACTAAGAACTAGGAATGGAGGGTTTGTCTCAAAGATGACCTCCACTAACACTGTATGAACAGCAAGGACTGTGACACTGTTACCCTCAAGACTGATTTGATGATCACTTTTCCACAAGGCAAGATGGTACTGGCAAGAAAGCAAGTAAGGTGTTACTGTCTCCTTTCTTCTGACCCTGTGTTAAGGGATGCTCGTATCCCTTAACTCGCTTCTTCAGAATATTCAGATTAAATTATGTATTTACACCCAATGAAGAACTCAGGAGTGATGCTCATCAAACTTTTTAACACCCTACAGCTGCCATTCTATAGTGGAGGTGGCCAGGGCCACCCCTGCCCATTAGCAGCTCCTGGTACCACCGCCATCAGACACTAGATGTCGCCAGCTGCTCCTTTTTGTCCTCACTCCAGGCTGACAACCCTCTGTAGAGCACTCCTTTCTCCAAACTTGGGGTCATGGGCCACACCCTACCTGCATGGATCTGAAGCAACAATTGTCTGATCACTTCTGCTTCCCTTTTAGCTTCTGTGGTAAAAGGCAGGGCTCCAAAACTCACACAATAGCAACTCCACAAACGAAGAGAGATGCTGGGTAGGCAAAAAATGACACAAGTCCACCCCATTTATCCCGTGTAATTTTGATTATAACTTCAATAATGTCAACCTAATCAATAATTTCCCCCTGCTTACCCAACTATATTCATGTTTCAGGACTGTCTTTTTTTTTTTTTTTGGTAATCAGTGATGGTATGTGTGTCGGTGTATATTGGTGTAAGATAGATCCTGCTACTCTCTGCTGTTACTATCTCTGTTATTGGTCTCAAAACTTGATCATCTCTTCTCTAGAAATGTCTACTTCACAAAGTGCTTCCATAGAGATTTATAGACTATAAAGAAAATGTGTTATTCTCACTTGATACTCAGAATTACCAAGGTAAGCATAATTATTCCCATTTGTCTAGGAGGAAGGGGTGGTCCCCATACAATTCTTCATCATCACGCAAATAGTAGTAGAAGGTAGAGCTGAAGCTTGAACTAAGTTTTCTGGTTACCTATACAGTGACCTTTCTACTATAAAGGTCAGTGTGTTGCTTATTTATTTCATTTAATCATAGATGTTTGTATCCAAGACAGATAACCTTCCCTACTAGAGAGAGTAATGCTTTTGCTTTAACCTCACATTGTTCTTTGATTTTTGTTTTGTTTTGTTTTAGGAAGACATGTTTTGGCAGATGAAGCCCTCAAGCTGGGTATTCTAGATGAAATTGTGAACTCAGACCCGGTTGAAGAAGCAATCAAATTAGCCCAGAGAATTTCTGGTAAGAAGATAATAATAAAAATAGCACAAGATTGGAAGCAAGCTAAACTTTCATTTTAATAAAGAATTCCTTAAATGTCTTATGGTACATCCATGTGATAAAATATGATGGAGCTTTAAAATGAATAAGAAACTGTACATATTAATACGTTATAAATGCCACGACATATTGTATTACAAAGTGAAAAACACTATACATCCAGGGCCCTGGGTGGCTCAGTTAAGAGTCTGCCTTCGGCTCAGGTCATGATCCTAGAGTCTCAGGATCGAGTCCCGCATCTGGCTCCCTACTCAGTGGGGAGTCTGCTTCTCCCTCTGCCCTTCACCCCGCTCGTGCTCTCTCTCTCTCAAATAAATAAATATCTTTAAAATAAAAAACCTATACATCATTGTGTATAGTGGTTCACCATTTATGCAAAAAGAAAAGGGGGATGGACCTGAATGTCTATATGGGGAGAATGTATATATGTAACTGTTCATCTACATATAAGATATTTCTGTAAAGATTCACAAGAAATGGTTAATGGTTGCCTCTGGGAATGGGGTTGGTCAGCCAGGGAAGCTCTTGGAAGAAAATTTTTCATTGTTTACCCTTTTGTACTTTTGAATTTGGATTAAAATAATGTATTTTCTGTAAGAAATATAATTAAAATGAAAACAAGCAAACAAACAATTCAGCAAACAGAAACAAGACTCTCAGTGTGCCTGGGGGGCTCAGGCACAGGTTGAACATCCAACTCTTGGTTTTGGCTCAGGTCTTGATCTCAGGGTCATGAGATCCGGCTGCACTCCCAGCGGGGAGTCTGCTTGAAAATTCTCTCCCTCTGCCCCTCACCCTACTTTCTCTCAAATAAATAAATAAATCTTGGGGGGGAAAAAAAGAAAGAAACAAGCCTCTCTAATTTGCCACAATGAAACCATAGTTATGTCTCGTGAGCTGTATTTTCTTTCTCTCGCTGGTTTCTCACTTTATGGATTCATGGCATTCATTCCTTTAAGAGTCCTTGGGAGTGGCACTCCTAGCGTTTTCCCTTTTTCCTCTTTTCAACTTTTCCTTTTTAATTTATGGAGATTGGCAGCAAGATGGAGAGGGTTAAAGAGTGCCAGAAAAAATAATGGGGAGCAGTGATGGGTCACAGGTAGAGCTTCAGGCTCTTCTTTCGGCTTGGTGGTAGGCAAAGGCTCAGTGTCATTCAAAGGCATTCTTTTGAAAAAGTCGTCCTTTTGTCGACCCTGGCAGGGACCAAACACTTCCCTGAAATAATCTTTCTTTTTGTGGCTCTAGCCAGTTGCGGTTTCAATGCGACTGTAAAAGCTTGAACTGGAGAAGCCAGGGACTGTAGAGAGAAGATCCTGGTGACTCATAGAGAATTAGCAAGTCTTTGCCCAAAAGGGAATGAGCCTCCTGGTATCATTCTCTGCCTTCCATACAGTCATCACCAACTTTTTGTCTCTGATTTCACTGTGCCTCCCGGGAGGGCTTATTGTCGTGTTAGAAGTCACTCGATTGGCTGATAGCAAAGGCTTTTTGCGTTTGGAGATGCGTACAAGGGTTTTTGGTTTAGGGCTGGTGATAGACCCATGTCTAACATTGACACCCATGGCTTTAGTTTGTAAAGAACTAGGTCTCCACAGGAAGTTCTTTTCCTTAACTGATTTCCCTAGATTGAGATATGAGAGTTAAGGAACTAAAAGAGATAGATGAGGATCATAGTCTAGTAAATTGTAAAATGGTCTGTTTTAATTTTAAAAATGTACTTGACTTTAAAAATAATTTTTAAATTAGAAAACTAAACATTAAGTTAATTTTTTTATTTATAAAATTTATAAAATGGCCTACTCGGTCTCTGCAACATTGCACAGTTTGTCCACTTGGTGGCGTCCAAATATTGAGGAGGAATTACTTGCTTTTTTTTTTTTTTTCCTTTCCGTTTTTTTTAGGAATCATCTGCTTTAAAATTTGGTAATTCACCTGTTAACAGTAGGGAAATGGTTTTTAGCTTTTGACAATTATATATAACTATTTTAAATTGTAATTATGAAGACTATACAGAAATATGTAAAATTGTGTATAAAAATGTCTAAAATATAAATTTACATAAATTCTATAATTATAGCTATATAGAGTATGAATATGGCCAAAAATTTAAAGGAAATATGCAAAAATGAAAATAAGTTTTTTTCAAGAAATTTTATAAGTAATCTTTGCTTCTGTTTTCATTTCTTCCAGTTTTATTGGGGTATAATTTACACACAGTAAAATCCACCCATTCCAAGTGTAGAGTTTGAAGAATTTTTTTTTTTTTTAAAGATTTTATTTATTTATTTATTTGACAGAGAAAGACACAGCGAGAGAGGGAACACAAGCAGGGGGGAGTGGGAGAGGGAGAAGCAGGCTCCCCGCCGAGCAGGGAGCCCGATGCGGGACTCGATCCAGGGACTCCAGGATCATGACCTGAGCCGAAGGCAGTCGCTTAACCAACTGAGCCACCCAGGCGCCCATGTTTGAAGAATTTTTGTAATTGTTTATAGTTGTCTAACTACTGTCACAATCACTACATTTCTATTACCCTAAAAAAAAAAGTTATTTTCATGCCCCTTTCCTGTAGATTCTCTTCCCTTCCCCTTGGCCACAGATAATCACTGACCTACTTTCTGTTAATATAGTTTTGCTTTTTCAGAATTTCATATAGTTGGAATCACAATACAGCATGTAGCCTTTTGTGTCTGACTCCTTTCACTTAGGATAGTATCTTTGAAATTCATCCATGTTGTTTCATGTAATAATATTTCATTCTTTTTTATTACCTAATAGTATTCCATAGTATGGATATCATTGTAAAATATTGGAGACAACTCAAAACTCTAATTTAGGGGATTAGTTACATAAAAGGTGGTAGATCACAATGAAGCAACCCCATTCAGCCATTAAAACTTCCATTTTTTTTTTTTAAAGATTTTTTTTATTTGAGAGAGAGAGTGAGAGAGAGAGAGAGCACAAGAGGGGGGAGCGGGAGAGGGAGAAGCAGACTCCCGGCCGAGCAGGGAGCCTGATGCGGGACTCGATCCCGGGACTCCAGGATCATGACCTGAGCCGAAGGCAGTCGCTTAACCAACTGAGCCACCCAGGCGCCTTAAACTTCCATTTTTTAAAGAAAGTGAAGAACTTGGGAAAATGCTTACATGTAATACTGTAGAAAACAACCAGATAGGAAAATGCACAGTTGCATGTATATGTCTTCATATGCATATTTGCATAAGGAAATAAACTAAAAAATTTTTGTCAGTGCTTGTATTGGGCGGTAGTTAAAGAAGACTCTTGATTTTTTTTTTTAAAAAAATGTTTATCTTGGGGTGCCTGGGTGGCTCGGTCAGTTAAGCATCCGACTCTTGATTTCAGCTCGGGTCATGATCTCAGGGTTGTGTGATCAAGAGTCCGGAGTAGGGCTCTGCGCTCAGCGGGGAGTCTGCTTCTCTCTCTCCCTCTCTCTCTGCCCATCACCGTGTATGCAAGCTCACACTGTGTCTCTTTTGGGGGTTAAGTCTTAGAATCCCCCTGGGAAACTCTGGGAATTTCCTGTTTGGTTTTATTTATTTGTTTGGTTTTTTTTTTAGAGAGAGAGAGAGAGAGCGCGAATACATGAGCCGGGGGCGGGGGGGTGGGGTGGGGGCGGAGGGCAGAGGCAGAGGGAGAATCTCAAACAAGCTCCACTCCCAGCACAGAGCCTGAGGAGGCACTCAATCTCACGACCCTGACACCATGACCTGAGCCCAAATCAAGAGTCGGATGCTTAACTGACTGAGCCACCCAGGTGCCCCTGTTGTTGCTTTTAAAATGAGTTCCACTATTTGGAATCCTACGATTCCTTGGTGCTGCTTTGTAATCGGTAAATGCCAGAGATACAAGGTAGAGAAATAGTGCAGGTTGACAAAGGACTATCTCATAGAATCATATGTACATTTGCCATTTATTATCTTACAAAATGCATAGCGTAGAGAGACTTGTTCATTTTGCCTTTCACTTTCATTGAAGGTCTTGTTCTTTTCCTTTCTGTTTGTTCTAGACTTTCCTCCCCTTCTCCTCCTTCTTCTTCTTTTTGGTCTTTGTTTTTAAATATAGCTATTAGTATGTGGTTATTTGGCAGAACAAAATGATGGATTGACTTGAAGGAGAGGCTCCACAAAAATCTTTTATAAATATATATTTATATTTTATAATGGGTATTTGTGAGTATACTAAAAACCACTGAATTGTAAACTTTAAAATGGTGACTTTTATGGTATGTGAATTATACCTCAATTTTTTTGAAAGAATTTATTTATTTATTTTAGAGAGAGTGTGTGTGTGTGAGTGGGTGAAGGGGCAAGGGAGAGGGAGAGAGAATCCTCAAGCAGACTCCCTGCTGAGCACGGAGCCCAACGTGGCCTGAACTGAAATCAAGAGTCAGCTGCCTAACCAACTTAGCCACTCAGGTACCCCTATACTTTGATTTTTAAAATACATGTAAAATTATTGAGTTCTCCTTTCCCATTTGTAAAAATATGCCATTAATTAAGCCTATTCCCACCCCATTCCTACATCTCACCCTCCCATCCTCACCCCCAACCCCTGATCAACTTCTTCAGCTGAAATGTTGACTTAAAAACAATAACAATAATAATAATAACAAGGAGATATATATATGTATATATATATAAAATGTAATAACAGGGAAAAGATTAAGGAACTTACTTAGTTCCTTAGGGGAGAAGGAAGGGAATTTCCAATGGTCAATGTTGCAATCAGCAGTTTAGAACCAGTTATGGATAGAAGGGGATTATAGGAGGATAGCATATATCTAAAAATATGACTTGGGGGTACCTGGGTGGTTCATTTGGTTGAGTATCTGACTCTTGATCTTAGCTCAAGTCTTGATTTCAGGGTTGTGAGTTCAAGCTCCACATAATATATATATATATATATATATATGTATATATGATTTGGGAAGTAGCTGCAAATTTCTCTTACAATTTAACATGCATCCTGGAGAGGAGAGTTGACTGTGAAAGTCAATTAGCATCATGCATCTTAGTGCTCTTGTTATATGAAGCTTCTCAGACTACTGCAGTGCAATGGATTAAGCAGAGCAATTCAGAATTACTTGGTCAAACCAGATTGCTTTGGCTCAACTGGGGAGGAGAGGGTCCCATAAAATGCTATTTATTTGCATTTGCATTTGGCCAGCAACCTGCTTATTTCCAAACTGAGTAAGAACTCCCCGTTCCCGCGTGCATGTTTCTAGCATGAAGCTGAAAGTATGTGCTGTTATTCAAAGATGGGCACAGGAGACATCCAGCTGGGGGGCTTCAACTCAGGAACCTAATGATGTTTTTGTCCCTGTAACAAACCCTGGTTCTGTTATGATTATGACACCATGTTAGCCATTTTTAGTGATTCTAATTCTGCCTACAGACTTTGGTCTGTGTGTTCATTTTGATTTTGTGACTTTAAACAAATCTTAATGGTATCATCGTCTTTCTCTCCATTTTATCTTTTGCTTTTTGTAATTTATTTTTGCTCTCTGTGAACCTTTATATACACATTTCACAAGAACAGAGTGACCCTGCCTCACAGAGAAGGCCTAAGCGCATGTCTAAATTGAGCTGCCTTTTTTTGTAATACCAGAGTTCTGTGGGTGACCTCCTGCAAGACTGAAAAAGTACAGTTGTCCTGTCTGTCCTTTGCAGAGCTTCTGTGACAAACACAGCTTACTTACTGTTTATCAGAACTGGAGAAGAAACCATCCTTTATGCCTTAGGTAACCATTTCTGTAAATTGCATGTTATGCCTCTCTTTAAACTAGGCAGAGAAAATCTCTTCCTGTCAGTTTACCAGAAAGAAAAGAGGGAAAATAATCACCTCCTTTTCTTCCTTTAGGAGGGTGATTCACTTATTTTTTTTTTTAAATCAAAACTTGAGTATTCTTCTGCCTTACAATACCTCAAAGAATTAAGAAAAAAAATGTGAATGGGTCAAGGAAAGAATTCAATTATAAGCATATTTGAATCACTAATTAGTTCTTCTCCTCATTTTCCTGGGTGCTGACCTCATTTGCTGGTGCTGACCTGCCCATACCTGCCTCTCTTATTCTGTAGGTACAGCTGAGTGAATTTAAAACCACCAAGACATTAAAACAACCAAGTGTATAAGAAACACACGTTGAAAACAGCATACCTGTAGACCCAAAGGGGAAATTCTGAATATATTTTGTTCTAATAGAACGAATTTGTAAGGTAATAGCATCCTTTATAGCTGCAGCAGGAAAGAGATAGGAAATTGAGCAGGGAAAAAGCATCTGTATTTGCGCCTGGATCCACAATTCTCCAGTGGATGTGCTCAGCTTGGCCCTAGACTGGTCTGGACAGGCGCCACAGGTAGTTCCCAGAATGCCCATCTGCAGTCAGATAGATTCTGAGTATCCCCAGGATAATAGCATTATGCTGATCAGCAATAATTACTGCACACAATTAAGCAGGCTTTCCTTTTTTCTTTTCTCTCTGTTTTTTGTTTTTTTCTTTCTTTCTTCCCTTTTCAGTGTCTGGTCCAGGGCAGAGTTTGCCAGGAGCTGCAGCTCTCCTTGATCCAGATCCTGGCTGACCTAATGCTCTGCTCTTGCACTTTCCAGAAGCTACACCTCAAAATCAAGTGTTGAAGTTTTAAAAATACACATGTGTAGGCCCCACCCTTAAATATTCTTAGCTGGGTCTCCAGTGGGGCATGGGCATCTGAACTTTTTAAATTCCTTGGATAACTCTTGATGTGTACTATGGTGTTGAGATCAGTCCTAATCAGATGGGAATTCTGGTAGTGTCACAAGGACAGAAATTCAGCTCTAAAATATGCCCTGTTCCCGGCACAGACTGCCCCAGCTGCCTGTTCATGCCACAGCATTGGCGGCTCCGTCCCCTTTCCTCATGCACTTCGTCCTCCACATACTTGTCCCCTCTTGCCTCCCTTTGGGGCCACCAGGAAATTAAATCAGCTGTAGGCCCTGGAAGGGGCTCCATCCTTCTCTGCTGAACTTGCCTTCCTGGAAATTGAGGATTGGGCTAACACATTGGATAACTGAGCAAGTCATTGGAAACCTGTTGGGTAGAGTTCATGTCTTTCCAACAATAGGAGGGCACACAGGGACCACATGTCTAACCACTGTCTTCCCCTCCTTTCCTGTTCTCAACATCATATGGGAAAGCATTAATTTAAAAATCCATTATTTTGGGGGACGCCTGGGTGGCTCAGTCGGTTAAACATCTGCCTTCGGCTCAGGTTATGATCCCAGGGTCCTGGGATCGAGCCCCGTATCTGGCTGTCTGCTCGGCGGGGAATCTGCTTCTCCCTCTCCCTGCTGCTCCCCCTGCTTGTGCTCTCTCTCTCCCTCTTTCTCTCTGTCAAATAAATAAATAAAATCTTTAAAAATAAATAAATAAAAATCCATTATTTTCGAGTCTACTTAGTTATCAGGCATTAGGAAGTATTGTTGCCTCCTAGGTTAAAAAAAGTTTGAGATTATGCAGTGCCTCAAAGATAAATTTACATGTGTACATGATTAAATCCAAACCTTACTCAGTCTCCCTTGCACACTTTGTAACACACCAGTACCAGACAGGTTCATGTTCATATGCCTTTTTATACTGAAACTGCTTTATAACCTCTGGTAGGTTTTCTGTCTAATTAACTGAAGTGTACATTTTTGATGTAATGGTGTATTCTTGAAGAGATGGTAACACTTTAAAAAAAAACAGTTTCTGGCATAGTGTTTTAGACAGCAGTTTTGGTAATATAATGTGTTACACATTTATTCTTTTTATTTGAAGATCTGATAATGCATTTATTTTAATGCAATTGACAAGAGAGTTTATTATATTGCAACTGGCAAAAGAATTTGGTTATTTCTATGACATACATCTTAAAATTATGACTGATAACATTATACCAGGACATAACAGATTTAAAGTTTAATATCACATCTTATTTGATAATGCTTCTCATACACATTTATCCTGTGATGCAAACTTCAGAATCATCATTCTGTTGAGTTATACTCAATTCCATTAAGTTATTTTTACTTTTATTATTATTATTTTTTTAAGTAAGTTCCACGCCCGATGTGGGGCTCAAGCTTACAGCCCTGAGATCAAGAGTCACACGCTCTACCAACTGGGCCAGTGAGGCACCCCTGTTGAGTTTTTTAAAAAATATAGAACCACAAGGGTTTTGACTAGAAATTCATATATAATATATATGGAAAATATTTATATTTTTATGTTATGAAATGTTTATATCCAGGAACATGGAGTCTCTCTCTTTATTAAAGTCTTTATATATTCTTCAATAAAATGGTATAGTTATCTTCTTAAAGGTCTTGTATGTTTCTTGATAAATTCATTTTTAGGCATTTTTAAAAATAGCTTTAATGAGGTAAATTCACTGTATAGAGTTGCACAGCCATCACCATGAGTCAATTTTAGGACTTGTCACCACCCCCAAAATTTCCCTCATATTTTGTTGCAACTTCTCCCACTTCCACCCCCGGCCTTAGGCAACCACTGATCTTTCTGTCTCTACAGATTTGCCTTTTCTGGACATTTACCATGAACGGCATCATATCATATGTAATCTTTTGATCTGGCTTCTTTTCAGTTTGCATAATGTTTTTGAGGCTCATTTGAATTGCAGCATGTATCAGTAATTTGCGGATAGTATTTTTATTGCTGAACAGTATTCTGCATAGCTCTACCACATTTTCTTCATCCCTTCATCAGTTGATGAGCTGGTATGAATAATACTGTTACGGATATTTGTAATAAGGTGTATGCGGACATATGTCTTCATTTCTCTTAGGTAGATTCCTTGGAGTGAAATTGCTGGGTTGAACAATAAGCTTATCCTTTTAAGGAACTGCCAAACTGTTTTCCAAAGTAGATGTACTGTCCTGTTTTAGATTTTCACAAACAACGGCTGAGGATTCCAGTTACTCCACATCATCACCAACACCTGGTATTGATGTTTTTCAATAATAATCATTCTAGTGGGTCTGTCTTAGTTACCTCTAGCTACATAACAAATTACTCCAAAATTTAACTGCTTAAAATCAAACATTTATTACCTGGCAGTCTCTGTGTGTCAGGAATATAGGCGTGGTGAACTAGGTTCTCTGGTTTAGGATTCCACATAAGATTGCCTTCAAGGTATTATCTGTGGCTTCCCACCTCAAGGCTTGACTGGGGGAGGATCTGCTTCCAAGTTGACTCAAGTAGTTGTTAGTAGGATTCAGTTCCATGTGGTCTGTTGCACTGAGGGCCTTAGCCCCTCACTGGCTGTTGGCTGAATGTCTCCTTCAGTTCTTTGCCACGTGGGCTTCACCAAAGCGCCGCTCACACGTGGCAACTGACTTCCATCAGAATGAACGAGTGAGAGAGCAAGAGAGGGAGAACAAGACTGAAGCCAGAGTCTTTTTGTACCTTAATCTCAGAAATGACACCCTATTACTTAGAGACAACCCACCACATTCACTATGGGTTTTTTTTTATCACTGTGGTTTTTATTTGCATTTCCTTAATGACTAATGCTGTTGAACACCTTTTCACATATGTATTAGCCATTCATATATCCTCTTTGGTGAAATAGCCACTTAAGTTTTTGCCCATTTAAAAAACTGAGTGGTTTGCCTTCTTTTTACTGAGTCACAAGAATTCTTTCTATACTCTGGATACAAATACTGCATTAGGTATTTGATTTACAAATTGTATTGGTTTTCTATTGCTTTGATAACAAATTACTGGAAGCTTAGTAGTTTAAATGACACAAATTTATTGTCTTACAGATCTATAGGTCAGAAGTCTGCTGTTTGGGTCTCACTGATCTAAAATGCAGGTTTCTGCAGCCATACTCCTTTTGGAGGCTCTAGGGGAGAATCTGTTTCCTGCTCACTCAGGTGGTTGGCACAATTCACTATCTTGTGTTGTAAGACCAAGGTCCTCATGTTCTTGCTGGTTCTAAGTCAAGGGAATGGCCCAGAGGCCACTGAATTCCTTGATTCTTGGCCCCCTTCCTCCATCGTCTAAGCCATATCATCACCAACAGGTCAAATCTTCCCCATGTTGTGTCTCTCTGACCCTTCCTCATTATCAATGTCTCTTTCAGCATAGCTGGGAAAGGGTCTCCTCTTTTAAGGACTCTTATGCTTAGGTTGGGAACATCTAGACAAGAAAGGATAATCTCCACATCTCAAGTTCTTTACCATTAATCATATCTGTAGAGTCTCTTTGCAATGTAAGGTTATATACTCATAGCTTCTAGGGATTAGGAAGTAGACATTGGGGGCATGCAGCATTACTCTGCCTACCATACAAATATTTTCTCCCAGTCTATGGTTTATTGTTTCATTTTCTTAATGGTATCCTTTGAAGTACAAAGTCTTAAGTTTTGATGACATCCAGTTTATTGATTTTTTTTTTCGTTCATGAATCATGCTAAGAATACTTTGCTTAACCCAAGGTCCTAAAGATTTTCCTTATGTTTTCTTCTAGAAATTTTTATAGTTTTAGCTCTTCCATTTTGATTTATGATCCAATTTTTTTTTAAAGATTTTATTTATTTATTTATTTGACAGAGAGAGACACAGCGAGAGAGGGAACACAAGCAGGCGGAGTGGGAGAGGGAGAAGCGGGCTCCCCGCAGAGCAGGGAGCCCGATGTGGGACTTGATCCCAGGACCCTGGGATTATGACCTGAGCCGAAGGCAATCGCTTAACCGACTGAGCCACCCAGGCGCCCTATGATCCAATTTTTTGAGTTAATTTTTATATATGGTTCTAGGTAAGGATCTAATTTTTTTTTTTTTTTGCATATAGCTATCTAGTTATTTCAGCACTGTTTATTGAAAAAACTCTCCCTTCATTGAATTGTTTTGGCACCTGTGCTGAAAATCAGTTGGCTCTAATTGCCAGGACTTATTTCTGAACTCTCAATTATCTTCCACTGATTCGTATGTCTCCCCTTGTACCAATATAACACTCCCTTCTGTTCTAGGTCTTTTTAAGTGTTTGTTACTATCAGGAATGGAGTTGAGATTATTTTGAATCTAAAATATTCTTAACTCAGAAATATTTTCCTTAAACTCACTGAGAGTTTAATATTTAATCTATTATAACACTGTCTTGGCTTTGGAACAGAAGGAAAAGGAAACTTTTATGCCTACATGAGGTAACTTGAAAATTGCGTCGAATCTGTTAAATTCTATCTTACCAGACTAAGGTGCATCAGATATTTTGATGCTCGTGTTAAAATATCTTGATGAATAGTATTTAATTTTGTGCTTTTAATTGGAGCAGGTTGTTGTCTATTATTATTATTATTATTACATACTCCTAGTCCCTTGGTATAAGTAACATTTCCAAAGATCCGATTTTCTTTCTTCTTTCTTCCAGATCAGCCTTTAGAATCCCGTAGACTCTGCAACAAGCCAATTCAGAGCTTGTCCAACATGGACAGCATTTTCAGTGAAGCCCTTCTGAAGATGCGGAAGCAGCATCCTGGGTGCCTTTCTCAGGAGACGTGTGTCCGTGCAGTCCAGGCTGCCGTCCAGTATCCCTATGAAGTGGGCATCAAGAAGGAGGAGGAGTTGTTCATGTACCTTCAGAAATCAGGGCAGGCTAGAGCCCTGCAATATGTTTTCTTTGCGGAGAGGAATGCCAGTAAGTGGTCAACCCCCTCGGGAGCATCCTGGAAAACAGCAACAGCACAGCCCATCTCCTCGGTTGGCGTTGTCGGTAAGAATGTGGTGGGGTTAAAATCATTCTCCAAATCTGCACACAGGAAGTGCTGCCATTTGCTTAGGCTCTATACTAAGCATGTTATTTGTGTGGCTAACTTGGTTTTCACCCCAGCCCGTGAGTTATCTTCATTTTACATGTGAGGCCTAGAGACACCAACCTCCTCAAGAGTGAGCTAAACAAGCGGTGTGAGGGTCTGGCGCTAGGTCTGTCTGACTCTAGACTCTGGGTATTTTTTTCTTACTCATTGCCTCCTCTTCCCTGCATGAATCTCTCACTCCTGGATTTCCCAGCAATGATTATTATTTGTACCACATTTCCAAGTATGGTCTGTTACTCTTGTAGCTAAGTGTTTGGAATGAAGGCTCTTTGCCTTTTCTGGTCCCTGGATTCATTCACTTCTCATTTGACACCACTATCCTCAAATCTCTCTGCACCCTGAAACAGTGAACTCCCTACTTTTTCCCTCTGGAATTTTTCCAAACAAAACCTCTTCTTTCCTCAGAAGCTAGTCCTCTGATTGGCTTCTTTGGGCTACTTTCCTAAGCTTCCCTTGTTCTTAGTCTTGACCCAGGAATGGTCTTCGGTGGATTTTAAACTCCCCTGAAATGGTAAGCAAAATGTTATATGTGTCAGCTTATATATGGTCTTCTGAGGGAGGAGGTCCATAGTTTACTGAAAGTGTCAATTTTCTTAACCCTCACCCAGCTGTCCAGCACCAACCCAGTTTGGAGGGAAAGACCCCACTCTACATCTTCTCAGTCTTCTGTTATCAGTCACACTGTGCTCTTTCTGGCATTGACTCTGTTCACTTGTGATTTTTAAAATTTTATTTTATTTAAATTCAACTAATTAACATATAGTGTATTATTAGTTTGAAAGGTAGAGTTCAGGGATTCATCAGTTGCATATAACACCCAGTGCTCATTCCATCATGTGCCCTCCTTAATGCCCATCCCCCAGTTACCCCATCTCCCCACTCGTGATTTTTAAAGGAGGTGGACGGAGAGTGTGACAGAGAACTCTGTTTCTTTTTTGTGCTTTTTTTCAGCAACGCCAATATTTGTTTCTAGTTGCTGTGCACTTACTCTGTTTCTTCTCTATGTTCCTTCAAGCCAAGAATAATTAATGCAATATAACAGCAAAGATGAAATTTATCAGTATTGTGTTCATCAACCATTGTTGAGAGTTTCCCTATTTCCTTGTTGTGAGCCTTTTAAAAAAGATTTCAGATTCATGTCTGGCATGAAATGTCTAAAAGTTTGTAGTTTTGTTTTTTTAAGTGTACCCCGTATTGTTCATAAAAATATTTGAAGAAGCATTTAAAATCCATGGAAGATAACTTGGATACAAATAAAGTGAGAGAGTTTGGTCATTTCCCCCTTGGTCACGTCTATCCCCATACTGCTGCGCACGTGATCATTGTGACGCAGCCTCCCGCGGCTCCCTGTGCCCTCTGGAACGTTCCTACAGCCTGATCTGCTTCCTGCCTGAGACCCAGCTTACTCTGGGCACCCGCTCCTCCTGCAGGCCTCTTAGGAGAATACTGCTGCTTCTCTCACTGTCCACGGCCCCGGTGCCACTTCCCAGTTCCCTTCTCAGACCATTGTCTCTTTCAGGACACTCCTCTGTGGTTCTGCCATCTGGTCTGATCGCTCTCTCCCTCCTCATTACTGTCATTACCCCTCCCACCCCCATTTGCCGAAAATTGTGGCTGGCTCACAGTTATCCACTTTCCCCCAAATCCTGCTGCCACCCTGATTGTCTTCATCCTACCCCTACTTACACCTTTTCCGTAGGTCTTGCCTTTACCTTGAATATTTCTCCACGTCTGAAATTCAAACTCTGACCTTTCCCCGACAACCTTGTATCTTCCTACATCTCTTCCTTGGTTATTCCGTCTACATCCATTACTTGATCGGCTCCCCTTATCTTTACTTTCTTCTCTTTCCAAATATCACTTCCAAGGTCATCCCTTCAGCCACTGTCTTGTCAGGGTCCTCGAACTCTGTGACTCATCGCCCTTTCACTCTGCCCCCTGGCAAAACCCCAGGTGTGCACCTCCATGAGCCCATTTCCAGGCTTCTCAGAACGTGTCAGCACCACTGCAAGTTCATGTCCTCCCCCCTTGCCTGGGCTCTCAGAGCCCTCCGAAAGGGAGAAGACGCAGTTGACCAAAACTACAGAACCAATAGTGAAAGCATCCTTTATTCTTTCTTTACTTCTGTCAATAGAAGAGGTTCTTGACCAGAATTAATTCCATGGCAGTTAAAGGCAATGAGTTGTTAGGGAAGCAAGACCCCTTACCCCTCTATGTGTTTAATGAGGAAAACTTAGGAAACTAAATTCAATATAAATATAATATGCACCTTTGGAAACATAATTACCAACAGTGAAAAGCTTGGGGTTTTTTTGGAGATCTTTGAGACCACAGGTTTGTGAGAAGAGAAATTGGGAGCTAAGAACTGTTTATTTTTTTACGATTTATTTATTTGTTTGGGGGAGAGAGAGCGTGTGTGGGCAGGGGGAGGGGCAAAGAGAGAGGGAGAGAATCTCAAGCAGACTCCCCACTGAGTGCAGAGTCCTATGCGGGGCTCCATCCCAGAACCCTGAGATCCTGACCTGAGCCAATACCAAGAGTCAGCCGCTCAACTGACTTGAGCCACCCAGGCACCCTGGAGCTAAGAACTTTTTGAAATAAATATATATTGTGTTTTCATGTATGTTTTTGTTTCAGTGATTATATGAAATGTGTCCGTTTATAGGGCTAAAGAGAATCTAAAATTATGGCTAGGACACTTGCAGAAAGCCTTAGTCTGGTCTACTTTATGATTTGGATTCTAAGTTGATTTGTAGCCCTACAGGTCATTCAGCAGATCTGCTCCGCCAGGTGAGCGCTGAAGAGCTGCGCTCGACTTTCGCAGGTGCCTTTCCTTCACGGCTCTGTGGTCGGTTCTGAGATCTCACCTACCTTACGCGACACTTTACAAAGTACTTTCACATTGCATCTTGTTAGTCCTCATTGTCTCTGTGAGATTATAATTTCTTTTTTTTTTTTT
>NC_138369.1:119451231-119504745 GCF_054177405.1 Leptonychotes weddellii | reverse complement strand
TTTTTTTTTTTTTAAAGATTTTATTTATTTATTTGAGAGAGAGAATGAGATAGAGAGAGCATGAGAGGGGGTAGGGTCAGAGGGAGAAGCAGACTCCCTGCTGAGCAGGGAGCCCGATGCGGGACTCGATCCTGGGACTCCAGGATCATGACCTGAGCCGAAGGCAGTTGCTTAACCAACTGAGCCACCCAGGCACCCTATAATTTCTATACTGTTAGAAATTTTATGTGAAGCTTGGGACCAAAAGCTGGGAGGCCAGCGTTTTTGAACTCCATGCTCTACCTCCTACTTACCCAGGCTAAAGTTTCGGATACAAGTTGCTATAGCAGAGAGTGCTATCCAGCCCTCTTGCTACTGGGTGAAATGCAGATGTTTATTAATTTTGGAAAATGAAATGTTTTTAAATAATTTAATATGTTTATTAAATTACGTAAGTTAATACAATTTGAAAATTAAATATATTCCAGAGAAATAAGGATTTCTGATGACTGATAACATTCTGTATTCAAAACCAATTCCCAAAAAACAAAACAAAACAAAACAATCCCCAAATCTAATCAATGAGAAGTATAGAAGAGTAATATGTAAATATTAAAAATAAATATGTGGCTTCATCCACAATGGGTTGATTAGGTAACATAACTTGCTGCTGTAACAGATAACAATCTCAGTGGTTTAACACAATAAAGATTTATTTCCTGCTTGCTCCATAAGGTTCATTCTAGGACACGGTTTTTTCTAACTAAATGACTCTGCCATTCTCCTGAACAAGGGTCAGGAAACCTTTTTTTTAAAGGGCCAGATAATAAATATTTTAGGCTTTCTGGGCCATATGATCTCTTTTGCAGCTACTCGACTCTGCACACAAAAACAGCCACAGATAATATGGAAACAAATTAATGTGGTTGTATTCTAATAAAACTTTATTTATGAGACTGAAATTTGAATTTGACATAATTTGCATGTGTCACAAAATATTGTTCTTTTGGGTTTTTTTCAACTATTTGAAATGCAAAACCATTCTTAGCTCACAGGCAGTACAAAAATAGGCATTAGGATGGCTTTGGCACACAGACACTAGTTTGCTCAAGGGTCCCCTCCAAGGCCTCACAGTTGTTCTCTGCATCCTCTACATCCTGGTAGTAATGAAGGTCTTGTGGGAGATTCTGGAGGCCAGTCGTGATCCCACACCACCCTCCTTTCCCATTTCATTGACCAGAATTAGTCACAGGCCCTATCAGGATACGGAGGGTCCAGAATAGTCTTCTATGCACCCAGAAGAAAAATGAAATGGTATGGGGAAGGAACAGTGACATCTTTGTCATCAAATAATTTGTCTACATTTTCTGTTCTTCTTGCCTTTGCTTAAAGTAATACTTTCCTTTTCCCTTCCCCAGTCTGGTTGGTTCAACTTCCCCAATTTCACCTATTTCAATATGATCTTTCTTCAAATATTTCTACAAATAACTTTATCTTGAAGCTTTTCTTGATTCATCCAACCAAAAATAATCTCTTTCCTTTGACTCATCAAAGAAATTTGAACTTCTCATATCACTTTCTTTACCTTATAGAATGGATATTTGTGAACTTTTCTTCTTCCCGCCTCTAGATTAAAAGCTCACTGAAGGTTGATACTACCCATATTCTTTATAACAACTTTATTGAGATGAAACTCATATACAATAAAATTCACAGTTCAGTGTAAATAGGGTAACTTCTATGGAAAACAGTATGGCAGTTCCTCACAAAATTAAAAATAGAATTACTGTATGATCCAACAATTCCACTTCCGGGTATACACCCAAAAGAATTGAAAGCAGGGACTCAAACAGATATTTGTACACTCATGTTCATAGCAGGATCATTCATAATAGCCTAGAAGTGGAAGCAACTCAAGTGTCCACTGACAGATGAATAGATAAACAAAATGTGGAATATACATACAATGGGATATTATTCAGCCTTAAAAAGATAAGAAATTCTGCTACCACCTGAATAAACCTTAAGGATATTCTGCTAAGTGAAGTAAGCTAGTCACAAAAGAACAAGTGCTATGTGATTCCACTTATATGAGGTACCCAGAGAAGTCAAACCATAGAGATAGAAGGTAGAATGATGATTACAGTGGGTTGGGGAGGGAGGACAGGGATGGGTTATTTTTTAATGGGTATGGAATTTCAGCTTTGCAAGATGAAAGGAGTTATAGAGATGGATGGTGGTACTGCTTGCACAATAATGTCAATATACAAATGCCAATAACTGCACACTTAAAAGATGGTTATGATGGTAAGTTTTATGTTATGTGTATTTTACCACAATTCAAAAGAAATTTAAGTGCATTGTAACAATGTCCCCCAAAAAAGAATACACTTCAGTAGTTTTTAGGTATTTCAAAGTTGTGCAACCATTGCCACAATCAATTTTATTCTTTTTATTTAAAAATTTTTTTAAAAGATTTTATTTATTTATATAAGAGAGAAAGAGAGCATGAGCAGGGGGAGGGGCAGAGGGAGAGGGAGAAGCAGGCTCCCTGCTGAGCACGGAGACTGACACGGGGCTCGATCCCAGGACCCTGAGATCATGACCTGAGCCAAAGTCATATGCTTAACTAACTGAGCCACCCAGGCACCCAACCACAATCAATTTTAGGACATTTTCATCACCCTAAAAAGAAGCCCTGTACCCATTAGCAGTCATTCCTCGTTGCCCTTCCCCCAGCCCCTGGCAACCACTAATCTACTTTCTGCCTGCATGGATTTGCCTATTCTGGACATTTCATATAAATAGAATCATACAATATGTGGCCTTTTGTGTCCAGCTTCTTTAACTTAGCATAATGTTTTTAAGGTTCATCCATGTTATAGGACTTCATTCTTTATTCATATCAGTACTTCATTCCTTTTAATAGCTGAATGATATTCCACTGTAGGGATACATTTTGTTTATCCATTCATCAGTTGATGGACATTCAGCTTCTTTCTACTTTTTGGCTATTTTGAATATTGCTGCTATGAACATTTATGTAAAAGTTTTGTGTGGACATATGTCTGCAATTCTCTTGGGGATATATATACACAAACCTACCTGCTTACCTACTTACCTAGGAGTGGAATTGCTGGGTCATATGGTAATTCCATGTTTAGCATTTTGAAGAACTTCCAAATATTTTACAATCTTCAGCAATGTGTCAGGTTTTTAATTTCACTACCTCCTCACCTCTACATCTCTCTTTTTAATGATATCTCTCCTAGTGGGTGTGAAGTTGTAGCTCATGGTGGTTTTGATTTGCATTTCCTTCATGATTAATGATGCATCTTCACATATGCTTATTAGCTATTTGTATATTTTCTTTGGAGAAATGTTTAAATTAAATTGTATTTTTATTGTGAGTTGTGAGAGTTCTTTATATATTTTGATACAAGTCCCTTATTAGATATATGATTCCATGGGTTCTTTTTACTTTCTTTATGGTGTCCTTTGAAGCACAAAAATTTTTTAATTTTGATGGTGTCTAATTTATCTATTTTTTTCTTTTGTTGCTTATGTTTTTGGTGTCATAAGAAACCATTGCCTTGAGGGTATTATGCTAAGTGAAATAAGTCAATCAGAGAAAGACAATTATCATATGATCTCACTGACATGTAGAATTTAAGAAACAAGGCAGAAGATTATAAGGGAAGAGAGGAAAAAATGAAACAAGACAAAACGAGAGAGGGAGATAAACCATAAGAGACTCTTAATCATAGGAAACAAACTGAGGGTTGCTGGAGGGGTGGAGGGTGGGAGGGATGGCGTAACTGGGTGATGGACATTGGGGAGGGTATGTGTGGTAATGAGCACTGGGTATTATATAAGACTGATGAATCACAGGCCTGTACCCCTGAAACAAATAATACATTATATGCTAATTAATTGAATTTAAATTTTAGAAAAGAGTTAAATTTAAAAAAAAAAAGAAACCATTGCCTTATCCAAGATCATGGAGATTTACTCATAAGAGTTTTATGGTTTTAGATCTTCCTTCAGTCTGTGATCCATTTTGAATTAATTTTTGTATATGGTGTGAAGTAGGAGTCCAGCATCATTCTTTTGCCTGTGGATATCCAGTTGCCCCAGCATCATTTGTTGAAAAGACTGTTCTTTCCATATTGAATTGTCTTGGCACCCTTGTCAAAAATCAATTGGCCATAAGTTATGAGATTATTGATCTATAGGTCTACCCTTATACCACACTGTCTTGAATACTGTAGCTTTGTCATGAGTTTTTAAATTGGGAAGAGTGAATCCTCCAACTTTGTTCTTCTTTTTTAATATCGTTTTGGTTATTCTTGATTCCTTGATTTATGTATGAATTTTAGGATCAGCTTAATTTAATTTGTTAATTTCTGCAAAAAGCCAGTTGAACTTTTGGTAGGGATTGCATTGGAGATGCAGATCAGTTTGTGTAGTATTGCCATACTAACAATATTAAGTCTTCTGATCTATGAACATGGGATGTCTTTCTGTTTATCAGGTCTTCTTTATTTCAGCAATGTTTTGTGATTTTTAGTGTGTAAGTCTTACAATTCTTTCTTAAATTTATTCTGAAGTATTTTATTCTTTTTAATGCTATTATAAGTAGAATTGTTTTCTTAACTTCATATTCTGATTGTTCATTGCTTGTATATAGAAATACAATTGATTTTTGTATATAGATCTTATATTATACAACCACTGCTGAACTTGTTTATTAATTCTAACAGTGTGTGTGTGTCCATGTCTGTGAATATTACTCAATGTCACATCCTCTGGAGCACTTAACACAGTGCCTAATCTTAACTAATATTCAATCCATTTGTATTCCTTGAATTGATCTCTTTAACTGTCCTATTGCCACAGAAGCCTCCCATTTACTGAGTAATGTTTCAGTTCCCAATATCATTGAATCATTCTTTTTCTTCTTCACTCTTATCTGCAGGCTTGGGAACAATGGGCCGGGGCATTGTCATTTCTCTTGTGAAGGCCAAGATCCCCGTGATTGCTATGGACTCGGACAAGAAGCAGCTAGAGACTGCCGATAAGATAATAACCTCCCTCCTGGAAAAGGAAGCATCCAAAATGCAGCATAACAGCCACCCTTGGTTAGGACCAAAACCCAGGTTAACTGCATCTATGAAGGAGCTTGGTGGTGTGGATTTAGTCATTGAAGCAGTATTTGAGGAAATTAACCTGAAGAAGCAGGTCTTTGCTGAACTGTCAGCTGTGTGCAAGCCAGAAGCTTTTCTGTGCACCAATACTTCAGCCTTGGACATTGATGAGATTGCTTCTTCCACTCATCGCCCTCACTTGGTCATTGGCACTCACTTCTTCTCACCAGCTCATGTGATGAAGTTGTTAGAGATTATTCCCAGCCAGTACTCTTCCCCCACTACCATTGCCACAGTTATGAATTTAGCAAAAAAGATTAAAAAAATTGGAGTAGTTGTAGGTAACTGTTTTGGATTTGTTGGCAATCGAATGTTGAAGCCTTATTACAATCAGACGTATTTCTTGTTAGAAGAAGGCAGTAAGCCAGAGGAGATTGATCAGGTGCTGGAAGAGTTTGGTTTCAAAATGGGACCTTTTAGAGTGTCAGATCTTGCTGGATTGGATGTGGGTTGGAAATCTCGACAAGGGCAAGGTCTTACTGGACCTATGTTGCCTTTAGGAACTCCTGCCCGAAAGCGAGTCAATGGGAGATATTGCCCAATTCCTGATATGCTCTGTGAATCAGGACGATTTGGCCAGAAGACAGGTAAGGGTTGGTACCAATATGATAAGCCATTGGGTAGGATTCACAAACCTGACCCCTGGCTTTCTGAATTTCTGTCACAGTACAGAGAAACGTATCACATTGAGGCACGTATCATTAGCCAGGATGAGATCCTTGAGCGCTGCTTATATTCACTCATCAATGAAGCATTCCGTATCTTGGGAGAAGGGATGGCTGGTACTCCAGAGCACATCGACGTTGTCTATTTACACGGGTATGGATGGCCAAGGCACAGGGGTGGGCCCATGTTCTACGCCTCCACAGTTGGGTTGCCCACAGTGCTAGAGAAGTTGCAAAAATATTACAGGCAGAATCCTGATATTCCACAACTAGAGCCTTGTGACTACCTGAAAAAATTGGCTTCCCTGGGCAACCCTCCTCTGAAAGAATGGCAAAGCTTAGCAGGACCCCCTAACAGTAGATTATGATTCAGCCTTCCAGGTTATGCCTCATGGAATTTCATTGATATTAAATCCAAAGATCCAAAATAAGATTGCTCTGAAATACAAAGCAGAAGAAATAAGTGGTCGGCTAAACCTTCTCTTTGGGTCTTCTGTCTGATTATTCTAATGGGTCAAATCTTTAGGAATGTGCTTCCTATGCCTCTGAGTCTGTCTTTATCAGATAAATCATTTTGATCCCAGTGAATAAACTTGTATTAATACCGTAATAGCTAAGGAGAGAGACTCAGGATTAAGTTGAGGTTTCCAAGTGCTTTGATCATTGGAGATGTCAACAATTAATCACTGATAAATGCCACTAAGCCACAAATTCATTCTGACCCCTTTCCACCTCACACACACGGCCCTGATAGGAAATCTTATGGGTCCTCTACTCAACAAACATTCACTGTGCACCTCCTGAGCATTTTGCCCAGCACTTGGCAAACCCAGAGTCCAGAGGGGCATTAATTCAGCGGGGAAAGCTGTGATGAAGCTTAGGCCATAGTCTCAGAGGTGGAGTGGAGATAGTTGGCAGGGTCGAGTCAGCAGGGAGGGTCTCTGTGAGTATGGAACATCACCCATGAGGAGGCGGAAGGAGTAACCAGAAAGAAAGGCAGGGTGTCAAAGGTATAACAGTGCTAATGTTATAGGCAGAACCCAGGTGGGAAGTAGTGAGGGCGTCAAGTGCTTCAGACTAGAATGGGGAACTCAGAGAAGCTTGGCAGCTCATACTTGGCGTATGACTTCTGTCCACAGAGCGGTTACATATGCACAGTCGTGCTTGCTGCTTGCAAGGGGCTCAGTAATGTTTGTTGATAACTTCCTGGGGACCAGGTGATGTCTATCATTCTTTTCTATGCATGGAGAAGTAACAGAAAGTAGCAATTGTTGACTTCATGTAGGAAGGGATCTTATCTTAGAAAACATGTCTAACCTCCTCTGATTCTATGATAGAGTCATGATGCCAGTCTCTCTGTCATGATGAGCCTCTGTGATGCTGGGTATGGAAATTGTTGAATCTTGGAAAGTCTGAAATTACTGCAAAACAGATTCTGTATAGTTTTGTTATAAGAGTTCTTCTCTTTTTACTTTTTTGTGGGGTTAAAAGTTGAGGGGCTGGTCAACACAAAAACTGGTACACAAGTGTTTATAGCAGTATTATTCATAATAGCCCCAAATTGGAAACAACCTAAAGCTCCATCAACAGATGAATGGATAAACAAAGTGTGGAATAGTCATAGGGTAGAATATTTGGCCATAGAACGAAATAAAGTAAGCATAGATACATGCTATGACATGACGAGCCTTCAAAATACTATGCTAAATCAAAGACGCCAATCACAAAAGGCCATATGTTGTATGGACATTTATGTGAAATAAAATAGGCAAATCTATAAAGACAGAAAGCAGATCAGAGGATGCCTAAGGCTGGAATCATTAGGAGCTAGGGAATGGGGAGGGACCTAATGAGGACAGGTTTCTTTTTGGGTTGATGAAAATGTTCTGAAATTATTGTGGTGATGGTTACATAACTCCGTGAATCTACTAAAAACCATTGAGTTGTGTAATTTTAAATGGGTGAATTGTATGGTATGTGAATTATAACTCAGAATTGTCAATAAATAAGTAAATAAACAAATGGGCTCAACTTGTCCTCCAGTGTGATGTAAATGAACTATTTTCACTGTATTTTCACCTGTGAATCCAAGCAAAATTAGCAAAAGTTCTGATAGAGGAATCTTGAATGAATATAGTATAAGTTTTCCATTATCAAAAACAAAAACAAACAAAAACTCTAGAGAGTGCCTTGAATTGTAGTTTAATTTAGAATCATTTTTAAATTGTGTATTGCTGGATTTTATATAAATTGGTCCTTTAAATTAAAGAAAATTAAAAAAAATTTGAGAAGTGGTAACTTTGTCTGCAAATTGACTTATCTTCAAATGAACGTTGAAGGACTGAGCTGTGCATGCGCCTGCGTGTGCACACACACACACACACACCTACACACCTTTTCTTCTTTAGACCCTGAGTGGATTTTATTTTGAGTTCTTAAAACTCATTTTCACCCTACACTACCCTCTAGGTTGGACCTTTGAAACTAGAGTGTCTATAAGATTTTGTGAGTCAAAACTCCCTGAAATCTGATGCTGATGTTTGTGTATACGTATATGAGTATATTGCTTAGAAGAGGTACCACGTCTTACGTCATATTTTCAAAAGTGTCTGTGACCCAATAAAGGTTTTAAGGACTAATATTCTCTATATAACATGGGAAGAAGAAATAGGAGTTCATTTATTCTCATTTTATATCAAAGAGGCAAAACTAATTTAAATTTCTTGGGTCCTACATACAACAGTGGATAATATGATGAAATCTGTCCAGGATATTCTATTTCATCCTTGAAAATGTACTTGCTTCAAAGGCTTCTTTTGTTGTTGTTATTGATAACTTTAAAACTGCCTGTCTTTTTTTTGAAAAAAAAAAAACAGCCTCAGAATGACATTTTAAAAATGTGTTCTAATGGTAATCGACTCTGACGAGAACTATATATTAGAAGCACTCTTGAAGCTTTGCCGTAATTCTCCAGCTTTATAGATGAGACTAACGATGTTCCTTAAATCAGTAAAGCCACCGTGCAGCTGTGGTTGCTATCTACTTATTCACTTCCAGCAAGAACAGGTGTGCATGAGAGTGATAAAGTGTGGGATCCTAAACTCCCCTGATTAATGATGTTTCAGAATTGTGTATGCAAATCATACCCCACAGCAGTTAGGAACCTGAAATTTCTTGGGTCTTACATTTGTCTTTAGACACCTAAAAATCAGAAATATTGTAGGCTTACTAGATTGGCTGACCCTTCTTGGTGGCCATTGATGAGAATAATAGAAAAGAAGTTCTCTGGACTACAAACAGCCTTCCGCAAGAACAGAATAGTCTTCGACTATTCTTGAGATGATCAGTGCCATCTGCTCATCTTGCCAGCTTATAATTTTGAGATTAACAAACAAATTGCACTGCTTCCTGGTAGGACAGCAGCATTATACAACTCTGAAGGACACCACTCATACTGTGTTCCAAGAGGTGGGCATTCACATAAAAATAATGTGAATAGCACCCCCTAGAGTTGTGCAACACCCGGTATTGTTTTCAAGTCAAAAACTCTTTCTTGTTTATTGCTATAAGTATCTTTATAACCAAAAGTTAGCTGACAAAAGGAAAGTTTCCCTTTGGATTGGTGTCTCTAATGAGACCAAAATTTTACAAAGATTTCATCTTGTCTGTTCATCTTAGTACTTTTTTTTTTTTTTTTAGCATTCTGACAAAGAGGAACATAAGAGATGAACAGGGCTTTTTAATTCTTGTCTAAAGTGTTCCAGGACATTTCAATTGTAATATTTATTTATTCTCTTTCACCAAACTTAAAATAGCCTAGCAGAATGAGTGCCTGAATGCATCTGATAAGGTGACAAGAGCAGAGCTGATGCAATCTATCTCTTTCACTATGGTTACAGTTATTCCACCTTCTCTAAGAGGAAACAGTTGCTAATTCTAGCCATAATGTGAAATCCTTAGGGTAGGTAGGGCAAAACCTTCTCCAACCAAACCATCACTGCACTTGGATTCCCGGAATCTGCCAAGGCCTAGACAGTTGTTAATTTGTACATTTTGGCAGAGACTGTTGGCTGTCCCCCAATGTTTTTCTTCTTCTGTAGTAATACATTTCTCAAAATTTTTTAGCTGAGCATTAGGCTGCTCAAAATACACAATATATTTGTCAGCTTCTCTTGCATCCAGTTGTGAACATGTGACTGAGATCTAGACAATGGGATGTATATAGAAGCATCACATGGCAGCTTTGGGGAACCTCCCTTAGAAGTCATCTGACGTGCTTCCTTTGCCCATTTCTTTTTTATCCCTTCTTCCATTTTGCTGCCTGGAACACAGATGTGACAGCTGGAGTCCAACCACTATCCTGGGCCATGAGGACAAAGGTAATGCCTTAGGGATAGCAGAATGGAGGGCCGTAAAGAGCTTGGTCCCCCAAAGACCTCCTGGAGCAGAGTTGCCACTCTGCCTTCCAACAGCCACTTATGTGAGAGAGAAATCAATTCCTATCATGTGTAAGTAAGCCAGTGTTATTGTAGGTCTTTAATTATCACAGGTAGGGCCCAGGAATCAGTGGGTTTTTGTTTTTGTTTGTTTGTGTTTTTCTCAGTGCCACAGGTAATTCTGATGCACAGGCAGGCTCAAGAATCCAGTCTCATTAAACAGGATTTCTTATTTCAAGAAAAAAAATTTGCCAGTGTGATGTGATTTTCAACTTGATATTGAATTGCTCATAAATTTTTATGTTATGTTTCATGTAGAATTGTTGTAGGCAGTTCATGGAGATGCCAAATAAGAACCCGAGAATAGGGCTTTAAATCAATATTTAGTAGGAATTAGTCTCACAGTCCTATTTGAACCTCAGATGACTCCTACTTAATGAGATACAAAAACGCCCAAAGAAAGTTTGCATTATGGGAAGGAAAGGTGGTCAACAATGGCATGAAGGAAAAGAAGAATAATTCAAGAAAAGACATCTTGAATTAAACAAATAATATCTCTCAGCACTGACCAGAAGGATGGTGATAAATCTGAAGTACAGGAACTTTCTGCTCAGTAGATCAGAGATCTCCAAAATGGGGTGCCTTTACCCAAAGAAGTGTAAAAGATGATTCATAGAGGTACAGGCAGAAAATATTAGAAATGATTGCTACTTATCTTTGTCTATAAAATCAGAAATTAATCTTTATTAATATTTCACGTATATATGGACACTGTTGGCCTCACCAGGTTGCATCTCAGACAGGCATACGTCAGGAATGTTGTATCCTGCAGGGAGAGGGCAAATTCCAACATACAGAGAGGCTTCCTCCCTCTTTCGTTTGCTGTCAGCATGTTGAGAAATATTGCAGATTACGTATGCTGGGATAAGTGGATATTTAGACTTAATTATTTAATCTAACTAAATTAACCCTCACAAAAGACTCCTTGAAAGAAAACACAATTGAAGATAATGCAAATAATACAAACAAAGGTAAACAACAAGAAAATTGCAGAACTGGTAGGTCTGATACCAGCTTTTTGTCAGGCGCATTACAAGGTAGAATTATTTAGTCAGATCCAGCAAGAAGTTGACCAAAAAGCTTTGAAATTATCAAGAAGATTATTAGGAATATTGATTTATAATCCACCATTCATGATGAAGCTTGCCCTAAGTGTGTATTGTGTCTTATATTAGTTAATAATAGGACAAAACCATCACCTATTAGCAAAATGTTTTAACATTATTTATTTCATCATCTCATCATTTAAAAATTTCTTTTCTTTCTTTTTTTTTTTTTAAGTAGGCCCACGCCCAGTGTGAAGCCCAATGTGGGATTTGAACTCATGACCCTGAGGTCAAGACCTGAGCTGAAATCAAGAGTCAGATGCCTAACCAACCAAGCCACCCAGGTGCCCCCATTTATAAATCTCTATTTTATTGTGTTTTATAATGTGCATATATATCAATATAATAGTGAAACTATACAATTTATAAACATCCTACATATTAGAGATGTATACTAAAATTTATGTGATCCTTTACCCAGATCCTCCTTTAGGAATGAGAGATTTATTTTCCTAGCTGCTAACAGTGCTGCCAGAAAAATGGCCCTCTTCGGGGATTGCCTTGCTTAAAGTCGCATCTTCTTCCAAATGGAGCTTGCATCCAATGACTGCTCAGTGCAGGAGTATAAGTGCCTGGTCCTCTTGCCCCAACTCTGAAGGGCTGACAGACAGCTCTAGAGCTCCCAGTGATATTGGCCTGGGGTCTTCATTGCTACTGCATTGAAATGCAACCTCTCCCTCTGCTCATTCCCACTTCCTCCTCTCTCCTTCACAGGTGTTAATCCCAAGAGCACTCCTTAATCTCCATCTCAGAGTCTGCTTCCCAGGGAACCCAAACTGTGACAATGAAGCTCCATGATCAGAAATGTTTGGATGCATATACTCTCTATCAACTCTTTGGTATTGGTCTAATAGATTTCTTTTGATCTCACATATCACTAATTCTTATGGATATCCTGGGTGCGCTAGAAAAGAACGTGCATTCTCTGACGAATATGGGATTCTCTCGTAAGATCAAGGTTGTTAATTAAATGACGTTTGTCAAATTTTCCATTTAGCCTTGATGATGTTTTATCTGTAGTCCGCCTCCTCCTGTGATTGGGAGCAACTACCCATGCCAGAGTGGTGACTCCTTTCCTCGGCACAAAGAATCCAGAAGTGACTGAGTGGCACATGCGGTGTACAAAGGCTCTTACTGTGTCCCTGGTGGAAGCGTTTCCCTTCCAGGAACAGACTTCTAGATCTCAGAGAGTTAGTTGCTGCTACTGGAAGCAAGATTCTCCAAGTGAGTCACTGGCAGTAATGGTAAGTGGGGCCACTTCTACTTCCGCTCTTTGGTCCCTATAACCTTGAATTCTGCCTCTTAGAAACATAGCATCACATAACGGTTATTGATTTGGGGTGTGAATTGCATCCCGGAGGACCAGTAACCCATATTCACAGGATATCCTCTCCAAGCTGGCCCCTCAGGGCTAACTTCAAAGAGATACTCTGTTATTTTATTAGGAAGGCCAATAGCTTCTGGGTGGTTTCGTATGCAATTGGAGTAGAGAATCCATGCTCATATGCCCACTTCCACACCACCTTAGTTCTTAAAGTGTGTCCTTTGATCTGATGCAATATTCTGTGGGCTCTCGTGTCACTGGCTCAGATGCACTCTAAGTCCGTGGAAAGTGAATCCTACAGTCAGGAAAGGAAAACCCACACATGGACTATATGTCAATTCCAGGCATGATGAATCGCTGATCTGCTGACTGAAGAGTTTCCAGTGTAATTGGCTTACCACCAAGTGGTTGGTTGGTCTCAGGATAGGACAGTGTCTGGGGCTAGCTGTACATTCAGCAGCTACATTAGCCTTGGCGAGCGGGAGCCCATTCTTTCGGGCTCATGCATGACCTCCATCCTTACAACCCACTCTGTTTACAGGCTATTTGTGCCTGCTCTAAGGCGGTCAAGGACACTGGCTCATTGATGGCAGCCAGCCTGGCCACTCTACCTACTTGTTTGTTTAATTCGTCTTCTGTGGTAGAGGTCTTCTGGATGACATTAACATGTGATGCACAGCTCTTCACACTTTGTGCCCATTCCCATAGGTCCATCCCTCAATTCCCCAGTTTTTGCTGCCCCCTATCTTCCCATACTTCTCCTTCTAGGCCCCAACTAACCATCCCACCATTTGGCAATTTGCCGTTGCCCATATATATTTTCACCTCAAGTCACTTCTCTTGAGTCTTTTGATTCCTTCTTCCACCGTCTGCCATCCACCAGTCCTGGTGTCTTTGCTTCACTAATTATGCTGTCATTTTCTCCAAGCCTCCAAGAGCCAACTTAGCAGTGTATTACTAATGTGTCCTGAGTCTTTACCTGCACACTAAATTCTCTATTATGGAGAGTGCCTCCGTATCAATAAGCTCTCTCTACCAAAGTTTATGTCTGCCCCCCCACCCTTATCTGGCACACTCCTAAATGTACTCCCTGGTTTCTACTGATACCTGTTGGCTAGTCTTGTAGCTCCTTGGGAATATAAGATGTTTCCTTCCTTCGTCTCAACACTGCCCTGAACGGGTTATCTTGTGACTTAACTGTAATTATTGTTCTGCTGGCCAGGAGGGAAGATATTTCCTGAGCTAGGCATGTGTCCTGCAGAACAGAAGCCTCTAACTTGTCTTAGAGCAAGTGGGGGGAGGGTTGAGTAGTCACAGGTCTTTAGCAAGGAGAGGTGAGCCTCCTCCCCAGAATTTGATATTTTCAAATTCATTGACCCAGATGTCCCCATTCCAAGTCACAGGGTCACACTTCTTCCCAATCACAGCCCTAATTTTGGCAAAGCAGAATTGCCATGAGAAACTAACCCTCTCTGGAACTCCATTTCCCTTATAATTTAGTCCTGGGCTTGATCCTCTGTGTTTTCTGCCCTGTGACTACAGTAGATGAGTTTCCCACATGCTGCCAGGGGAGGCCTCTGACATTCTCTGTTCATCTTACATTGGTAATTAATGACCTTACACCTTTAATTGTGTTTCTCTGTGCAGTGGTAGCCCCGAGCAATGGCCATCTGACTCCATGTAATTACAACTTCCTATAAACCTCTCAAATGCCTGAGATATTGCCCTCATTACCTTCTATGGGTATCCCACTTCAACTTCTCCACTGATGAAAGTTGTTTGGTCTTTTTGTTTTTTGTTTTTTGTTTTTAAGTAGGCTCTATGCCCAGCATGGAGCTCTGCACTGATGAAAGTTTTAACTTTTTCACAATTACAGCACGCTACAAGCTTTCGATATTCCACTTTCCACCAGTGATGATGTTTTCATTGCCAATTGCCTGGTTTGTAATGCAGCTCCAAAATCCCATTTTAGAGTTTGCTTCCAGGGACCAGTTCTGTTAGCAAGTGTCATAGGCCACGATCCCCAGGAAAGAGACTCTGGAGTAGAGATTTCTATGCAGAAGGTCTGCTGCTGAGTGCTCTTGGGAACAATACCTGTACAGGAGTGAAGAAAGTCTCCCTCAGCTTTCCAAATCCTTCCCCTGAGTCCTCAAGGGACTCAATTCACAATTTGCATCAGCGGAATCTCCTCTAGTCTCAAAATGTTCTCTGAGTATTCCTTTGTCTTCTTGACCTAAATTCTTAGGGTCCTCAAAGGGGGTCTCTAATGAATGGCTTCACCAGCCAGCTTCAGAATAAATTGAGGAGTAAATCAGAAGTAACTATGTGCGCCTAATATCACCTTTATTAGTGATACAGTCCTGGTGGAAGGATGTGGGTTTCAGTGCATTAACTCTGCAGACCTCCTATTCTTCTGCCTTCCATCACTTCCTTCTCCATCCTCCTTCTCAGCTGATGTCTTGCTTCCTTCACAGAGAAAATAGAAGCAGTCAGAAGAGAGCTTCCACAGGCAGCCATCAACACATCTACCCACTTCCCTGCATCTGTGCTCATATATCCTGCCTTCCCTCCTATTTCTGTGAACGAGCTATCTGTCAAAACCCAACTCCTCCACTTGACTCTAGATCCCCTCCCCTTTCACCTACTCAGATCTGTTCTCCCAGCAATCCTTTCCTTTCTTCTGCTCCGATTTCCCTTTCTCTGAGGCTTCTTTCCAATCAGCCTATAAACAAGCTATAATTTGTTCCATTAAAAATGTATATTAAAAAAAAACTTCCTCCTGTCTTAAAAAATCTTGATCCTATCTCCCCTTCTAGCTACCAACACTTCTTTCATTCATAGCAAAACTTCTATACTCTGATGATTCTCTTGGTTTCCCATTGTTTTCCTCTCGTGCTACCTTGAATCTCTTCCACTCAGGCTTGTATCCCCGCCACTCTACCGATACTGCCTTTGTGAAAGTCACCAATGCTCTTCTGTTGCTGAATCCAATGGTCAGTCCTGGTTCTCATCCTACTTGAGTCATCGATCATTCCCTCTTCCTTACAAAGCTTGCTTCACCCAGTTCCAAGATACCAACATTCTTTCGATTTCCTCCACCTCACTAGCCTCCTGCTTGGTCTCCGCTGCTGGTTCTTCATCTCCCTCACCTCCAAATGTTGGAAGGCCTTGGGGCTCAGTCTTTAAACCTCTTCTTTTGTTTATGTACACCTACTCTCTTGGTGATCTCAGTTGCACAACTTTAAATATCATCTACGCACTGAAAACTCCTAAATTCACACCTTTAGCCTGGACCTCTCCCCTGTTTGTCTTGTCTATTTGGAAATTTACGTTCGGAGGTCTAATGGATGTCTAAAACTTAACATGTTTAAAATTGAGCTCTTGCTATCCGTCAACCCCTTCCCCCACATACAGGCTTTTCCTTCCCATTCTCAGTAAGTAGCAGTCTATCCAGCCATTTACTCAGATCATAAACCTTAGGGTCATTTCTAACTCTTTCTCACTCTCCATATCTAGTCCATCAGCAAATCTTGGTGGCTCTACCTGCAAATATACTCAGAATACAAGTACTTATCACTGCTTCCTCGGCTGTCACCTGGAGCCAAGCTATAGTTATCTCTCACCTAGGGCAACAGCATCCTAACTGGACCCCTTGCTTCAGCCGTTGTTTTATTGTGGCCTTATGGATACAACAGCCAGTTGCTCTAACTGAACTCTCACCCCTGCCAGAGCAACTCTTCTACTCAAAATTCTCCAGTGGTTTCCCATCTCATTTGGAATAAAAATGAGATTTTCTGCAATGCCGCAGAGCTCCATAAATTCTCTGTCCGCTCTCCTAGTTCTCTGCTTGGCTCATTCTGTTCCAACCAACCTGGCCTCCTTGGTGTTCTCAGAATATGTCAAGCAAGCTCCCACCCCAGGGCCTTTGCACTTCCTATTCTGTCTACCTGAAATCCACTTCCCTCGGCTATCTGCATAGGTTGCTCCTTCTCTTTTTTTTTTTTTCCTGTTTCACCTTATGTCACCTTATTAGATCTTTCTCTGCCTATTCCACACACAATAGCAATAATTCCCTTCCCCTATGCTTCCTATCTCTTTGACACTGCATTTTCTCCATAGCCCAATTACTATCTGACATATTATATATTTCTTTGTTTCTTTGCTTATTTTCTCTGCTCCCTCTCCAAATATAAGCTCCTGGAAAGCAAGCATTTTGGATACAAAGATTGCTCATTAAGTGTTTAAAATGTATCTAGCACAGCTTAACATAAGGTGGTGTAAAAACCAAATTTCCATTGGTAACCTAACTCTTGCCTTGTCTACCCACCCCAACTTTATTTTTATTATTTTTTTAAGATTTTATTTATTTATTTTGGAGTGAGCACAGTGGGGGCGGGTGGGGGGGAGCGGGGAGAGGGAGAAGGATGAAGCAGACACCATACTGAGCACAGAGCCCAACTCAGGGCTCCGGGCTTAATCCCATTACCCTGAGATCATTAACTGAGCCTAAACCAAGAGTTGGACACTCAACTGACTGAGCCACCCAGGCGTGCCCCCACCCCTAACTTTAGAACACATGATCCAATAAAATTTTTCCTAATTTGTGACTTAAATTTAAAAATACTTAAAAGAACTAAAAATCAAATGACATTTTATGGTAAAATTAACAAATTCTCTTTAATTAAGACAATAACATTACATAAAAAGAAATGTAAAATTCTAGAATATTTGTTATTAGAATATATGAAAATTTGAAATTTGAACTGTTGGAGAAAATCTAAGTTTTGCTATTTCACTATATTTTCAATTATCCAAGTGGTCCTGAAGACTATCTCATAATTTAGACTCTTATGTCAGAAGATGGAACAAACCTTATTAAGTAAAATTTAAATAAATCATTCCAAGAAATAGCTCTTCAGACTGGGTTTTTTGCTGCACTCCCCACTAGATGGTGCTGCTAAGAAGTTTTCTAAAAAAATACAATTTAGGGTTTCACTTTTAACTAAGCAATAGGATATAATTCATATGTTTAAGGATGGTTTTCTAATAACATTTGTTTTTATAACTTTAGGCAAAACATTCTGTGGGCTTCAAGAGCTTGTGTGTGAATGTGTTGTGGGTCAGTTTCATAAATAATAGTCTGAGTAGGTGGAAATTGGAGATAGGATTTCAGCTGCAACAGCATTTGAAATTATTAGATTTTCAGCAGTCGTCATGTACTTGGCTTCCAAAAACCTTTCCTGGAAGCTTCAGCAGGCCTCCTGAATTGTAGATGTTGTTCAATCCGCAAGAGTGAGCATTATAATACGATTTCAACTTAAAAACCCAGTTACTTATTCTTGTGGTTCATGAAAAGCCACCTTTATTATTTAAAATAAGGGCAAGAGTTTTTAAAATAGAAATTGAACAGCTGGATTTATGTTTCTTTCTATGTTTCTGTCTATTAGGCAGAAAATTCAGGATTTTTTCCATGTATAACACATAAATATAATAGTATGAGCTACTGGTAAAACACAGCAATTAGTCCCCTTGACCATTTCCTAAGAGACCATTTTCAGTGGGAAAACGCAATGGATATAGGTGGTCAGATTCTACAGTTTGCCATGGATTTGAGGCTTTTTTGGAAATTTAAGGATCAAAGACTTCCTTTATTTTATCCTCTGTGGAAAAAAATTTTGCTGTGACAAAGCATTACCTTTTATTTTCTAGATTAAAATTCCAGCTTCTTTACTGTTTACGCATTGATTCTATTTCCCATCTTTTTTTTTTAAAGATTTTATTTATTTATTTATTTGACAGAGAGAGAGAGAGGGAACACAAGCAGGGGGAGTGGGAGAGGGAGAAGCAGGCTTCCTGCAGAGCAGGGAGCCTGATGTGGGGCTCGATCCCAGGACCCTGGGATCATGACCTGAGCCGAAGGCAGACGCTTAATGACTGAGCCACCCAGGCACCCCTATTTCCCATCTTTTAATCATTTATTCCAGCTTTATTGTGATATAAGAGACATATAACGTCACATAAGTTTAAGGTGTACAACGTGATGATCTATGTATATCTGAAAAAATGATTGTCACAATAATATTAGTTGATGTCCATCACTTCACATAATTACCTTTTGTGTGTGTATAGTAAGAACATTCAAGATATATTCTCTTAGCAACTTTCAAGTATATAGTACAGTATTGTTAACTATAGTCACCTTGCTGTACTTTAGATCCCAGAATCTATTCATCTTATAACTGAAGTTTGTATCCTTTGATCACCTTCACCCTCCAGCTCCTGGCAACCACCAATCAATCTACTCTCTGCTTCTGTGAGTTTGGTTTTTTTAGATGGCACATGTAAGTGAGATCATACAGTATTTGTCTTTCTGTGTCTGACTTATTTCACTTAGCATGATGCCCTCAAGGTTTATCCATGTTTGTCTGGAATGTCAGGATTTAATCACTATTGTTCCTTTCTCCTAGTGTTACCAGAACTGGGAACGGAGAAAAGGAAAGGCATCATTTACATAATCATTTGCCTAATCATCTACATGTATTTGCATACGTTATAAATCTCTGAGTAACAGAGAGGCAGACCCAAAGAGGGAGAAGAGGGGCCTGGAGCGGGGGTTGGGACTTCGTAAAGGTCTCCAGGGACTTTCCTTCAGGAAGAAGAGAATCTGGATGACAGCATCTGGGGAGTCAGGAGAGCCAGACCAGTAGATCTCTGGGCTTAAGGGCATTGAGGCTGTGGGAGGATAGTGACTGTGAAATTGTCGTTGGGAAGAGCAAAGGAGGAAAGAAAAGTAGACAGCATAAGCAAAACTCATTCTACTTCTTTTCTCTGCAGCTGATGTTCCCACTTCCTGGTGCCTCAGCCTGGAGATGAGACAAACGGGATCTCGGGGCAGGGGATCAGCAGCTGTCCTGCCAGGCAGCTGGCAGGGGCATGGCCCCAGCATACAGACCCCTTTCTTCTTCCTTGGAGGGAGTGGGAGGCTGCTGTAAGTGGAGCCTTGTGATTTGGTCTTTCCACCCCCAGTTATCAGAGGGAAGCTCTGTGTAGCAGCCTGTCTCCCATTGCCAGGCAGGAGAACAACACAAAGAGAAATAATCCCAGCATATGAGCGCTCTCTTTTCACTCCTGCGTTGTTAAGCAATTTGGCAGTGCTAGCCCAGATCCCAAAACCAGAATCTGGCTTAAGCAGGCAGCTTGGGGCGGCGTCCTGATCTGCTCCCCCAGACTCATTTGTTTCTTTGTTTCTGCAGTAGTTAATCGAATTGTTAGAGCCGTAATTGCCAAACTTTTAAGATCACACCTTTTTTTTGGTCAAGAGAGTGCACCCTTAATATGCCTTAATATATGCGAAATAAACAGTGCACGTTTTTTCAAATTTTTATTATTTTTTAAAAATTCTTTATTTAAATTCAATTTAGTTTTAATCACAGAAAAAAACTTCCACAGCACTTACTATTGCAGGACACTGTTCTAAATATTCTGCATGTGTTAACTCCCTTAATTTTCACAACAACTCTCAGTAGTAGGTATTATTATCTCCGTTTCATGGATGAGGAAATGGAAGCACAGAAAGGATTCTTTTCTAAGGACATACATAGGCAAACCCAAGGCAGTCTGAACCCAGGGTCTGTGCTCTTATATTTTATGTTATGCAATATGTACTTATTTATAATTACAAACATGTGTATATACCTTACGAAGCATAAATATACATGGATATTCAGGGGCGCCTGGGTGGCTCAGTCGTTAAGCGTCTGCCTTCGGCTCAGGTCATGATCCCAGGGTCCTGGGATCGAGCCCCGCATCGGGCTCCCTGCTCTGCGGGAAGCCTGCTTCTCCCTCTCCCTGCTCCCGCTGCTTGTGTTCCCTCTCTCGCTGTCAAATAAATAAAATCTTTAAAAAAAAAAAAACAATATACATGGATATTCAAAAAAATTTTTTTGAGAGAGAGAACTTGAGTATGGGGAGGGGCAGAGGGAGGGGCAGAGAATCTCAAGCAGACTCCACGCTGAGTGCAGAGCCCGATGTGGGGCTCGATCTCATGACCCTGAGATCATGACCTGAGCTGAAATCATGAGTTGGATGCTCAACTGACTGAACCACCCAGGAGCCCCCATACATGGATATTTTTGAAGGTAAGGGTAAAAATAAATATAAATAGAATTTCAGGTATATTATTCCTTTACCCCAGCAGACTGTTTTCTACTCTTCCATTTGAGAGACCACTATTTGTGAATATGGAACCCTGTGGAAAGAGGCTGGCCATGGCAGACCCAGGGAACATGAGCCATACCACTGTGCCATTCATAGAGTGGGCATCCAGACCTTTCCAGCACCAGAGTCACATTTAAAATGTAAAAAAAAATTTGCAAGTACTCAGGTAAGAGTTGTACTTTCCATATCTCTCGATTGAGAAAGGAGACCGTGATTTAGGCTATTAAGTAACGCCCATGCTTCAAAATGATACCATTTTATTAGCTATAACAGCATCGATGCATGGTAAGAAACATTCCACGTATATGCAAGTCACATTAATTTTTCCATGTACATACAATATTTGGTATACTTATAGATTTGCCTGCCTCTTATGATAATCCCAGGCCCCGGGGCATACACAACCTCTGTAGATGCTGAGCTCTGCTGGCGTGGTGGAAAGAGTCTAGGGTCAGGAACCAGCCAGAACCGGATTGAATTCTAGTTCCACGTGTGTGACTTGGGATAAGTAGCACACACTTTTGGACCAGGGTTTCCTCATTTGTAAAATTAGGATAACACATCTTTGCTTGTTTGTTGTGAAGAGAGCTCTCAATGATAAGTCTCTGATAGAGAATGCCACAGTAAATCAAACTTTGGGAAGGCCGGAGCAATTTTGTGATGTGCAATTGTGTGTTCTTTTTCTTAAAGAGGGGACCCCTAGAATTATATCTATTTCAGACTCACCTTGGACCCTCCTCATGACTATCATGCAACCCTTCTACTCCAAAGGGAGGACCTAAGACCAACTGAAGTGTCCCATCCCCCTGGTCAGAAGTAAAGGCAAGCCTGTGAATGAGTGGGGCAGCTTTCAAAGCCGGTTCCCAGAGAAAGGGCTTCAACAGCAAGCCTTCAAGAACATGTGAAGATGATAACTGTAAGCATTCAGCCTCATGGGGATAGGAGCGTGGAGGGGGAGGCCCTGAGGGGAAGCTGAGATGCTTCCTGACTCCCCCAAGCCCTGCATAGCAACCATATCAGCAGGGGTGCCCTTCCCCATCTGCCTGGTCAGACTCAGAATTAAAGGCAGCTCTTAGTCTGGCTCTGAAGCTCTGAAGTATGTCCTAAACTGATGGTTCTCAACTCTGGCAGCACAGGCAAATCAATCTGGGGAGCTTTGAAAAAATACTGATACTTGGGTTCACCCCCAGAGATTCTGACTTAATTGGCTTTGGGTGGGGCCCTGTCACTGGTATTTTTATAAACTCCCCAGGGGATTCCCATATGCATCAGGGCTGAGAACCACCATCTAGATTTGTCTGAACAGCTTCAGTAGGACAAAGAGTGATATCAAAACTAGTGGCCAGCAGTGAGACAGACCACAGCAGATGGCACAAGACCTTTCTTAGGACTACCATGGGCCCACACTGTGCTAGGAACAAAGATGGCCAAGAGCTAGGATAGTCTCCTGTCCACAAGGAATTTGCAACCTAGTCGGGGAGAAACGCACAGGTAGGTTGCTAGGATGCTTGGAAGAGGGCTTTTGGTTCAGCTAGGATGTATCAAGGAAGGCTTCCTGGAGGAGTTACCTGGGTCATAAAGGGTAAAGTCACCATCCAGAAGAAGACAAGAAAGGGAGCAGTCCTGCACAAAGGCTTAGAGGTATGCACTATGTTTCAAAATTTTACTAAAGCAAACTATAAAGTAGGGTAAGTCTGTAACCATTGTGTTGTTTAAAATAAGCATTCTTTGGCATTTTTCTTGTTATTAAACCAGAGGAATCGTACTCTTCACTTATTAGGCACCTTACCCTGTGAGGCTTTGAGGATTCTACATACTAGCCTTGGACATACCATTGTATTTACTTTCCTAATCAAGAGCAGGCATAGCACTCAATTTATTAACGCTCTCTATAATTTTTCTGAATAAACCTCGCCACAAGTTAAGTCAATCCCTGTGCATTTAACCTGCTTTTGTTGTAAGAACAACAATAGAAATCCATTTTTTTATTGTATTTCCTTGTTATGTATCAGTATACATACTGACATGTATACGTATATAACACAATACAATATATACATACATACAAAATTTTTTAGTGTCAGTTCTGCAGCTGAACTCATTACTTTCAATAATTTTTAGTTGATTTCCTTCGACTCCTAGGTCTGCAATCATGCCATCTGTAAAAGAGATACTCTTGTTTCTTCCTTTCTAATATTTAAACATAATATTTTCTTCTTAAATAGTTATTGATGACAGGATTGATCTCTGGAGGTGGAGGAGGATCTGTGGTCCCCAAGCCAATATTGTGGGCTTACAGCTGGAAAACCCTGTAAGATGCTTTCAAGAACTGGACCATGGTGAACTGTAATACAGCAAGTTCCAGGTAATATAGCTTCTACTCCTGCTTTCCTTTCTCCTCTACCTTATTCTTACCAGTTTCTCAACTCTTCTCTTTTCCCCTCCCACCACCCCCCAGTTCAAACCCACATGAACTTCCATTAAGGTATACATGATTAGTAAGAGAGAACTTCTACTGGGTTTGAATTTAGCAGTTGGTACAGTATTAAGATAAATTAACTGACATGGATTTCTCAGACAGTATAACAAATTGTTAGGTTTGGTTTGGTTTGGTTTGGTTTGGAAGGGTACTGACTGGGCAGGGGTCCTTCTTGAATATCCACATATGTGCCTCTTACCCATCAACCCAGTGGTATCCAGAAGTCAAAACTGGGCAGTTTATTTGAATTTGTGTTCCGGCCAAGATAAGGGAGTTACAAAGAGAGTGAAATAGGAGTCTCTAAAGTAATGTCTGTAGGGAAAGGGTGGTGGTTCTGTGAGAGATACAATTGTAAGCCCTCTTCCCAGCCATGCTTATCTCAGATCACCTTTCTTTCTGTCTTCCCACTCAGTAAGGAAGAAGTTTCTAATCTGAATGGTCAGAGGCCAAGACATCGATTGGACTATGTGGTAGATTGTATTATCCTAAAATGTCTCCTCTCTCATGGTCTTCTTATGATACGAGGTTGACTGGATTCATCGTGAGGCGGTGTCTTTGGAGAACAGAAGGAGCCCTCTGACCCTAGGCAGACGTCTGTAATTGCCTCAACTGCTCAAATGTCCCAGAAGTGATGCTGCATGACTTTAGAGGCGGGATCACAGACGTTACTATGACTTCTGTGTGGCTTTCTCTCAGGACACTTACCATGTTTTGGGGAAGCCACATGGGAAGGCCACATGGGAGTGTTCTGGCTGACAGCTAACCACCAGACCTGTGAGTGAGTGAATGTGCCTTCAGACAGGTCCCGTCCTCAGTCTTTGAGTCTTCCAGGGGAAACTCCAGAAATTGTGGAGCACAGAAAAGCCATCCTTGCTATGTCTTCTCTGAATTCCCAACTCACAGAAGCTGCCAGAGATAACCCATGATTATTGTTTTAAGCCACTAAGTTTTGGAGTGATTGGTTACATAGCACCAGGTAACTAATTTAGGCTATATTTGCTAAAGGGTGTGAACTTCTGTGCTCCTCTCTTGTGCTTCCTGTATCCCTTCTAGATGGATCAGGCTTAGCCAGTTTCTTCTCTTCTACTTTCCTCCTACCATGCATTTGGGTGAGCAAATAAGCAAAGGCCTACTGTGCAAACCTGGCCATATAGTACCTGTTTCTTAGATTTCCTCATCTTTGCATATGATCAGAGGGCAGAGAAATCCCAAGAAGAAGAAGGCCTCACTTACTTTTTTTTTTATCAGCGAGCTCTACATTGGGGTATGGGTGCCTGGGTCATGTTAATAAAGAGGTATTTTGTTTCACAATCTGTATTATTTATTGTGCTTAGCTTCCTTGGAGCCCGGTGGGAGGAGGGGAGGGAGGTAGCAGGTAAGGCAGGGTTTGGGCATTGCTGGGTCCTTGTCTGTATGGAAGCATCACCCTAATAACTAACAGTGGGTAGAGAACAAAAAGGAGTAATTAAAATTTAAAATGCATAAAAGGAGAAGTCAATTTGTCTTCACACCTCCAAGGAGGAAGGAAGAGCAGGGGCTTTGGAAATATATGGTTTCTATTTCCTTCTCCAACAGGAAGAGATTATGGAATGAGTAGTTTTATGACCTTGGGCAAGTCACCTCGTCACTTTTCTGTGCCTCCACTTTTCCTAAGGAATAAAAGGGATGTTTTACTTAACTAATTCTGTCAATCTATGAATCCATACATTTCTCCTCTCAGTCACTTTCTCAGCTATTCGCCCTGTCAGCTTCCAAACAGGCACATACACGTTTGGGTGGACACCCATGGGAGATGCGAGAAGGGTAGGGAAGCCGCAGTTCTGTGCTTTCTGGAAATCACAACAGCTGCCACTGGGGATTGGCCCTCTCTTCGGGAAGTAGAGAATGAACATCCTGGGGGAAAGCCAGTGCCAGCGAGGGCAAAGACTTGATCCTACCCTTATTTCACCCCGGATGAGCTCTGTTCAGGACAGCAATGTCCCCGATTCCATACCCAGGCCAAGCAGGACTGAGTAGCAGAGAAGGAAAACAAGCCTTATCCTTGCCCTTGACGTTGGAGCAGAGCAGAGGTTCATTTTCCAGACAGCTGTATAAAGAACCTGAATGCATCCACCACAGACTGTACTTGGAGCTAACTGCATTGGTAGTTCTTTGTACCTGATCAACTGGCAGAGGGGAAAAAAGCGGGGCTCCTGGAAGAAGCTTCCAGTGTTGTAATGTTGCATGACATCTTCCTGCAACTAATTTCATACTGACTATTTTTTTTAAAGATTTTATTTATTTGACACAGAGAGAGAGAGAGAGAGAGCACAAGCAAAGGGGAGCGGCAGAGGGAGAGGAATCCTGATACAGGACTCAATCCCAGGACCGTGGGATCACAACCAGAGCTGAAGGCTGATGCTTAACCGACTGAGCCACCCAGGCGCCCCTAATACTGTTTTTGAGATATAATTGACATATAACATTATATTAGTTCCAGATGTACAACCTAATAACTTGATATTTGTATATATTGTGAAATGATCACAATAAATCTAGTTTACACCCATCACCACACATAGTTACCAATTATTTTACAGTGTGAGTTTTTAATATTTACTACCTTAGCAACTTTCAAATATACAATACAGCATTATTAACTACAGTCACCGTGTCATACCTTACATCCCCAGGACTTACTTATCCGATACCTGCAAGTTTGTATCCTTTGACCACCTTCACCCATTTCTTCTCCCTCCCCACTTCCTGCCTCTGGCCACCACCAATATGTTCTCTGCATCTGTGAGTTCAGGGGTGTGTGTTTGTTTGTTTTAGATTCCACGTATAAGTGAGATCATACAGTATTTGTCTTTCTCTGGTTTATTTCACTTAGCATAATGCCCTCAAGGTCCATCCATGTTGTCACAAATGGCAGGATTTCCTTCACTTCTATGGCTGAATAATACTCTCATACTGACTTCTAAAATAACAGTATCCTATTTTTTTAAATCTGCTCTGCCATCCAGGCTCCTGTTCTGTGCTGGACACAAGCTCACAGATGCACTCTACTAGGCGTGGCAATCATGGTGCCTCCATGCCCGCAGTCCCTTCTATAGGAAATGGTCCACCCACGGGTCCTGCTAAAGTTTAGGTGGGTTTTACATGGCATGACTTCCCCTTCTCTTTCTTCAGCTGTAGATGACTGCTAAGATGGTAGTTGAAACAGATCCTCATTCTCAGTTCAAACTGCAAGGGAAAAGGAGAAGGTAGGTTCTCTCAAGAACTGAATTAGAAAGGATTTACAGTGGAAAAGAAGAGGTGGGGTTAGGACTATATAGGGTCAAAGTTAGGAAGAAACAGACACTATGAGAGAAGAGAAGCTATCAGGCGGAAAAAAGAAAAAGTAGAAAGAATAAATGTACCAGCGACGTGAGCACCAACACATGGGGAATAGCAGAGTCCTATTTCCGGAGCACTGGTGTGAAGCTCTGTCAAATCCTGCTACCATCGTCCCGGGGTTGCTTTGGTTGAAATCCCAGTTCCTGGAGGCCTGGATGTACCATGACTTCTGTTCTTGGTTTCCCTTATTGTACCGTGTACCTCCTGACATTCAATTTTCCATTACTTAAAGTAGTTGCAACTCACACGCACAATACGCACGCGCCCTCCTGGACACTGAGTCCTCGGAGCTCTAGCGTGGGCACTCTGCCATGACTCTTGTGCTCTCTGCACAGAATGGTGGGGCAATCCATCGTATGTTGGAGTGCCCTTCAGGGAGGGATAATGGCCATTATTATAACACAATCGTAATGTCAACTACTATTCCTGAAGTACCTATTTTGTTCCAGGAACTTTCCTTTGCGTTAAAAATCATTATGTCACTTAATCACAACAATTCTGTTAAAACTGGTGTTCTTAACCCTGTGTGCAGCTGAGGAAATGCCGGCGGAGAGAGGATAAGTTACCTGCCCAGGGACACCAGTGGGTAAGTGGTGGAGACGAGATTTGAACTTAGTGCCGCCTGACTCCAAAGCTCATGCCTTTTCGCTCTGTTGTGACATCTTCCTCAGGAATGCTGTTAAAACCAGCTTCTCTTGAAGTGGATGTCAGCTCCGCAGATAGCAGTGTTTCAAACATGTTTGGCTTTGATACTTTAAGGAAGGCAGGCACCTTGCATTTCAACACAGTGCCTGCCGCTCCCTATTACTTTATACCCAGAACTCTTCTCTCCTTTGTGTTCTTTCCTTACCCCACAGGGCACTGCAGTTTGCAACATCTAGGAGTAAAGTTTCCTGAGTACGGGTTCTCATGTAGAGCACCCTATTTCAGACTTCTTTGTACCATGCCTCCAAGTAACAGTGTTGCCCATAAGGATGACTCTCAGCCACTTTGATCTCCACACATCCCAAATTAAACTTTTTTCCCTTCTCTCTAAACATGTTCCTTCCTCTTTGTTCCCCAGCTGATGGCCAGCATTGTCCCTGAAACTCCTTTACTCCCACAACCAAATAATGTCAAGTTTTATTAATTTTACCTCTTCAGTAGTTATACTACTTCCCCTCCTTCCCACCCCCACTGCTCAGGCCCTCTTCACCTTCCTCCTGGGCCAGCCACTGCCTTATCTCTGGTCTTGTCCCAACAAATGTCTCCTGCTTGCTCATTCCAGAGTTAGCATTTAAAATGCACACTTGATCCTGTTGCTCTGTGCTCAGAATTCCGCCATGGTGTCTGTAATAGTTATCTCTTGCTACATAACAAGTGCCCCCACAATGTAGAGCCTTAAACAACAAAGCACTTATTATCTCACAATTTCTGTGGGTCAGCCATCTGGGTGTAGCTTAGCTGGCTCGAGGTCTCTTACAAGGCTCCAGTCAAGGTGTTGGCTAGAATTGTGGTTTCATTTCAGGATTCAACTGGGAGGATGTGCTTCCAAGCTTACTCATGTGATTGCTGGCAGTCTTCGTGTCCTTCCTGGCTGTTGGCCAGAGATATCAGTTCCTTCCCATGTGGGCTTCTCCGGAGGACCACTCACAATATGGCAGTTGGCTCCCTCGGAGTGAGATCTCAGAGAGTGAAGGAGAGAGAGATGAAAGCAACAGAAGCCACAGTCTTTGCAACCTAATCTTAGAAGTGACTCCATCACTACTTATGGAGTTGCTAAATCCAGTGTGTACTCAAGGGAAGGAATTATCCAGGCTGTGAATATCAGGAGGTGGTGATCATTGGCGGCCATGTTAGATGCTGCCTACCACAACCAGCCCCTCCTGAAGCAGTAGTTTGGCTTTGGTGTTGTGGGGTTACAAACGAATGGAGTCCCAGCATTCCCACCAACATGTATCATGCCCCAACAAAAGCAGCTGGACTTTGCAAATCTCTTTCGCTTATGCTTTCTGATAAGTGTTTCCAATGAACAAAGTGCCTCTAGCTTCAAGGTGTTCAAAAACTACTGGTTTAGAGGACTAAATCTAAACTTTGTTGGGCTTATTATCATTTGGCCCCTGCCTACCAGTTCCTCCTCTCATCTGATCACTCCTTCAGCCCACATTACTTTCAAGCAAGACAGACTTCCAGAACAGCCCTTTGCCTTTCTTGCTGGCATGCATGCTGTTCCTTCTCCCATAATACATCATTCCAGCTTGTCTGCATTGCTAGTGCTAACTCACCCTTTTTTGAAATACTTTTTGATGGCCCCAGGCAGACTTACCTGTTTCTTTCTTATTCTTGTAGTTTGTTTTGTTTAAACCCCTTAATCAAAGCAATTACCTTCTATACTCTTATGGTTGATTTATAGCTCCCCTCTAAATGATCTCCAGCATCCAGCCCAGAGCCTGGCCATAGAAGACACTCATTAGCTATGGGTGGAGGGGATAAGTGACCCCAGCACTGTATGTTGGACACTGCCTAAATGCTTGGGGCCCTGGGTGTGGATGGAGTGCTGACCACAGCCCAGCACCTGCACAGGTTGTGTGAGCTACCTCATCTGCCTCATTATAAACCATTAGGCAGTCATTGTATTCCAGATTGCTCTTCACTGTCATTTGAGCCTTTAGCTGCTTACTGAAATGATGATTAAAGCTGAATTTATTTTAATTGCTAATCATCAAGAAAAAAAGTTTTTTTTTTAATGGAAATGGCAGAATGTATGTGTTATCCTACCATTTAAAGAAGTCAGAGTGTCTTGTTTCAAAATTATGCTAGGTCCATTGCTTCCAGAAGTAAGTGTGGACTGTCAGAGCGTAAAGAACGGGTTGTGTTGTGTGGAGCACAAAATTGACCCAGATCCTACTTCTATTAGTGTCACATCACATCACTCAAGAAAAGTCCAGTGGTTACTGGGCTTGAACACTGAGGGTGTTTATGGAGGCCCCCAGGAGGTTGATTGCTTGGCACATTAATGACTGGTCTTTTGCTCTCCCCCTTTATGTTCAAAACCTACTCTGGAGATTGATTTTTCCACTAAATTTTTTTACACATAAAAATATTTCTCTAATTGATTTTTTAAAAAAGTGGTACAAAACCGGTGCATCCCTTTCAAAGAAAAACTGAGGAATAAAATGGTGAATTTTGAAAATCATATGAAGGCAATCCACAAATAGTAACTACTTCCACCACTGTAAAAATACAAGAAATGCTATTTTGGACCAGCTCAGGGTCGGTCTGTTTTTCTATTTTGCCTCTGGTGATGGCACAATGGGATACTTTGTGGGAAAGCTGCCCTTCATGGTGCCATATGAGAACGTTAGGGAGGGACCATGAATATTTCTCTATTATGGGTCTGTCATTCTTGCAATGTCTAAAATGCCTTTTTGAGCAGACAGTTGTTGCAGCCCGGGTCACCTATAGAGGTAAGACATTCAATGAGATTACAAGCAAGTTTATTTAAGTAAGGCTTCTTTTTAATTTCCAGGGCTCCAAAGGTATCTCTTAGTTCTGGGGGGCTTAAGTTTGAAAAACAGATGTTTTGCTTTTCCATGCTATTTATGAATTTTTAGTCCGAAATCTTTTAACGTATCCATCCCAAAATATTTGTTGAGAGTCTCCTACTACCCAACACAGTGTCAGGCACTGGAAATACACAATATCTGCTTCACTGTTCGAGGTAGCAAGTGGTAGGCACAGTGTGTCCTTGAGTATGGAGAAGGGAGGCAACTACGAAAAGGCTTCAAGTAGCATTTGAGCTGGAACTTGGAGGAAAAGTAGGAATTGCATGCATAAAGAAGGTTAGGCACTTCGAGACAAAGGAAAGGATGAGGGAAGACACAAAGGCAAGCAGGAGAGGATATTACATACCTAGAAACAAAACAATAAATAATCCAGTGGGGTACAGCTTTGGAGGCATGGGGAAGAGTAGCTGGAGAAGACACTGGGAGAGCTTTGTATAGCCTATAAAGGAGTGTGAATTATTTTTCAGCAGGCAGTGAGAAGTGTTAAAAGCTTTTAAGGCCCAGTATGATATGATCAGATTTTAGAGGGTTCTCTTCTCAGCATTTTGAAGGAAAGATTGGAGCATAGAGAGTCTGTAGACAGGGAAGACATTTGGGGTGCTTGGAAGTGGAAAACTAATACTTCTTGAGGATCTGCAATGTGCCAGATACAGTGCTAGCCTCTTCACATATGTTATCATGTTTAGTGTTCACTGCAAGTGTATGAGCTAGGAATTCTAATTCTCATTTAAGAAACGAGGCCAAGTAACTTGCCCAAGATCACCCAGCTAGGTGGTAGTGGAGCTGAGCTTTGATTCCATTCTGCCTGATCTTAAAGCTGCCCTTCTTTCCTTTATATTAAAGAGGATGACAAGGGTCTGAATTATGCCAGTGACAATGCTAAAGAGGTGTCATGTCCTCCCTCCCCCTCATTCAGTTGCACCTCATTTGGAAGCTTCTCCAACTACTTCATTATTCTAATTGCTTTAAAATGACAAATTAACCAATTACTAGCAGGTTATTTATAACCATGATGCAATTAGTTGCTTGGTTCAATCAAGCAACCAAAAAGTAACTGATTTGTAATGGCTTGATTTATCAAAGTGTTCAGAATTGTTGGTGTACATAGATATAACTGACATTAGCATTAGACAAATACGTGCAATAGAATAGGAAGGCAAAATCTGATTATTCACAAATGCCCATCTGCACCGAAAGGATTTTAACCCTAGCTCCATCTATATATACCCAAATGGACAAGTCAGAACTTTGGGTGAAAAAAAGATGTTCTGGAAAACCTTCTGTTTTGTTTTGCTTATAAAGAAATTGAAGCCCAGAAAGCATAAGGGATCTGCCAAGGTCTCCCAGCCAGAAAACAGCAGAGCTGAGACTTGAACCATCTGCATTTTTCCAGTGCCAGGTCCTAGAGAACTTTTCCCACTATGTCTGCTCTACTGTGACATGAGCAAGTCACTTAGCCTCTTGAATCCTCAATTACTTTGCCTACAACAAGAGAGGATCAGTGGGTGTATCAGTTAGCTTTTACTCTGTAAGAGACTGTCCAAAACAGCAGGTTTTGACAGTTTCCTGATTCTGTAGAGTGTCTTGGTGGCTGTTCAGGTCAAAACTGGCTCGGCAGATTTCTACTGGACTTTCTCATGCTTCTGTGATCAGCTAGTGGGTCTAGGATGATCTAGTAGAGCTTCACTGATAGTTCTTGTGGTTGGTAGACCATTGATTGGCTGGAGATTGACGGCTCATCAAGTGGGGCGCCTTCATTTTCCTCCATAAGGCATTTCATCCTCCATCAGTCTTGTACACCTGGTGCTCTCAGGGTTCCAAGCATAAAAAGAGAGGAACTCCACTGAGCATACTCTTTGGAAATCCTTGTGATGCCAAGTTTTCTATTCTCTCCTTGGCTAAAGCGACTCACATGATGCGGTTCCCAATAATTCCTGCCTCCTGATATTCATGTCTTTGTGTAATCTCCTTCCCCTGTATGAGGCATAGACCTCAGGACTTGCTGCTAACGAATAGAATTTGGTACAACTGATGGGATATCACTTCTAAGATTAGGTTATAAAAGACCGTGACACTCTGAGTCTTTCTGTGTGCTTGCGCCGGTAAAGCAAGCTGCCATGTGTGAACTGCCCCATTGAGAGGTCCACGTGACAAGGAACTGAGAGAACTCTCTAGCCAATAACCAGTGAGGAACTGAGACCCTCAGCCCAACAGTTCCATTCTGCCAACAAACAGTGAGTGAGTGAACTTGGAAGCAGACCCAACCCCAGTTGAACCTCTTAGGTGACAGTGCAACCATGCTCCACACCTTCATTGCGTTCTTGTGAGAAACTTGGAAGCAGAGGACCTACCCAAGTTATGCCTGGGTTCCTGACCCATAGGAACGGAGTTGTTTTAACTTAGTAGTGACTTGTTATATAGCAATAGATAACTAATACCCATAGTTAAGTTCAGAGTCAGTGGGGGAGTATCCAAGGGTGTGGTTATAGGAAGAGTAATTATACAAATTATTCACACATATTTGCAAACAATTTACTATAGGTGGACTTTTTCCAGCCTTTGGGAGTCTGAGATGGAATAATTTTCACTACTTCAACAATTATTTATTCTCTGTGCTTAGAACTGGGAACGAGATGGTGAACAAGACAGAGGCCATGTTCTTGCCCTCAAGGAGCTTACAGTTTGTGGCAGGGGAGGGGAAGAATGAGGAAAGATATTAGTTCAATAATTCCTTCTTTCATTATTTGTTTAAAGTTACATGAAGGGAGAATGTATATAAGAGTCTAGGTTGGTCAGAGAAAGCTTCTTTGAGGAAGTGGCACATAAACTGAAGAGGCAGGCAGGACAGGAAGAGAAGGAAAGAGGAAAATTCCAGACAGAAGGGTAGCATTCTTAAAGGGGAAGTGGAGAGGTGGTCAGCACCAATGGGACAAGTACCTGTATATGATCAAAGTGTATCTTATCATGTAATAATGATGTTGTGGGTTATGGTTTTAGGGATAAACGCAAAAATATTTATGGATGAAATTATTTGATGTCTGGGATTTGCTTCAAAATAATCCAGTGGCAAGGTGGGGGTACGAGTGGGTGGAGCTATAAAGGAAACAAGAATGAGTTAATCATTATTGAAACCAGGCAATGGGATCAAGAAGGTTAATTATACTAGCATCTCTACTTTTGTATATATTTTCCATACTAATACTTTAAAAACTTGCATCCTGACAGCACATCTTGAAGTCTGTAAGTATATATGTTTAGAGGTCAAAGGACATTTATTTCCTCCAGCTCCACTGCAGACAGTAGAGGTTAATAGTATCTTTAGGGCAAGGGGATGGAATGAGTTTTATGTTATAGAAAATGTAGAGGCTTCTCAGCTTCAGATCATGTGGCTAACATAAAATAGGGAATTTGGGTAATTTACCTTGCCTCCTGGTTAAAGTGCTATATTGCATTATTTCTCACGCTCATTTTTCACTAGCTGAGATGGTATGGTTTCATATATAGTAGAATCTTCTACCATGTTTCACCCTAGAGTAGAAGGCAGGGGAAGGATTCTGTTTAAATATCAGCAAAATGCTGTAAAGATTCTGTTATAAGGCCTTACATAATATGGGTGGTATTAGAGTGCTTATGGGTTGGGGAAGGAGAGATATAGGGTAGAAGAGATGGGAATCCCCCTTTGTTCAAAAAATTCTGGGTTGGCTTACTACAGCAATAATGGATTATGGATTTATTTGATGAAGTTTTCCTTTTTTTTGAAGATTTTATTTATTTATTTGTCAGAGAGAGACAGAGCGAGAGAGGGAACACAAGCAGGGGGAGTGGGAGAGGGAGAAGCAGGCTTCCCGCTGAGCAGGGAGCCCGATGCAGGCCTCGATCCCAGGACCCTGGGATCATGACCCGAGCCGAAGGCAGATGCTTAACTGACTGAGCCACCCAGGCGCCCCAAGTTTTCCTTTTACTCATGTTATTCTGAGGTGGGTCAGACTGTGAAATTAATAGCCAGAATAGATAGATTTTATGAGTCAGGGATGTATTTCATTAGGATTTTTTTCAGGAGAGGGGCGCCTGGGGCTGAAGCTGAAGAGATGATGCTTCATATTTATAGCTGTTTCAATGTTATTAGGTTTTGGGGGAACCATATTTTGTGATTTTGATTCTGACCTTTCTTGAAAATTCCATTCCCACTAAATTGAGTCTCTCCCTAACCCCTAATAAATGAAGACTTCACTCAAGTCAGATATATGCAAATTACATTTCCCTTCTCAAGCGAAGGTTAAATAAAAGGAAAATTATGAAAGATTGCTTATGGCAGCAAGGATTTTCTGTGCTTGAAGATGAATTTCGTTGTTTCAAAACCATGACAAGTCTCCTTGTCAGTGCAAAGCAGGAAAGGAATAAAGTAACAGAGAAAGTGGACCTGGGCATAAACATGTTCCCACACAGCATTTGTACTAAAAGGCTTTGTTGTTGTTCCCTGAACCTTGGCAATTACAGGCATTTTCCTTTGCTCTGAAAAACGGTTGGCAAATAACTGAGAGTAGGTCCCCTCCTTTTCTGTGTTCAAGGCTAGGTCTGGCCTTGCTGCAGGGAAATGCTAATTCCCAACCATGCTCCCTGGGAGCAAATGGTTTGTTTTCTCTTCACTGAATCCAGCCTGGGGTGGGTTCTCAGCAGCTGAGCCTGGCATGGAAAATCTATTTGGAGCAACTCGTCCCCAGGAGGGAAGAAGGCAAGCTGATGGTGCGGAGGAGCCTCGGCCACCATCCGGCCCAGTCACACCCGCTGGCCAGGGCAGGCATTAACACACAAAGGCACACACAAGAGTCCATGGCAGACAGGAGTCCTGTTTGTGTGCCCACACCCACAGGTACCACACACACCCAACTCTGCCCATATATACACCGGGCACACACACTCGAAATACCGGTCACAGGTCCCACAACGACACACATACCATACACAGATACACAATACATATGTCACCACATACCATGCGCATATACACAAAACGTATGTAACCACATCCACCCGCACACTGTGTACACGCATACACAACTGCACAGACTACACAGACCACATATACTCATACACAAACATACACACCACCCACACTCCGCATTGGTCGTATACATCCATGCTACATTCTCCTGTATACACACACCTCATCACACACCAGGTAACGGTCACATGCACCATGCACACTACACACATTCCACATATACCACGTACACACTTAACACCTCCAACCACACACACATACCCACCGCACATACTCAACATAATCAGACACACCCACATACCACATACACACCAAACTACACACCCATGCAACACATTCCACACACCGGTCTTGTGCACCGCAAATGCATCTCTCTCTCTGAGAGACACACACACACACACACACAGCCACCCCTCCCCCGCCAGGCTACTTCCCCGCTCAGCAAGGTGGGGCTGCAGCCCCCATGGAGGCTGGGGCTGGGGAGGGAGGGCGCCCTCAGGGCCAGCGGGCAACGGTTCCCGCGGGCGCGGAGGCCCAGGGCGGGAGGCTTGGGCCCCCGGCGCGTGGCGGAGTGGCCGCGCGGGGAGCGGGAGGCATGGCCTGGGGGAGTGCGCGCGGCCGTGAACGCGCGCGCGCCTCCGAGGGGCCGCTGTGCCTACTCTGGGAGGCGTGTACGAGGGAAATGTGAGCCGCGTGTGCGGAGAGGCTGTGTGTATGAGAAAACCTCGCTCGCAGACGCCCCGCGACCAGCCCACCGAGCGGCTCGGGGGGGCGTGTCCTCGGTGTGCACAGCCCTCGGTGGAGTTCTCGAGACGACCCAGCTCGGCGGGAAGTGTGTGTGGGAAGTGCGCGTGTAAGCTGCTGTGCCTGTGAACACCAAGCCGCCGAGGCGCTTGTATGTTCACAATGGCCGTCTGTCGGTCGGCGTCGGTCTCGGAGGAATGACTGTGTGTGTCAGGGACTTGCTGTGACGGGAGGGGACGCCGACAGCGTGTGTGAAGAAGCCGGGCTCGCTGACCGAGGCTTGGCGCCTGCCGGGGCCGGTCGGCGCGCGCGCCCGTGTGCGCGCGCGCGTGTGCGCGTGGGGACGCGGCGCGCGCCGCGGCGGAGAGAGGCAGGCGGCGGCAGGCCCGGCCCCCGGTCGCAGCGCTCGGGGCGGCTCCTCTGCGAGCCTGGGACGCCGCGCTCCCGCCGCCACCGCCACCAGCAGCACCGCCGCCGCCACGCGCGCTGGCGTGACTCCCGGCCCGCGGCCTCCCACGCCTGCTGCCGGCTCGGCTTCCTGCCCGCCCAGACGCCGCTTCTCCCGGCCTCCCGGCCTCGGCTCCGCGGAGGGAGAGGAAATGAGTGCGGCGTCGGCGTCGGCGCCCGAGCGGGGTTGGAAGAGCGAGAAAGTGGACGAGGCTCAGGCCCTGGCGCGGAGTTGCGCTGCCCGCAGACCCGACTTCCAGCCGTGCGACGGGCTTTCCATCTGTGCCACGCACAGCCACGGCAAGTGCTTCAAGCTGCACTGGTGCTGTCACCTAGGATGGTGTCACTGTAAGTCGAGCCGCGTCTCCCCGCCTTCCGCCACCGTCCCGGGGCGCTCGCGAGGCTGTCCGGGTCGCGGCTGGGACTCTGCGGCCCCGGGGGCTCGGGGCTCGGCCGGGGTTGCTCTTTTGATGGTTGGGGCCACCGTGGGCTCCGGGCGGGCGCTGACCTGGCGCCGGACGCCTCTGCTGGCGCTGCCTTGGCAACGAGATGAAATCCCATGGGGAGCCTATAGCTTTAGCCACTTCTACAAAAGGGGATCTCCCCGTCCCAGGAAAACTGGAATCTATTTTTGTTTCTTTTTCTTTTTTTTTATTTGAACTGACCAGGCAGTGTGCTGAGAAATGGTAGAGCGCCGTCAGAGTTGACAGCCAGAGGGGAAGCCTTTTTTCAGGGCTGGTGGTTAAACGTGCTCTCCTTTCTTTCTCACTTTTGTCTTTTCCAGGCTGCTCTTTAGAAGAAAGAGCCCTTGGTAATCGAATTGTGGCCCATTTATTGTATCCAAATTGAGAAAGCGCTGAAGTGTAAGGGACAGCTTAATAATACTACTAAGAAGTTAGTATTAACAGTTTGGAAGGATGAACTCTTTCAATACCCAGTTGTAGCATATAGAGCCAATATAGGAGACTGTTTTAAAATTACAAAATAAAATGAATGAAAGTAAGCTTTAATGATATTAAACCAATTTATAAAAGCCAGAACTAAATGGGCTAGGCCTTTTCTCTATGTTTATCTTGCCTGTGTTTTTTTTAAATGGATTAAACTTAAGTAGCCATTTAATCAGAATTCCACAATTTGATTAGTTCATGGTATTAGGTCTGCTATATCCAATAAATCGTTTTTTAAAGAAATATGTTATAAACTTAGTTTCCACATACCCTTATAATGGAGGTTTTTGGCATGTTTATTCAGGACACAAATTCTCAAAGTGATCTTAAGTTAAAATTGTTTTTTCCTTGTTGGTTAGAAAAAAATGGCTCCCAACAAGAGATGCAGTACACTGACAAGTCCTTGTTTACGTTAATTGAACATAGTGAGATATTTTTAAATTGAGTTTATGACTTAAAGGATAGAGAATTCCTACATTTTCTTTACATTGAACAATATTGATTTTTGTGTGTGTGTTCTGTGTCCTGATGGTTCAGTTTCTTCATGTATTTCATTATTCCTATTGCTCTCAGATCCGTTCCCCATTATAAAGCATCATTTCAGTGGGGGACAGGGTACAAAGTTGGAAGTAGCAACTGTAGGAAACCTGTGATGCTGAAGTGCACAAGTACGGTGAATCTGGTGAGAGTCCATTTCCTAGGGAAATAGAGAGTCCTAGTATAGAATACGAGGAACATTAAAGATGGTCAGTTCAGTGCCTGTCTTTTTAAGCAGCCTCTCCACTAAGTACAACATCCCTGATGGGAACCTTGCATTCTTCTCAGGAAGCTTCTTAAGACATCTTTGATTCTTAAAATACTCTCATATGGAGCTGAAATCAGTTACTTTCTAACTTCTTTCCATGGGTCTTATTTCTACCTTACGAAATCATATAGAACAGTCTCATCCTTTTTCAGAACATGGCTTTTTCAGCTCTTCAGATAAGCATATGAATATTCCACAGATATAGACTATCTTCTCTCTGTATGCCCAGACATTGTCACAGTGTCTGGCCTGAACTAGATTTGAAATTCATGTTCATTGAGTGACTCAATGAAAGTAGCCATCATTTTCCTCTCAAGGCATTGTTTTGTCCTATTTATAAATCTCTGTTCTCTCCTGCCTCTCCTTTTGTGGAGTGGTATCCAGGGTCCTGAGCATCCTGGTTGTTCTGTTCTGAACATGTGCCAATATGGTTATGATCCTTTGAAGACTGTGACCCTCCCTTAGAAGGATACACAACATCCCATTTGTGGTCGGATCAGTCCAGCATCGAGCAGGACTGCTGCCTCCCATGTTTGAGATACTGCTACTGCTGCATCTAGCATCACATTAGCTTTTCTGAAATCCTCATCATACTGAGCTTGCTGCTGTCAGATTGAAGTAAGACTGCTGTCAATTAAAGTCATTAAGCCCCTTTTTTGTTTGTTTTACGTATGTGTCAGTTAAGTCATGGGACTTGCTCATCTCACAGTTCTATATGTATTTTTTTTTTTTTTGGACACTGATTGATACCTTAGATATTTTTCCCTATTAAATTTCATCTTAATTAGAATTAGCCCATTTATCTGGCTTATCACTGTTTTTTCAGATCCCAGCTCTTTTTTTTTTTTTTTTAAGATTTTATTTATTTATTTGAGAGAGAGAGAATGAGAGAGAGGGGGGAGGGTCAGAGGGAGAAACAGACTCCCTGCCGAGCAGGGAGCCCGATGCGGGACTCGATCCCGGGACTCCAGGATCATGACCTGAGCCGAAGGCAGTCGCTTAACCAACTGAGCCACCCAGGCGCCCCCACCTCTTTCTTAATACATATTTGTGCCACCTAGTTTCATGTCAACCATATATTGGGTGAAGGCAGTAGTATAGTAGCCTTTTGCATCTTCATTCAAATTATTGATGACATTTTTGACTAGGAGAGGGACACAGAGAGGCATCCTGAACCTTGTGGGTAGAACAGACCTTCAAGTTGATGGCACTTCATTAAGAAACACTCCTTGTTATGATCATGCAAATAATTAGCTGGCACTTAGTTGTACTGTTATCCACCTTATATTTATCTTTTTTTTTTTTTAAAGATTTTATTTATTTATTTGAGAGAGAGAATGAGATAGAGAGCATGAGAGGGGGGAGGGTCAGAGAGAGAGGCAGACTCCCCGCCGAGCAGGGAGCCCGACGCGGGACTCGATCCCAGGACTCCGGGATCACGACCCGAGCCGAAGGCAGTCGCTTAACCAACTGAGCCACCCAGGCGCCCCACCTTATATTTATCTTAACCATATGGTGTAATGAGAGCCTGGTCATATACATTGTTGAAATCCTACCTTGTTGAAATCTGATACTATTTTTATTGCTTCTTTTTGGTATAAGTCTATCTATAAAGACATTCTTTAAAAAAAAAAAAAAAAGGAAATTAGATTAGTCTGGTTACTTAAGTTGGTTCCACAAATGCTTACCATTTTTGTTTCAAAGGGATTAGAAGCTGTTTTTTAAATAAATAATCTGAATTTAGGAAAGGATTGATGCCAAGCATACTGGACTATTTTGTTGTCAATTCTGTTCTTTTCTCTTTTATTCTTTATTTTTAAAACAAAGCAGATCTACATTTATTTGCTTGTTTCCGGTCTTTGGCAACCCTCCAGGTCTCCATGCTTCCTCCACTAGCGGTGATTCGGTGATCACATTCACGAGGAGCTTCATTTCATTTAGAGCAGCAAGGTGCTCTGTTACAGTCTTCTCACCTATACTGGGAATCAATTCTTTCTACCCTTTTTTAGTCCAAATACCGTTTTTCTTGGGGGAAAAAAAAAAAAAGCAGAGTTCACACATTTGAGAAGTTCTGCTTTCTTTTTGGCACTCATGAACATTACAACATCAGTCCTAAGCAAAATTCTTTTAATTCTGTTGAACGTGTATTGAGCACCTTCTCTTTGTGAGACATTATTATGGAAACTAGGGATACAAATATTAATACAGCTGGGTCATGCCTTCTAAGCAGAGTATAAGGACATGATTCATGCTGTATTTAGTTTTGTATTCCTTTAAAATCACAATGATATGGGTGAAAAAACGATCAGCTTGTTCACCAAATGAGAAAATGCTGAAATGAGAGGACCACTTTGATACTTGAGAGAGGTATTTCAGAACAAATGAAGAAAGTTCAGCTATATATGATTTATGTTAAAGTTGTGAAATTCATAACCTTATGAAATAGAAAAGGTTGATAATATATACATGTTTATAAAAGATATATAAAACATGTATACATAGATGTGGTACTTGTATTATTAAAGGAAATAGTTTATTTGGATAATGGCAGATTTTGAGGACTATTTCTGGGAGGAAAACTATGAAATGTTCTGTAGGTGTCGCTGTCAGAGATTATTGGGTTAAATAAACTGTGGCCCTGAATATGTAACTTTTTTTTCCCCCATAAGGAGTGATATTGGATGGAATTAATGAGTGAAGGATTCCAAGAGGAATTTTGAGAGAAAAAAAAGACATGACTTGTCTAGGGAAGAGGGATTGGAAAAAATAAATCATATGCAGATATCATAAAGTAGATTTTGTGGCTAGAGCAAGTAGAATATTTAGAAGGCATAATACATTAGACTGTTGAGATGTAAGGGGGGGATGAACAGGAAAGGTGAGAAGTCTGAAGTTTCAGTTGATAGAGACCTTAACATTATAGTAATAATATGGGCAGTAGAGGAATGAAACTAGCAAGGGAGATTATTTTGGTATTAGTGTAAAAGATAGATAGAAATTCATACAATAATATCCATAAATGGAAATTGGAATAGATTAGATTTAGAGAGGGAGGAAGAGGAAAGTTATAAAGGATAACTTCTAGACTTCCGCCTAATGCTCCTTGGATGGGTGGTGGTGCCATTCATTCACTAACAACACAAAATGCTAGAGATGAACTAGGGTTTGACTGAACATGGATTGTGAATCCAGTTTTGAATAATGAATCCAGAGAGACCATGAATTCAGTTTTGGATCTATTGAGTTTAAGCTGCCTTGTCATCACATGGTAATGTCAGTAGGCAGTTGGGTATAGGGATCTAGAACTTAGAGGAGGGGTCTGCACTAAAGATAATATGGAAGTCATTTACTTATTTTTAGATTGTAGTTGTGGCCATGATGAAGCAAGAAGACCACCAAGGGAGAGACTATAGTATGAGAAATGAAAATCCTTAGGCTTTCCCTTTAAAACACTAATATTTAGAGTGTTGGGTATAGGAGGATGAACTCGCAGTAGAGTCTAAGAAGAAATGCGAGAGAAGAAAAATGTGGAAGGTGGTTTTTTTTTTTTTTGCAGATTTTATTGCAGAAGCCAAGGGAAATGAGTGTCTTAAGAAAGATTATGAAGATTAGGGGCACCTGGCTGGTTCAAGTTGGTGGAGCGTGTGGCTGTTAATCTCAGATTTCAACAAGGTATATGACCAGTTCGAGGCCCATGTTGGGTGTAGAGATTATTTAAAAATAAAATCTTTAAGAAAAGAAAGAGTATGAAGATTAAATCGATTTTTAGCAGGTTATTTCTTAGATATTGGCAAAATATACAAATAGTGATTTTCTTTATTACTGCAGAAGAGGGTGAAAGGTTTAATCCTGCAACAGTAACTTCAGGAATATATTTAATTGCAGTATTTAGTCACAGTTATTTCAATTCTTCAAAGTAGAAAGAGAAGAATAGAATGACAGGAGCTGGGGCGCCTGGGTGGCTCAGTTGGTTAAGTGTCTGCCTTCGGCTCAGGTCATGATCTCAGGGTCCTGGGACTGAGCCCCGCATCGAGCCCCTCACTGAGCTCCGCATCCGGCTCCCTGCTCAGCGGGGAGCCTGCTCCTCCCTCTCCCTCTGCTGCTCCCCCTGCTTGTGTCTCTTGCTCTTTCTCTGTCAAATTTTATAAATAAATAAAATCTTTAAAAAAAAGAATGACAGGAGCTGAGAATTAGGACACAAAAATTATAGTTAATATTTTTTGAGTGATTACTTCGTGCCAGAGTAAGCTTATTAAGCTAAGCACTAAATAGACAATTATGTCATTATGTCCATTCTACGGTTGAGGAAAAAGACTTAGGGGAAAGTTAAGTAACTTTCCCATGGGCACATAGCTAGTAAAAGTAGAAACTGGATTTGGATCCAGGTCTGTCTGATTCCTAGGACCTAGACTCTTAACCACCATAGGTTCTACAGAACAATTTAAAATTAATATGTACATCAGCCGTTTTTTGGCTCCATTAAAGCCAGTGATGGGGAAGGTTGTTAAGAAATGGGTGGAAAATTGTTAACAGTTGCAAACGTGAATACAGAAAAATGAGAACTATAAAGAGGTCATAGGATGTGATGGGGAATGAAATCTAAGTTAAGAATTAAGGAAGAAAAAGTGATTAGAAGGTGACAGGGGTGGGTGGGGAGTGTACGTGGTATGATGTTGGTGCCATCAGCAGAACTCAGAGTTGGCTTAATAAAATCACATAATAGATGAGTTCAGTTTTCTGCAGAAGACATCTTAAAAGATGTCTGTCTTTTTCAGATTGAAAGCTGGAAGAGTGGGACTTGATGTAGTCTAATAGATGATATTAACATATCTAAAGAAAGATTGTCACAGCAGAACGTGGATGGGCAGCTTGGAAATACTGAAAAATGGAAATTGGAGAGGCAGAATTTGGAAGTGTTTTTTCAGGATGTTCAGAGAAGGTGATAACACTGCCCAGAGCTTAAATATCTGGTCTGTATGATTGGACTATCATACAAATATTTGGCAATAATTTGGTTTCCTATTTATAGATTTCCTTTAAGGGAGAGAAGGAGCTGATTAGAGAATTTAACTCTCAGGACCTTTGGGTAAATACACTTCTCATTAGTTAGTATATTAGCATTGTGGTTTTTGTGTTATTCTATTTGTTGTTTTCCTACTTCTGTACAACTAAGGGGAAACTCACAGAGTCAAGTTCTGACTTCCCCAGGGTAATGCCAGCTGTTTTTCCTAAGCGGCATCTCAATCATATCAGTAACAGTTGCTACAGAAAATATACTTAAGAAATTTGACAGTGGGGGCGCCTGGGTGGCTCAGTCATTAAGCGTCTGCCTTTGGCTCAGGTCATGATCCCAGGGTCCTGGGATCGAGCCCCGCATCGGGCTCCCTGCTCAGCGGGAATCCTGCTTCTCCCTCTCACACTTCCCCTGCTTGTTTTCCCTCTCGATGTGTCTCTCTCTGTCAAATAAATAAACAAAATCTTAAAAAAAAAAAAAGTTTGACAGTGAAAACTAGCAAAAACAAAAAAAACAAAACAAAAACAAAAAAACCACGGAGTGGTCATTTGACTAGATGAAGGAGTCAGCAGGTTTTTTCCTAAGAATGAGGGTTCTTACCACGACTAGTGGTTGAAGGAAGAGGATATAGATGTTAAGAGGACAAGTGCGACATTAAGTTCGGAGTGAGATTCCTCAAAGCTTTTTAGAGATAGAGAAAAGTGATAGGTTTTTTCCACCCACATCGTGCTTCAATCATGGACACACATCAACTTCAGCAGTAACAACGACTGTGCTTATATGTAGGCATATCTTTTTGCATGTAATCTTTATATATGTAAGCATCATCTTTATGCATGGTCAGCTCATTTAAACCTCACAACAGCCCTGTGGGGTAGGTATTGTTATCCTACTTTTTTAGATTAGGAAACTTTTCAGTGGTCACATATAGTCACTTTGGCTGCATACTGTAAATGTACATCAGAATCTCTCAAACCAGCTGGCAACCAGGGCTCTGGGTGAACTTGGTTCCACTCAAGGTACAGTGAGGATGAGTTTCAGCTGTTTTACATTCTTTCTGGAAAAAGCAAGAATTAAGTAAATGAAGTAAAATGAGGATGGTTTCTGATCTTTTTTTTTATTTTTTATTTTTTTAAAGATTTTATTCATTTTAAAAAAAGATCTTATTTATTTGAGAGAGTGTGAGAGAGAGAGAGCACGAGTTGGATGAAGAGCAGAGGGAGAAGCTGACTCCCCATTGAGCAGGGAGCCTAATGCAGGGCTTAATCCTGGGACTCTGAGATCATGACCTGAGCTAAAGGCAGACACTTAACTGACTGAGCCACCCAGGCACCCCTGGTTTCTGATTTTCAAAGAAGGGCAATTGTATGCAATATGAGCATTTTCAGAGTTGTTGTAAGCACTGTAAAACGGTGCTTTTAAAAACTAATAATGGGGATGCCTGGGGGCTCAGTTGATTAAGTGCCTTCTGCTCAGGTCATGATCTCAGGGTCCTGGGATGGAGCCCTGCATCGGGCTTCCTGCTCAGCAGAGAGCCTGCTTCTTCCTCTCCCTCTGCTGCTCCCCCTGCTTGTGCTCTCCCTCTCTCAGATAAATAAATAAAAATCTTTAAAAAAATAAAATAAAAACAATGTATTGGTATAATATGAAGCTTCAGTCATCTCATATCCTCAGCTGATCCCTAACTGGGGCAAGCCCCCCACCCCTTTTTGTTGTTGTTGTTAGATTTGCATGCATACCATTAATTATTGCTGGCTTCCACGCCTGTTGAACTTAGGGACTTGAACTAGATAGCTTTTGAGGATGTTTCTAGGATAATTTCCTACATTCCAAAAACCTTCATTTTATTTAGGTTTGTTTTCTCATACTGTAGAATTTCATTAATTACAAGAAAGAACATTTTTAGAAAAATTAAGTGTTGTTAATTCCAGACCATAATAGGAATACGTGTTTAACAATCGAAAGTTATCTGGTAGAAGATTTGCTTTCTTGAAAAACAAGGAATGGTTTATACATAGAACAAGGAAGGCAGAATGTAATCCTAGAAAGGGCAAGGGCCATGGAGTCATTGGTTTGAATCATGGTTCCTCCATTTATCAGCAGTATAACTTTGGGCAGGTTACTCAACCACTCTCAGCCTTAAGGTTCCCTCTGTAAAACAGGAATAAAAGTCCTATTTCACAGGATTGTTGTGAGGATTAAATGACACAAGCAAAGTACTTACTGAAGGTATTCAGTAAAGGGTGGCATCAGGCCCTCCTCAAAAAAACCAATGAACAAAAATTGGAAATACCAGATAGTATAATCACCTGAGGGCAGGCTCTGGTGTTGGACTAAGTGTTTGGATCCTGGCTCTGCCCACTTAACTAGTTATGTGGTTTGGGAGAAGTTAACCTCTTTCAGTTTCCTCACTTTTAATATGGGGATAATAATAGTACCAGTCTCATAGTGTAATGATCATCAGTCCCCAACTTAGCAACTTCCGCCTTCCACAAATGTCCTCGTTTAATCTGAAATTCACTTTGTGACCATACTCACTTGTTCAATTAAACACTCAAACCAACAAAGATAGTAAAAATATACATTTTGAATATTGCATTTAGAAATTACTGAGTTTTTTATTACCCTCATTGTTGGAAGGCCTGTTTTGTAATAGTTATTATGTGATGACTATCTACTTTTTGTCCTGAAATCTTACAGTGTGCTCCAACTCCCAAGCCCCTTCTGTGTCTCGTTTTCCACCATTGTTAAGCAATGGATACTTCTGGTTAATCAGATATACCAATTAATAGAGAGCTTTCATATACAGCAAATATGGCTCAACAGGTTTCAAAAGATCAGAATATTATAAAAGTTACATTGTATTGAAATGAAATGGAATATATTTAACTTGAATGATTTAGAAGCCTTGTCAGGATCCTGTGGTTGATACTTGGCCATCATTTGGAATGCTGATTTTATATGGAAAAATGGCAAAATTACTACTTGATAAAGTAGTCCTGGCTGCTAGAATGCTGGACAAAGTCAACTTAATTGTAGTCTTTGCAAATTACCTTCTCAAGTTCACAGAATTTTTGTTTTGTGTTTCTCTTGTTGTTATCATTGGTTCTTCAGTTTTCTGATATTTAACAGTATTCTGTAAGTACACTGCCAAAAACGTGCAATATCTGGAGTACCAACAATGTATAATAAATCCCTCTAGCTGTGTCTGCACAATGCCATAGAACAGTCTCTTCAGGACAAATCCTTTAACTTGCCTAGTGCTTATCTGTCCATTTAAAGCTAAACATTTTGGTGTAATAGAGATGTATATTTCTTCCTCTGTATCTCATTATAATGGACTTCAGTGAAATAAAAACACTAAGAGTGTAATAATTTGGTATTCTGTTTAGACTCATTTGCTTTATCTTTTTCTGTCTACATGCATACATGCATGTGTACATACTTTTTCCTAAACTATTTAAAAGTTGCAAATATCATATTTCACCTAAATATTTCAGCATGCCTCTCTTAAGAATGAGGACATTTTCCTCTATAATTACAATACTAATCACATCTAAGATAATTAACACTAACTCAGCAATGCCATCTGATATACAGTTTCCTTAATTGTCAAAAAATGACTTTTAGGAGGTGCCTGGGTGGCTCAGTCGGTTACGCATCTGCCTTCTGCTTAGGTCATGATCCCAGAGTCCTGGGATCCCTGCTCAGCAGGGAGCCTGTTTCTCCCTCTCCCTCTGCTGCTCTCCCTGCTTGTGCTGTCACTCTGGCTCTCTCAAATAAATAAATAAATAAAATCTTTTTAAAAAATGACTTCTATAGCTGACTTTTAAAAAAATTCAGGGTCCAATCAAGATTTATAGATCACATTTCATTATTATAATACTTTAGTCTCCTTTAATCATTCTAGAATAATCACACTTTTGGGGGATGACATTGAAATTTTTGAAAAGTCCAAGTCTGTAGAATGTCTCATATTTTAAATTTGCTTAATTGTTTAATCATGATTAGATTTAGGTTAACATTTTTGTTGAGTTTATTACATAGGTGGTATTGTATCCTCCTTATAGTATCACATGAGGAGACATAGAATGTCAAGTTGTTCCACTACTGCTAATGCTAAGGTAATAATCACAAGTCCGTTATAAAGATACCACTTCCTGGGGCGCCCGGGTGGCTCAGTTGGTTAAGCGACTGTCTTCCGCTCAGGTCATGATCCTGGAGTCCCTGGATCGAGTCCCGCATCGGGCTCCCTGCTCAGCGGGGAGTCTGCTTCTCCTTCTGACCCTCCTCCCTCTCATGCTCTCTGTCTCTCATTTTCTCTCTCAAATAAATAAATAAAATCTTTAAAAAAAAAGACACCATTTCCCCTTTGTTGCTTTTCTTTTTTAAACAATTTTTATTCCTTTGTTTTTAATACAGTATTTGTGGGATGACTACTTTGACACTGAATGAATATCCTCTTCTCTAACAGACTTTAACCTAGTGATTTCAGTATTGACTGAAGAGTCTTAAGTGGATCACTTATTATATTGGTGGTTCCAAAATGGTGATTTTCTAATTCTGCCATTCTTTCTACCATTTGAAGGCATTGTTTTATAAAGAAGAGGTTTTTCTTTTCTACCTACATCCCTTTTTTTAAGTATTACTATAGATAACTTGGTTCTTTTTTATTCATTATATTATAATTAAGTACCATAACTTTTTTGATGCTCAAACTGTCTTAAATTTGGCCAATGAGAGCCCCTTCAAGCTGGCTTCTGTGTCCTTTTGACATGCCCCTATCATTTTTTGAGTACTTTCCTATTTTCTGGAACAAATTGTTCCAGGCTTACCTTGTATTTTCTCTGCCTCAGACCAAAAATCTGTTGTTTTTCTAAGGATCCCATGTTCCTTTTAGTGATGAATGGCATGGAAACTATTATCTGGGCTTTTGGTGTGCTTATTTCTACTGGGATGGTACTGTATTTAGGCCCTTTCAGTGAACAGATTTAGGAAGTGTGTGTGTGTGTGTGTGAGAGAGAGAGAGTGTGTGTGTTTCCATCCTTCACTTTCCCCATTCCGTGTTTGTACCTCGCTTCTCTGTGGGTAAAAACCCTGGTTTCCAATACATCATAATATTTATTCATTTCCTCTATCCTCAGCTACACACAAGATAGTTTAGGGATTATTACATTAGTACCAATACCAACAACAACAAACTGATGAATAAAGTTTAAGATTCTTTACATGTTTTGGTCTTTAGGCTATATCCCAGGAAGGATGTATAGTCAGAGCACTGTCTTGAGAAGTTTCTTGAAAAAATTTTCTGTGTGGCAACCAAGTTCATTTTTTTTTTGATTCTAAGCAGTTTTGTGTTCACTTTTTAAATCTTTTTAAAATTAAACTTTTTGGGCGCCTGGGTGGCTCAGTCGGTTAAGCATCTGCCTTCGGCTCAGGTCACGATCTCAGGGTCCTGGGATCAAGTCCCGTATTGGGCTCCTTTCTCAGCAGGGAGCCTGCTTCTCCCTCTGCCTGCTGCTCCCCCTGCTTGTGCACCCCCTCTCTCACACACACAAATAAATAAAATCATTTAAAAAATTAAACTTTTTATTTTGAAATAATTTGTAGATTTATATGCATTTGTGAGAAATAATACAGAGATCTCATGTATCCTTTATCCAGTTTTCCAGTAGTATCATCTTGCAAAACTGTAGTACAGTATCAGTTGGATACAGCCAAAATAAATAACATTTCCATCATGGCAAGTTACCTCATGTTACCCTTTTATAGCCACACTTATTTTCCATACTGGCCTACCCCCTCATTAATTTCTGGCAATCACTAATCTGTTCTCCACTTCTATAATCTTACGATTTCCAGAAGGTTTTATAAATGGAATCATATAGTATGTAACCTTTTGGGATTGGCTTTTCTTCACTCAGCATGATCTCTGGAGATTCATCCACGCTGTTGAGTGTATCAGTAGTTTGTTCCTTTGTATTGTTGAGTAGTATTCCATGGCATATATGTACCATAGTTTAAGCACTCACACATGGAAGGGCATCTGGTGTGGCAACTTTTTAGTTATTACAAATAAACCTGCCATAAACGTTTGTGTACAATTTTCTGTTTGAACAAAAGTCTTCATCTCTCTGGGATAAACGCTGAGGGGTGCAGTTGCTGGGTTGTATGTTAGTTGCCTGTTTAGTTTTTTAAGAGGCTGCTAACCTGTTTCCCATAGAGATTGTACCATTTTATATTCCCACCAACAATGTATGAGTGATCCAGTTCTTGTCAGCATTTGGTGGTGGTGCTCTTTTTATTGTAGTCATTCTGATAGATGTGTACTGATAACTCATTTTGATTTTAATCTGCATTTACCTATTAACATTCATGTGCTTATTTGCCTTTTGCATATCCTCTTTGGTGAAATGCATTTTATCCATTTTTTTTAGGACTTTAGGTTCTTAGAGCATTTTTAGGCTTACAACAAAATTGAGATGGCGGTACAGAGATTTCTCATATATTTTGCCACCACACATGCACATGTTTTCCACAGTGGATGCACCAATATACATTCCACCAGCAATACACACGGGTTCCTTTTTCTCCACGTCCTTGTCAACACTTACTGTCTTCTTGATTCTAACCATTCTAATGGGTATGAGGTCATATCTCAGTGTGGTTTTGATTTGCATTTCCCAGATGATTAGTGATGTTGAGCATCTTTCCATGTGTCTGTTTGATGTTTGTATGTCTTCTTTGGAAAAAGGTTCTCTGAAATTTTTAATCAGATAATGATTTTTATCATTATTTGGTGTTGCGTTGTATGCGTTCTTTATATGTTTTGAATATTAACCCCTTATTGGATATATCATTTGCAAATATTTTCTCCCGTTCGGTAGGTTGCCTTGTCATTTTGTTGATGATTTCTTTTACTGTGCAGAAGCTTTTTATTTTAATGTAGTCCCAATAGTTTATTTTTGCTTTTGTTTTCGTTGCCATAGGAGTCCTATTTAGAAAATGTTGCTATGGCCAGTGTTAAAGAAATTACTGCCTAGGTTCTCTTCTAGGAGTTTTATAGTTTGAGGTCTCACTATTAGGTCTTTAATCCACTTTGAGTTTATTTTTGTATTTGATACAAGAAAGTGGTCCAGTTTCATTCTTTTGCATATAGCTATATGGCTTTCCCAGCACCATTTGTTGAAGAGACTGTCTTTTCTCCATTGTGTATTCTTGCCTACATTGTCATGGATTAATTGACCATTTGAGTCACACACATTTGAATGTGAGTTTACTTCTGGGCTCTGTATTCTGTTCAGTGATCTATGTGTTTAACAGTACGATACTGTTTTGAGTACTACAGCTACTTTGTAGTATATCTTGAAATCTAGGATTGTGATACTTCCAGCTTTCTTCTTCTTTTTTTTTTTAAGATTTTATTTATTTGACAGAGAGAGCACAAGCAGAGGGAGAGAGAGGGAGAAGCAGGCTCCCCACTGAGCAAGGAGCCCGATGTGGGACTCAATCCCAGGACCCTGGGATCACAACCTGGGCCGAAGGCAGCTGCTTAACTGACTGAGCCACCCAGGCATCCCTATTCTTCTTTTTCAAGATTGCTTTGGCTCTTTGTGGTCTTTTGTGGTTCCATACAAATTTTAAGATTATTTGTTCTAGTTCTATGAAAAATGCTATTGATATTTTGATAGAGATTGCTTTGAATCTATAGATTGCCTTGGGTAGTATGGACATTTTAACAATACTCTTCTAATCTCTGAGCATGGGATGTCTTTTCATTTATTTGCATCATCTTCAGTTTCATAGTTTTCACAGTATAGGTCTTTCACCTCCTTGGTTAAGTTTATTTTGATATTTTATTCTTTTTATTCTTTTTGGTGCAACTGTGAATGGATTTGTTTTCTTAATTTCCTCTTTCTGCTACTTCATTATTAATATATAGAAATGCAATGGATTTCTGGGTATTAATTCTGTATCTTGCAACTTTACTGAATTTATTACTTCCAGTAGTGTTTTGAGGAGTCTTTAGGGTTTTATGTATAGTATCATGTCACTGCAGATAGTGACAGTTTAACTTCCAACTTTCTTTAAAAAAAAAAAAAAGATTTTATTTACTTATTTGACAGAGAGAGACAGCGAGAGAGGGAACACAAGCAGGGGGAGGGTCAGAGGGAGAAGCAGACTTCCCGCTGAGCAGGGAGCATGACACGGGGCTTGATCCCAGGACCCTGGGATCACGACCTGAGCCAAAGGCAGATGCTTAATGACTGAGCCACCCAGGTGCCCCAACTTCCAACTTTCTAATATGAATGCCTTTTATTTTATTTTTTCTTGTCTGATTGCCATAGCTAGGACTTCCAGTACTACGCTGAGTGAAAGTGGTGAGAGTGAACATCCTTGTCTTGTTCCTGATCTTAGAGGAAAAGCTCTCAGTTTTTCACCATCGAGTATGTTAGCTTTTTTTTTTTCATATATGACCTTTATGTTGAGGCATGTTTCTTTAAACCCATTTTGCTGAGAGTTTTTATCATGAGTGGGTGTTGAATTCTGTCAGATGCTTTTTCTGCATCTATTGAGATGATCATACAATTTTTATTCTTTGTTTTGTTAATGTGGCATATCACATTAATTGATTTGTGAATATTAAACCATCCTTGCATCCCTGGATTATATCTCACTTGATTTTAGTGAATGATCCTTTTAATGTATTGTTGAAAGCAGTTTGCAAATATTTTGTTGAGGATTTTTGCATCTGTGTTCATCAGTGATATTGGCCTGTAGTTTTCTTTTTTTGTGTGTGGTGTCTTTGGTTTTGGTATCAGTGTAATACTGACCTCATAGAATTTGGAAACCTTCATAGTATTTGGAAGCCTTTCTTTCTCTTCTACTTTTTGGAATATTTTGAGGAGAATAGGTATTAACTCTTCTTTCTTTATTTTATTTTATTTTATTTTAAAGATTTTATTTCTTTATTTGACAGAGAGAGAGCACAAGTAGGCAGAGAGGCAGGCAGAGGGAGAGGGAGAAGCAGACTCTCCACTGAGGAGGGAGCCCGACTTGGGGCTCGATCCCAGGATCCTGGGATCATGACCTGAGCCGAAGGCAGCCGCTTAACTGAGCCACCCAGGTGCCCTGGTATTAACTCTTCTTTAAATGTTTGGTAGAATTCACCTGTGAATCCATCTAGTCCTGCACTTTTATTTTTTGATAGTTTTTTGATTACCAATTCAATTTCATTTCGAGTAGTTGGTCTGTTCAGATTTTCTGTTTCTCCCTGATTCAGTTTTGGATGATTGTATGTTTCTAGGAATTTAATTATTTCTTCTAAGTTGTCTAATTTGGTGGCATATGATTTTTTGTAGTACTCTCTTGTAATTCTTTGTATTTCTGTGGTGTCTGTTGTTACTTCCCTTTTGTTTTTGATTTCATCTATTTGGGTTCTTTCTCTTTTTTCTTGATGAGTCTGGCTAATGGTTTATTGATTTTGTTTATCTTTTCAAAGAACCAGCTCTTGGTTTAATGGATCTTTTCTATTTTTTGTTTGTTTGTTTAGTTTCTGTGTCATTTATTCCTTCTCTGACATTTGAATTTTTTACCTTATATGTAAGGAACTGTTTTTTCCTGGCTGCTTTTAAGATTTTTTCTTTGTCTTTAGTTTTCAGAAATTTGAATGTGTTGTGTCCTGGCCTAGATTTTTTTGGGTTTATCCTGTTTGTGGTTTGCTCAGGTACTTGAACCTATATGATATGTCTCTAGCTAAATCTGGGAGCTTTTCAGTCATTATTTCTTAAAATCATTTTTTAGCTCTGCTTTTTTTTTTTCTCTTCGGGGACTTCAGTAACACAAACATTAGATTTTGTTGTTGTTATGGTCTCATGGCTTTGACAGCTCTGTCCATTTTTTTTTTTAAGTTTATTTTCTCTTTTCTTTCAATTGGGTAATTTCTTTTTTTATTATTATTATTTTTTTAAATTTTTTTATGTTATGTTAGTCACCATACAATACATCATTGGTTTTTGATGTGTGATCCATGATCCATTGTTTTCGTATAACACCCAGTGCTCCATGCAGTACGTGCCCTCCTTAATACCCATCACCGCGCTAACCAATCCCACCTCCCTCCTCCCCTCTAAAACCCTGTTTGTTTCTCAGAGTCCAT
>NC_138369.1:119418101-119450731 GCF_054177405.1 Leptonychotes weddellii | reverse complement strand
TCTTCTGATGGCTGAGTAATATTCCATTGTATATATGGACCACATCTTCTTTATCCATTCATCTGTTGAAGGGCATCTCGGCTCTTTCCACAGTTTGGCTATTGCGGACATTGCTGCTATGAACATTGGGGTGCATGTGGCCCTTCTATCACCACATCTGTGTCTTTGGGGTAAATATCAATTGGGTAATTTCTATTGTTCTGTCTTCCTGTCCATTGAAACTTTCCTTTTCCATTCTTCTGTTGAGTTCATCCACTGAGTTTTCTGTTTTAGTTACTGTATTTTTCAGTTCTCCTATTTGTTTGGTTCTAATTTTTCTATTTGCTGAGATAATTTCTTTTTTGAGACTTTATTTGCCTTTGTTTCCAGCAGGTTTATAATTGCTCACTGAAGTATTTTTTGGAATAATGTCTTCTTTAAATTTCTTGTCAGATAATTCTAACATCTCTGCCATCTCAGTGCTGGCATCTGTTGATTGCGACTTTTAATTCAGTTTGAGTTTTCCCTGGTTTCTTGGTACAGCAAGTGATTTTCAGTTGAAACCTGGACTTTTTTGTGTTATGTTGTAGGACTCTTGATCTTAAACACAGTTTTTACTGGATTTTTTTTGACACCACTCTAGCAAGGGAAGGGGGCACTGCCTCATTACTGCCAGGAAGAGATACAAGTCCAGGTACTATCCTCAGCCTTCACTGACACCTAATGGAGGGGAGTTTTCCTTATTAGTGCTGGGTGGGAGTGGGTTCTAGCTCTCCAAGAGGCTTCCACTGACACCACAGTAGGGATGACCTCATTACCTGACTTTCCACTAGGTCTCTGACACCACTTGGCTAGAGTGTTGAGACACCTTATTAGGGCTTTTCAAGATTAGAAGTCCAGGTTCTTTCTCTCCCCCTGGTCTTTGCTTTCATGGATTGGGTGGAGTACACAGTTTTTTCTCTGATGTTTGGTTGGAGTAGAGTGATTATTGTCTAAAAGTTTTCTGTCATGCTAGGTTGTTCCTTGTCCTTTGGCCAGAGAGAGCAGACATTTGTTGGGACATCTTTTGTCCGGTTCTGTTGGCTTCTTTGGTTGACATTTTCTCCAAACCTGGCACATATCCACGCAAAAAAACTGGGAACTCACCACCATGTTGTTGCTTGGGCTCTGAGGTCACCAGGTGGTCAGCTGTTTCTTCCCTCTTAGGAGTCATCTTCTCTTTGTTTTATATATAATGTCAAGGGTTTTTAGTTGTACTTAGTAAGGAAGAATAGGAAAAAGTATGTCTACTTCATCTTCCTGGAAGTATTTGTCTCTATCATCTTGATTTGATTTTAGTTTTTGGATAGGTACTCAAAAATCAAAACTGTATAAAGGAATACTGACAAAAATCTCATTTGTATTTCTGTACCTTCCACCCCCTTCCAATTCACCTCCTCCAGATACTCATTTTTATTAATTTTCTATTTTGTGTTTCTTTCTGCAGAAGTAAGTGTATTATATGTGTGCATACACACATTTGTGTATTTATGTACACATACACATTCTTATTTCACCTTCTTTCTTAAACCAGAGTTAATCATACTCTATTACTTACTGCATCATGCTTTCTTATTTTACTATTTATTTCTAAAAACCCATTTCATAACCATTCATGGAGATCCTTCTTATTTCTTTATGCCTGCATAGTGCTCTGTTGTGTCTATATGTGCCATCGGTTTTTAACCAGTTTGTTATTGCTGGGCATTTTGGTTTTTTTTTTCTCCTATTTTGTTACAAATAATGTTGTAGTGGATAAAAGGCACATATACTGTATTTTTGTAGTGGTGTATCTTTAGAGTAAAGTCCTAGAAGTGGGGTTGCTGGATCAAAGAATACATATTTTTTTGTTAGATACTGCCAAATTTTGCTCCATATGGATTGTACCATTTGTCTTCCTACTAGCAGCATGTAAGAATTCCTATTTTCTCATAGTCTGGTACAGTGTATTGTCAAGCTTTTGAGTTTTGGCTGGTATGATTGGTTAGAAATGGTATTTCTTTTCTTTTTTTTTTTTAAGATTTTATTTATTTGACAGTGAGAGAGGGAACACAGCAGAGGAAGTAGGAGAGGGAGAAGCAGACCTCCCACCGAGCAGGGAGCCCGGGCTCGATCCCAGGACCCTGGGACCATGATCTGAGCCCTTTTAAAGGCAGATGCTCAACGACTGAGCCACCCAGGCGCCCCTAGAAATGGTATTTCATTATAGCTAAAATTTTCATTTCTCATGTTATGAGTGACATTGGGCATATTTATGTTTGTTTTTACCCCCATTTTTCAAAGATATTTTCACTGAGTAGAGACTTCTAGTGTATTGAATATATCATTCCACTTTTTTTTCTGCGTTCACTGTTACTGTGGAGAAGTCAGTGGTAAATTTGTCACTTCTTTGAAGGTTATCTTTTTTCTCTCTGCTTTTAATTTAGCCTCTTTGTCTTTGATGTTCTACATTTCATTGTGTGTCTATATGCATTATTCTTTTTCTTTATCCTATTTGGGATTCATTTAGCTTCTTCAGTCTGTGGATTGATGTTTTTCACTCTTCAGATTTTATGATTTCCCTATTCTCACTATTTCCTTCTTTTGGAACTCTAATTAGATGAATTTTATATTTTCACTTTATTTATCTGTGTCTTTTAAACTTGGTTTCATATCATGAATCCCTTTGTCACTCTATCTTGCATTCTCAGTAATTTCTTTAGATATGTCTTCTGGTTTACTAGCTTTTCAATTGGGTTTAAGCTGTTATTAAATTAATCCATTGAGTTTTTACTTTACTTACTGTATTATTTTACAGATGTTCTATTTGGCACTTTATCAGATAGTCATTTTGAAAAAGACTTGCTCATTTTAATAATTACCTTGTTTTTACTCATCTTTTCAATTCCTTTTATTTCTGTAAACATAACAAGTATACTTATTTTATATTCTATTTCTGATTGTTCCAGAAGTTTTGTAGATCTGATTCTACTGGAGGTCCAAAGAGTCTTGTTCATTTGTATATCTTGTGATTTTTTTTTTACCTGTGAGCACCTATTTCTTGGAATGTTACCCGTGGGAATTCCTCCAGACAGGATTTGCTTTTGTTTCTGTTTGATGTCCTATGGACATATTAGTACAGGATTACTTTAAAGTAAACAAATAGCTTGACATATTTGGACCACCTAGGAAACATGAGGTTTGGTTAAAACCTGTCAAAGGACAGCTTTTGCTCATGAGTTAGCATTTTTCTTCCTTCTGTCCTCATATAGTCTAAGTTTCAGATTTGTAAAACTCCTGTAGGAGTATGTTTATTTCTAATTTAGTGTTATAACACTGATATCAACTTTATGGGGAGTTTCTTCTTAGACTATTTATGGTAAGCCTTAAGCTTTGTCTCTTGAACAAAGCTCCCACAAGGTCAGAGAAACCAAAGCTCAGGTTCACCTATTCTTGCACATATCCTCAAAGTAAATTCCATGTTTTTATACACTCATTTCTCTGAGTTTCTATCTTTATTTAGATTTTGGCCTGATAATTCCATACTTTTTTTCAGTTCATCAGTGTGGTGGAAATATTAAAATTTTTTCTAGCATTTAAAAATTGTGTTTGGCAGGAGGATTAGCCTGGCTGCCTAGTAAACCATACAATCAGAAACAAATCTATTTTTAAAATTCCTACCGTATGGTATGTCTTTTTTAAAATTGCTTCAAAGCTTTTTTGGAACAACGTGGAATATAAATACATGCACATGTGAATTCAGTATAATAAGAGGCAGTAAGTATAATAATTATCTTGTTAACCAGATATTAGACTATAGGCAAACTCTACTATAACAAGGTACTGTTACTTGGTTCCTTTTTGTTGAGCATTAAGTGCCTCCATTCAGATCCTGGAGAAATTATCATAGACTTACTATGGTTAACTTTTGAGTCAAATTACAACTTCTGTAAAATTATTTTGATTTGGGTAAGGTGATAGTCATTTGATTGCTTACAGTTTTGGACTGGCAGATCATTTAAGAATTACTTTTTAAAGCCACAATGAAATACACTTCGCACCCACTCTAAGGCAGTAATAACAAGAGCAGATGATAACAAGTATTGGCAAGGATGTAGAGAAATTGAACCCTCATGCATTACTGATTAAGTGTAAAGTGGTATAACCATTTTGGAAAACAGCTTGGCAGTTACTCAATATGTTAAAAATAGAGTTATCACATGACTTAACAATTTCACTCCTAGATATATGCCCAAAAGAAGTGAAACCTGTCCACACAAAAACTTGTACATAAATGTCATAGAAGCATTATCCATAATGTCCCCAAAGTGGAAACAACCCAAATGTCCATCAGTTGATGAATGGATAAACAGGGTGTGGTATATCCACACATGGACTGTTACTTGGCAACAAAAAGGAATGTGTACTACTGCTACATGCTACAACATGAACGAACCTTGAAAACATTGTGCTAAGTGAAATAAGCCACAAAATCCACATATGGTATGATTCCAGTTATATGAAATACCCAGAATAGGCAAGTCCATAGAGATAGAGAATAGATTAATGATTCCCACTAGCTGGAGGAGGGAAGAACTGAGAGTGTTTTAGGGTTCTCCAGAGAAATAGCAAATCACACACACACACTCTCCCCCCATACAACACACAGAAAAGGGGATTTATTATGGTGAATTGGCTCATGTGATTATGGAGGCTAAAAGTCCTACAGTCTGCCATCTGCAAGCTGGAGACCCAGGGAAGCTGGTAGTGGAATTCATTTTGAGTCTCAATGTTTGAGAATCAGGGTTGCTGATGGTTTGAATCCCAGTCTGAGGATTGGCTAAGATGAGGTGTCCCAACTTAAGCATGCAGGCAGGAAGCAAAAAGTAGTGAATTCCTTCTTCCTTTTTTTTTTGTTTTGTTTTTTTCAGACCCTCAAAGAATTGGATGATACTTACCTACATGGGGGAGGGCAGTCTACTGAGTCCATCTGGTTAAATGCCAGTCTCATCCAGAAACACTTCCACCAGCACACCCTGAAATAATGTTTAACCTAGGCACAATATGATCACAAAACAAATAATTTTATGGTTGACATAAAATTAATCACAGAGAGTGACTGCTAATAGGTATGGGGTTTCTTTTCAGTGTGATGAATGTGTTATGGAGTTAGGTAGTGGTGATATTTGCACAACTTTGGGAATACACTAAAAACTGCTGGCTTCTATACTTTAAGAGGATGAATTTTATAGTATGTGAATTATATGAATAAAAAGTATGAAAAAAATTCTTAATTTTATACCATATATTGAGAAAGAGATTTCCTTCATTATATTTATTTCTAGTCCAAACTTCAGGGAAAAAGAAAAAGTATATATATATATAGAGAGAGAGAGAGAGAGAACATGCACATGCATGAGGGTGGGGGTGCAGAGAGGGAATCTTAAGCAGGTTCCATGCTGAGCATGGAGCCAGATTTGGGGCTTGATCTCATAACCCTGAGATCATGACCTGAGCCGAAATCAAGAGTCCAACACTTAACCAACTGAGCCACCCAGGTGCCCCAGAAAAATATTTTTACAGGGTCATTTTGTTGTATAATTGATATAACATGAGATAACTTCATAGGAAGAAATCAACAAGAAAAATAGAGGGGTTTTTTTTTGTGTTTGTTGGTTGGTTTTTTTGTTTTTGTTTTTTTAAGTAATACCAATTTACCTTAATTAAAAGATTATATATTTTAAGAGGTGCCCTGAAGGAGGAGCTAGCTCTTATTTTAGTTGCTCACTTTGAGAATGTCTCTAAGCCAAAATAGCAGCGATGGTTAGCTTTCATTGTATAACCAAGGTGGAAATATTACTTGTGTTTTAATCTGTTTATTGTTAATACAGACTTTACTTTTGGGATGTCATATCAATACTACTCTGTAGTCTTCTCTTAACTTAGAAAGATATGAACAGGTATGCTATAATTTTTTTGTTTGAATATAAATATTTTGGTAATAGAACAAGTCTAAAATTGCCTTCTTAGGGCACCTGCCTTTGGCTCTGGTCATGATCCCAGGGTGCTGGGATCGAGCCCTGCATCAGGCTCCCCCTGCTCTGCGGGGAGCCTGCTTCTCCCTCTGCCTCCACCTCTGCCTCTCTCTCTCTGTCTCTCATGAATGGATAAATAAAATCTTTTTAAAAAATTGCCTACTTAATAAGTAGATTAAATAGATTAATATTGTCAGCTTTGTTGTTAAAATAATTGCCTTTTGTTGTATGTACCTTTAATAATTTATACACATTCACTATACTTGCGCTTCCCCCTTTTGCCCTGGCAAGTTGTTAACTTTGCTCTTCTATTATTATTAATTTTGTTAAATGGCATAATGTTTGTCTTGTTAGCCTTGTTGTTCTGCCTACATTGTATAATGGCTATTTTTAGAAAATATTCTCAGATTTATAGTCATGATTCTGTTAATTCATTTTTTGGTATATAACATATGAAGGTCCTAATTGCTTGTGAATAATATTAACATGAATATAAAATTGGAGAAACTTAAAAACCATCTGAGCCTAACTTGTTACTTTGAATATTTTCTATAACCCTTTTTCAAAATGGTCATCAGCCTCTCTAGAGGCTTAGGAAGCTGCAACTTCCATCTTTGGGCAGTATAATCATTAGCAAGTTATTTCTAAAATTGAGAAGTCTCCCTTAGTCCACCTCTGACCTCTGCCTCTTTGTCCTAGCTGTCGCTACGTAGAGCTACACTAAATAGGTATATTCCATCTATCCATGCAGTATTTTATTTAGCACCCACTGTATGTAAAGCTTTGAGCTAAGTGCTGGGAATCTAGGATTGAACAAGATACCCATGTACTCTACTCTCTTGGTGCTTATATATATATATTTTTTAATTTTTTAATTTTTTATTCTTATGTTAATCCCCTACATTACATCATTAGTTTTAGATGTAGTGTTCCATGATTCATTGTTTGTGCTTGGTGCTTATATTTTAGCAGGAGAGGCAGACATTAAGCAACTCATTACACAATGAAGTATTTAATTACAACTGCCATTTCTATTAAGAAGGAAAGATAGAGACTATTTAGAGTGAAATACCAAGACAAGGGATGGGGTGACAAAGGGAAAGGCTTGTTTGAAGAAGTGATGCTTGAGTTGAGAGCTGAAGTATAGGTAGGAACTAACTATGTAAAGGACTCAGGGGGACTGGAAGGAAAAGAGAGAGCCTGGATCCAAATAGAGGACAGGGTGCATGGCGATCCCTAGGAAGGGAAGAAGATTGGTTTCAAGGAAGTCAAAAAAGGCCAAGGTTAGTCTTTGCTGTTGTCAGTTATTTATTTGTTTGTTGAACATGGAAGTGGTCTAATCAGGATTTGTATTTTATTTAACTTTTATTTAACTCTTCATTTTGAAATAATTTCAGACTGAGGTATAATCTCAATAGTTTATTTTTGCTTTTATTTCCCTTATCTCAGAAGACATATCTAGAAAAACGTTGCTACAGTTGATATCAGAGAAATTACTGCCTGGGCTCGCTTCTAGGATTTTTATGGTTTCAGGTCTCACATTTAGGCCTTCAATCCCTTTTGAATTTATTTTTGTGTGTGGTGTAAGAAAGTGGTCCAGTTTCATTCTTCTGCATGTAGCTGTCCAGTTTTTCCAACTCCCATTCATTGAAGAAATGGTCCTTTTCCCATTGGGTATTCTTTCCTGCTTTGTTGAAGATTAATTGACCATGTAATTGTGTGTTTATTTCTGGATTTTCTATTCTGTTCTATTTATCTATGTGTCTGTTTTTGTGCCAGTACCATACTGTTTTGATAACTACAACTTCATAATATAACTTGAAGTCTGGAATTGTGACACCTCCAGCTTTGGTTTTCTTTTTCAAAATTGCTTTGGCTCTTTGGGGTCTTTTTTGGTTCCATACAAATTTTAGAATTGTTCTAGTTCTGTGAAAAATGCTGTTGGTATTTTGATAGGGATTGCATTAAATCTGTAGATTGGGTAGTATGGACATTTTAACAATATTTGTTCTTTGAATCCATGAGCATAGAATATTTTTCCATTTATTTGTGTCATCTTCAGTTTCTTTCATCAGTGTTTTAGTCTTCAGAGTATAGGTCTCTCACCTCTTTAGTTAGGTTTATTCCTAGGTATCTTATTATTTTTGGTGCAATTGAGATGGGATTGTTTTCTTAATTTCTCTTTCTGCTGCTTCATTATTAATATGTAGAAATGGAACAGATTTCTGTATGTTGATTTTGTACCCTGAGACTTTACTGAATTCATTTATCCATCCTAATAATTTTTTTGTGGAGTCTTTGGGGTTTTCTTTATACAGTATCATGTCGTCTGCAAATAGTGACAGTTTTATTTCTTCCTTACCAATTTGGATACCTTTTATTTCTTGTTGTTGTCTGATTGCTGTAGCGAGGACTTCCAGTACTATATTGAATAAAAGTGGTGAGAGTGGACATCCTTGTCTTGTTCCTGACTTTAGGGGGAAAGCTCTCAGTTTTTCCCCATTGAGTATGATGTTTGCTGTGGGTTTTTCATATAAGGCCTTTAATATGTTGAGGTATGTTCCCTCTGCACCTACTTTGTTGAGGGTTTTTATTGTGAATGGATGTTGTACTTTGTCAAATGCTTTTCTGCATCTATTCAGATCATATTTTTTTTATCCTTTCTCTTATTGATGTGATGTATCACATTGATTTATTTGTGAATATTAAACCACCTTTGCATCTCAGGAATAAATACCATTGGATCATGGTGAGTGATTTTTTTTAATGTATTATTGGATTTGGTTTGCTACTATTTTTTTGAGGGTTTTTGCATCTGTGTTCATTAGAGTTACTGATTGGCCTATAAGGTTCTCTTTTTTGGTGGTGTCTTTATCTGGTATCAGGGAATGCTGGCCTCATAAAATGAATGTGGAAGCTATCCTTCCTCTTCTATTTTTTGGAATAGTTTGAGAAGAATAGGTATTACCTCTTTAAATGTTTGGTAGAATTCACCTGTGAAGCTCTCTGGCCCTGGACTTTTGTTTGTTGAGAGGTTTTTTTATTTTTTTCTTTTAGATTTTATTTATTTATTTGAGAGAAAGAGTGAGCACGAGCAGCGGGAGGGGCAGAGGGAGAAGCAGGCTCCCCACTGAGCAGGGAGCCCAATGTAAGGCCTGACCCCAGGACCCTGGGATCATGACCCAAGCCAAAGACAGATGTTGGGAGTTTTTTGATTACTGATTCAGTTTCCTTGCTAGTAATTGGTCTGTTCAAATGTTCTATTTTTTTCTGTTTCAGTTTTTGTAGATCATATGTTTCTAGGAATTTATCCATTTCTTCTGGGTTGTCTAATTTGCTGTCATATAATTTTTCATAATTTTCTCTTACAATTCTTCGTATTTCTGTGGTATTGGTTATTTCTCCGCTCTCATTTGTGATTTTGTTTGAGTTCCTTCTCTTTTTTTTCTTGATGAACCTAGCTGGAGGTTTATCAGTTTTGATTTTTTCAAAGAACCAGCCCCTGGTTTTATTGATCTGTTCTATTGTTTTTTAGGTTTCTGTATCATTTATTTCTGCTCTAATATATTTTTTTTAAAGATTTTATTTATTTGAGAAAGAGACAGCACAAGCAGGGGGAGGGGCAGAGGGAGCAGTAGACACCCCACTGAGCAGGGAGCCTGGTATGGGGCTAGATCCCCTGACTCTGGGATCATGACCTGAACCGAAGGCAGACGCTTAATTGACTGAGCCACCCAGGCGCCCCTCTGCTCTCATCTCTATTATTTCCTTCCTTCTGCTGGTTTTGGGTTTTGTTGTTGTTGTTGTTATTGTTGCTCATTTTCTAGCTCCTTTAGCTGTAAGGTTAGGTTGTTTATTTGAGGTTTTTTTGCTTCAGAAGGTAGGCCTATATTGCTATAAACTTCCTTCTTTGAACTACTTTTGCTGCATCCCAAAGGTTTTGGACCATTGTGTTTTCATTTTTATTTGTTTCCGTGTAACTTTTTATTTCTTCTTTGGTTTCTTGGTTGACCCATTCATTGTTAAGTAGCATTTTCTTTTTAATTAATATATAATGTATTATTTGTTTCAGGGGTACAGGTTTGTGATTCATCAGTCTTACACAGTACACACAGCGCTTATGTTAAGTAGCATGTTATTTAATCTCCACGTATTTGTGGTCTTTCCAGATTTTTGGGGGGGGGGGTTAATTTCCACTTTCATAGTGTTGTGGTCAGGGAAAATGCATGGTATGACCTCAGTCTTTTTGAATTTGTTGAGACTTGTTTTGTGGCCTAATATGTGATCTATTTAGAGAACGTACCATGTGTACTTGAAAAGAATGTGTATTCTGCTGTTTTAGGATGGAATGCTCTGAATATATGTTAAATCCATCTGGTCCAGTGTGTCATTCAAAGCCACTGTTTCCTTGTTGATTTTCTGTTTAGATAATCCATTGATGTAAATGGGGTGTTAATGCCCCCCTAGTATTAATGTATTACTCTCTATTAGTACCTTCATGTTTTTTACTAACTGTTTTAAGTATTTGGGTGCATATTGGGTACGTAAATATTTACAATTGTTATATCTTCTTATTGGGTTATCCTCTTTATTATTATATAGTATCCTCTTTGTCTCTTGTTATAGTCTCTGTTTTAAAGTCTATTTTGTTTTGTGCAAATATTGATACCTGGCTTTTCTAAGAGCTCTTTTGGAGAGTGTCTGCTCTATGATAGTGAACACACGGGCTGTATACCTGTTTGTCCCTTATGATCTTACCTGAACTTTAATGTCGTATTTATACAGTCTCTCAACAAAGCAAACAGTATGTATTTGCAGTATTTTATTCACTTTTTGAGGGGGGAGGGGCAGAGGAAGAGGGAGAAGGAGAATCTTTAGGAGGCTCCACACCCAGCACAGAGTCCGATGCAGGGCTCGATCTCACAACCCTGAGATCATGACCTGAGCTAAAATCAAGAGTTGGACGCTTAACTGAATGAGCCACCTCGGAGCCCCTATTATTTAATACAAAGCTAAAGTCTATTTTTTCTAATTCAATTTTCTCAGAATAGGAACTCTGGAGATATTGTAAAGCTTTGTAAATTAGTTTTCTTTAATTACTTCAAGAACCACTCTTTGATTTGTTGATTCTTGTGCATATTCTACTTTTAGTTGCGTTCTGACTTGAAAGAGATTTACAAAATGTGTCTTGCAGAAAACATGGTGCTTTAAATTATTAAAAAAAACCAACCATTTTTGTTACTCATTCAACAAATTGCTCCTGAATACCTAATGATGCCAAGTACTGTTCTAGAAGTTGAGGCTTTAACGGTGAGCAAAACACAAAAATCCCCATCCTCATGGACTTTCCAATGGTTATTAACAATGAGGTATAAGGTTTGTTGCTTTCATAGTCATTAAAAAAAACCCTAGTCATTGGGTATTGTCATAGGTACTAGGAAGATAATTTTTGTGTGTATACAGTTTTTTTTTATTTTATTTTTTAAAGATATTTATTTATTTGACAGAGAGAGACAAAGCGAGAGAAGAAACACAAGCAGGGGGAGTGGGAGAGGGAGAAGCAGAAGATGTGGGGCTTGATCCCAGGACTCCGGGATCATGACCTGAGCCAAAGGCAGCAGCTTAACAACTGAGCCACCCAGGCGCCCCTACAGTTTCTTTTTTTAATAAATGTTTGGATAATGTGATCACGCAGACACTGTAAAAGGCAGTAGTTATGGGGAAGACATGGTCTTTATTGTCAGATACATGTGAGTTTGAATTCTGACTTTGACACATATTCATTTAGGTGGTCTTGGGTAAATAACTTCTTTGAATCTTAGTTTACTAATTTGTCAACTGGAGATAATAGTTATATTGTAGAGTTACTGCAAGAATTAGAAATAATGTAATACTTTGAAGCATTGGCAACTACCATTATCTTGTCATTATATTCTTTATAATCCAGGCTTATAGCCGACAGGGACAGCAGCAATAGGAAGGCAGGGCCTAGGCCCCAAGATTCAAAGGCTTCTAGATATCCATCTGAGTTATTCCATTCATAGGGATTGGAACTGGATACTAACAATAAAGGAGCGTTTTGGGAGGATGGTGAGGCCTTTTAGATTCAGAAAAATTGATCAGATCAAGCATCAACAGCTTTCTCTTAGAAGCATTGTTTTAACTTGTAATTGGGGTACTAAAATAGCTACTACAGTGTTACTCAACACTTAAAAAATTTTGAATGTTGATTTTATTGTGCTAATACTGGATGCCTAAACTTGGGATTCCTTGGACAAGGAGAACAGATAACTAGGCACTGTAGTGCAGTAATTATATATTTGCTTCTGAAACAGAATCTCTTTATACAAGGCTGAACCAAGGCACATGGATGCCCTGGAAGGCTATTAATTTTAGCATTTTTCTAAACTGATATTGTTTAGATATTTTGTTCAACATTTATTTATGGGAAGTAGAGAGAACTAAAAAGTTGTATATCTTTATGTTCATCAAGTAGTTTATAGGCTCCTAAATGGAATATAACATCTTTATTCTCACCTGCAAGTTGCAAAATACTCAGAAATAAGTGGTCTCAGCAATTTCCATATAAACAGTTATTTACTTCAGCCACAACAGCTCCAATATATAATTCACTTTTTTTTTTTTTAAAGATTTTATTTATTTGACAGAGACATAGTGAGAGAGGGAACACAAGCAGGGGGAGTGGGAGAGGGAGAAGCAGGCTTCTTGCCGAGCAGGGAGCCCGATGTGGGGCTTTATCCCAGGACCCTGGGAGCATGACCTGAGCCGAAGGCAGACGCTTAATGACTGAGCCACCCAGGTGCCCTATAATTCACTTTAAATGTGGAATCCTGAGTTTACTGGGATTCTATTTTGATTTATCCCTTATTAACTAGCATCATAGATCTTGCTGCCCTGTTCCTTATCTAATGCTGTCCCTATATCTGGGTAAAAGAAGACAAATTCTCCTATTTTTCCAGTATCTTTCATAGGACAGGAGAACTTTGTTAGACCAATAATACCTTAAATTTGAAAATAAAAAAGCATTGTTCCTATGCCCATGTGGAGATAGAGACTGGCTCCAGGAGAGACCCTTCTGCTCTTCTTTATTTTATTTTATTTTATTTTAATTTTATTTTATTTTAATTCAAGGTAGTTAACATATAGTGTATTATTAGTTTCAGGGTATGATTCATCAGTTGCATATAACACCCAGTGCTCATTACATCAATTTCCCTCTTTAATGCCCATCACCCAGTTACCCTACCCCCCTCCCCTCCAGCAACCCTCAGTTTGTTCCCTATAGTTAAGAGTCTCTTATGGTTTGCTTCTCTCTCTGTGTTTATCTTATTTTATTTTTTCCTTCCCTTCCCCTTTGTTCTCTGTTTTGTTTCTTAAATTCCACATATAAGTGAAATCATATAGTATTTGTCATCTGACTTATTTCGCTTAGTACCATTTTCCATTTATATGGACAATTTGTCCCTCTGTGTCAAGTGCATGCACACTAGACTTATTTATTGAACACCTTTTATCTCCCAAGCACAGTGCTAGATTTGTTAGAAGACAAAATATGAGTAAGAGACAGCCTCTTGCCTTAGGAATTTAGTCTCTTAGGGATGGAAGAAAACTAACATTTAATGAGCACCTACAGTGGGCTAGACACTGTTAAAAGCTTTCATGTACATTGTCTTATGTGAATCTCTCTAAGTGGGTCTCAATACCTCATTCTGAAGGGCCGATAGTATAGGAGTTCAGAATATGGAGTCCACAGTCAGACTACTTGGGTTCAAATTCAGACTCCCAACACTTACTGGCTGTGTGACTTCAGGGAGCAAGTAAGCTGCTTATCTTCTCTGGACCTCAGTTTCCTTATCTGCAAAATGTAATAATACAACCAATCTCATAAAGTTATTGTGAGGATTGAATAAGGTAATACGAACAAAGGGATTAGAAAATTATGTGGGATATGGTAAGCACTAAATATTTAAAGGTTAAATAGCTCTTCATTAATTGATGGAACTGGAATTCAACTATCTCTTTCCCTTCACCCTCCTCTTGGTGGCATTGATATAAGAGAATGGGCAGCACAGAATTTAGGAGAAATAAAAACTGTTAATAGCTGTTCAGAGGATGGAGTACTTAATTCTGCACTGGGGATTAGAAGGAGTCCTTAATCTGGGTCTAGATGGGTGAGGGAAATTCCATTTGGGAAAGGGATATTCCAGAAAGCAAATTCCTATAACTGTGTTTTAATAATATTGTAACGCCAGTACCCCAAAAGGTGACTGGAAGACAGTAGGCACTCAATAGGTAGTTATCAAACTGAATTGAACTGAACAAGTGGAGAATAAAGAGTGTGGGTATTGAAGGAGAATAGCTGAGTGGGTCAAGCTCTGAGGGTACTAGATCTTTATTTCCTCCTTGTCTGTCCTGGAGAGTTTTACTTTTTCTTTTCATTTACCTCAGTCAGGAATGCCCTCAATTATCCTACCATATATCAATGTAAGTAAAAATCAGTGTAGGAAAAATTTCACAGTGCTTTGTCTTTGTTATTCTAGTTGAGCAGAAACTTGAAGAAAAGATCTAAGAAACAAAAAACAGTTGTTTCCCTTTCTTTGAAAGTGTGTACACCAAAACATTATTTACTACACTGGTCCACTAAGTGAATCAGCAGATTTGGAGAGGGAAGGAAGGGCTACTCTGGCTAGATACTATGTATCTGGGTCTGAGATGATACAGTTTGTTACCACTGAAAATGGGAAGTGGAATGAGTTAATTTGGACAGGTTAGCAGAGTGGAGGAAGTTACCTAGTGTCTGGATTCTCAAATCATATGTATTTTGAACCATTTTTGTTGTTTTGATGTTATGGCATAGGATTTTTTTCTGTTCTCATTTCTTATATCCTACTTTCAAAGATGTGGCAGGTTATATGTTAGTTATTTCTGCTTGCTTGTTTTAAAGTTATTGAACATAGGGATTTATTGGCAAGTTGTTTATTGGCTTTTAAGGGGTTTTTAGGTTAGGGTAGGGATAAATTTTTGAATCATTTCTGGGATTAAAGATATTTCTTTCCACATGGATGTACACTATTTTTTCATGACCTTATTTAAAAAAATGTTTTCAGAGGCATTGTTTTTACAACCACAGTTGTTGCTTAGTTATCCCAGAAACGAAGGGTGTAAGTGTGAATAATTTATTCACAACAGGGCGCCTGGGTGGCTCAGTTGGTTGAGTGACTGCCTTCAGCTCAGGTCATGATCCTGGAGTCCCAGGATCGGGTCCCGCGTTGGGCTCCCTGCTCAGCGGAGAGTCTGCTTCTCCCTGTGACCCTCCTTCCTCTCATGCTCTCTGTCTCTCATTCTCTCTCTCTCAAATAAATAAATAAAAAGTCTTTTAAAAAATTTATTCACAAAAAAAATGTATTCACAACAGAATATAATTTAAAATTGAGTTTTAGAAATAAAAATTTTACATTCTTAACTGTATTTCATAGGTTTGTGGATCATAAAGGTATTACATCTGGTTTGATGAAAAATTTCACTTTTTATTTGGTTTCGTAATTTTATAAAAAGCACTCACTAAAGTCTTGAGAGCTGACGCTCTCAAAGAATGCATGCTATGGCAATGAGTACCATGGTCAGGTTTTAAGTAGCAGTTAGCTGCCTAAAGATCAGCAATATTCGTCACATTAATTAAATTAATTATTTGATTATTATTGGTTTTGTTGCTTGTGTATTTCATTTGAAAATTAGCTTCTGCTTTGTAGCTGTATAAGAGCTAAAAGCATAAGAGGTTTATACCTAGTTTTGTTTGTATTTCAGTGATAGCATACTAATTAAAAAAAAAATCGAAGCTAATCTTAAGGGGAAAATCCGGGCAAATCATCACGTGACCTTAACTCATAAAAATCTTCTCAGTCTCTGTTTTTTGCTTGTGTTGATCTGCTCTCCATGTTCTCCATGTGTCGATTATATAGACTTTCTGAGGGGGGTCCATTTACTTGGACTGTAAAAAAAGTATTTTTATAAGGAATAATTTCTAGATCTTAGACCCTTTCGGTAAGGTTAATCTTATATATCTTTTTAAGGAGCTAGAAGTTAATTAGTGTTTTTCTTAAAAATTGAGATAAAAAATATAAAAACCTTAATGTTTCTACCACACATTTAGCTTTTAATAGTGCTTTCTTGTTTATTATCTCGTTTTTAGACCCACTGTTTAAACTGATTAATTTCTTTCTAGCTTGTTTTTTTTACTTTTACTTTCACATCCTGTGGTTCCATATAGACAGCCGGTAATGATCTTCAGGCATATAAAAGGGACATTTTACAGGCAGTGATAGAAAGATATTTTCTGTTATTCCTGGGTATGAGATAAGGGAGATGGGGAATTTCAATAGAAAAGATAGATAAAAGATACCTGGAGAACTTTTCTGACACAGTAAAATGGATTTTTAAAAAGCTATAGAATCTCCTCTGGAGATTCGAATGTGAAGATTTAAAATAATATTTTAATGGTATAATTATCAGTGCAGTAAGTGAATGGACGGGAGATCTCTTGCATGTTTATGAATTTGTTAGTGGACTGTACCTTCTCCCTGTGGCTGGTTTTGTGGCCATGTGACTGGGCAGTTGGATACGCCCTACCCTTAGAAGGCCTTTTAGCTCAGTTTAATTATTTGCTGTTGTCATCTTGAAATTCTTCAGTTTTGAACAAGTGACCTGGATTTTCGTTCTGCGTTAGGAACTGCAAATGATGTAGCCTATTTCCCAGCATTGTTCGAAGATGAGTTAAAACATGTGAAAGTCCATTCTGAGCCTCCCCAGTGCACGGTGACTTCTGTTTGCTACATTATTTCCTAGGTCTCTCGTGTCAGCTGCATGTACCTTGAGGCACCCAGGGAAGTTATTTGGGACTCCTTGCTCCGACAGTAATGACCCTGTTCTACAGCTATTTTGTCACCTATCCCTGAATTTCACTTGTGTGAAAAGACAGTTCCTTCAATCTGTGACTCACATCTTCTTTTTGTCATCTTGCAACAAGTTCTGTAAGCTGTCTTACCTAGAAAAGGGACCTAGAGCTTTCAGCTGTCAGAGTTTGCTAGCTATGTTTAAGACACTGGCAGCCTGAACTCAGACCACCATATTATTATGTAATTTGGTATTTTTTAAATTCAAGAAATTAATTAAGTTAAAGAGTGGTCTTAGTAAGTTAAAGAATGGTCTTACAATGATAAAATATATAAGAAACTGCTTAGAGAAGTTGAGCATTATAGAATTGTAAGATATTTATCATTTTTACCTTTATTTTTTCATTGGTGCCCTTTTGTACTTACTATGATCCTTGTTTTCTCTTTTAGAGAATCAGGTTTGTTGACATATAACTTACATATGTAAAATTCACACATTTTTAGGTGTACAGTTCTATGCATTTTTAACAGATATATGTAGTTGTTTAACCACCACCACATCAAGGTGTAGAATATTTCCATTACCCCAAAAGATTCCCTCGAGCCCCTTTGTGGTCAATCCTCTGTCCGCAGTCCTAGTCGTAGCAACTTTTAATCTGTTTTTGTTCCCTATAGTTTCGTCTTTTCCACAGTATTTTATAAATGAAATCATATAATATACAACCTTTACTATACTTTTTATAGTATTCCAGAATGTTATACAAATGGAATGATATAATATGTAGCTTCTACTTAACATAATGCTCTTGAGATTCATCCATACTGTTTACTGAGTCAGTAGTTTGTTCCTATATTTTGCAGTTTAGTATCGCATTGTATAAATGTACCACAGTTTGTTTATCCATTCTTCAGTTGTTGGACATTTAGGTTGTTTCTAGTTTTTTTCCGATCAAGAACAAAGCAGATACGAACATTTGCAAGCATGTTTTTGTGGGGACAAAAATCTTCATTTCTGTTTGGTAAATATCTAGGCATGGGACTGCTGGATTATATAAGTGTGTGTTTAATTTTTTTTTTTTTTTTAAAGATTTTATTTATTTATTTGTCAGAGAGAGAGAGCACAAGGAGGGGGAGCGGCAGGCAGAGCAGTAGAGGGAGAAGCAGGCTCCCCGGCGAGCAAGGAGCCCGATGTGGGACTCGATCCCAGGACCCTGGGATCATGACCTGAGCCGAAGGCAGACGCTTAACGACTGAGCCACCCAGGCACCCCTCTTATGGTAGTTTTAATATGATTTCGCTAATGATTAACAATGTTGAGCATCTTTTCATGTATTTATTTGCCATCTGTATAATCTTTGGTGAAATTCTCAAATTATTTGCTCATTTATTTGTTTGAGTAATTTATTTTTTACTGTTGTGTTGTGAGAGTTCTTTATGTATTTCGGTTATCAGATATGTATCAGATACGTGTTTGCAAATATTTTCTCCCAGTCTGTGGATTGTCTTTTCATTGTAGTGTCTAGAAAGGAGTTTTAAATTTTGATGACACCCATTTTGACAACTTTTTCTTTTATGGTTTATGCTTTTTGTGTTCTCTTTAAGAATTCTTTGCCTACTCCAAAGTCACAGATATTTCCTCCTATGTGTTCTTCTAGAAGCTTTATAGTATAAATTTCATATTTAATTCTATGATTCTTCTATTTCAAGTTCATTTATCCCTTGTGTATGGTGTTAGGTATTAGTTGAGATTTCTTTTTTATTTTTTTATTTTTTTATTTTTTTTTTTTTAAAGATTTTATTTATTTATTTGAGAGAGAGAATGAGATAGAGAGCATGAGAGGGAGGAGGGTCAGAGGGAGAAGCAGACTCCCCGCCGAGCAGGGAGCCCGATGCGGGACTCGATCCCGGGACTCCAGGATCATGACCTGAGCCGAAGGCAGTCGCTCAACCAACTGAGCCACCCAGGCGCCCGAGATTTCTTTTTTAAAACACATGGATATTCAGTTGTATCAGCACCCTTTGTTGAAGACTCCTTTCTCCATTGAATTGCCTTGGGCTCTGCTGAAAATCTACTGGCTATAAACATGCTGAAGCCAACTATTCCCTTCCACCAATACCATAGTGTCTTGGTTGCTGTGGTTTTGTTATAGGCCTGAAAGCAAGCATTGTGAGTCCTCCAGCTTTATTGTTCTTTATTGTTTGGGCTATTGTAGTTCCTTTTTCTTTCCATACATATTTTAGAATAGGCTTCTCCATTTGTAAAACAAAACAGGTCTCCTGGGATTTGGATTGGATTTTGCAGATCAATTTGAGGGGTTTGATTTCCCTTCATGTATTTTGAAGCTCTGTTGTCAGGTTTATACATATTTAGGATTATTATGTCTTCTTGGTCAATTTCTCCTTTTATGTAAGGAACATTATGTAACATCCCTCTTTATCCTTGGTAATCTAACCCTTGTTCTGAAATCTACTTTGATATTATAGTCACTGCAGCTGTCTTTTGCTTAATGTTTATATGGTATATATTTTTTTATCCTTTTGCTTTAACCAGTATGTCTTAATGTTTTTTTGTTTTGTTTGTTTTTTTAAGATTGTATTTATTTATTTGGCAGAGAGGGAGAGAGCATGAGCTAGGGGGAGGAGTATGGGGAGAGGGAGAAGTAGGCTCCCTGCTGAGCCAGGAGCCGGATATGGGACTTGATCCCAGGACCCTGGGATCATGACCTGAGCCGAAGGCAGACACCTAACTGACTGAGCCACCCAGGCACCCGTTATGTCTTAATGTTTTAAGTAGGTTTCTTGTAGACAGTATATTGTTGGGCCTCGCGTTTTTTTTTTTTTTTTAAGATTTTATTTATTTATTTGACACAGAGAGAGTGAGAGAGAGAGAGCATAAGCAGGGGGAGTGGCAGGCAGGCAGAGGGAGAGGCAGGCTCTGTGCTGAGCAAGGAGCCCGATGTGGGACTCGATCCCAGGACCCCGGGATCATGACCTGAGCCGAAGGCAGACGCTTAACGACTGAGCCACCCAGGCGCCCGGGCCTCGCGTTTTTATGCAGTTTGGTATTGTGACTTTCTTTGATTGTCCTGCATGATCTGACCTTGTCATTTCTCCAGTCTCACACATCTTGTTAATACTCTCCCTCCTCTGCTATACATCAGACTAGCCTTAATTTAGTTTGTGGAACTCCTAACATGCTTTCTTGCTATAAACTATAGTTCTTGCTGTTGTCTCTGCCTTGAATATTCTCATACCCCTTAGTATCCTACCACTCTTTTGCCCTCCAACCCCCCATGCTGTAAACTTCTAGTAAATACCCTTCTTGTCCTTCAAGTCTTTTCTTCACAGACGCCTTTCCTGATTATCTAGAATGGGCCCTTTCTATCTGTGATAGAATCATGCTTATTTCCTTTTAGCTATAGTCCTAATCTCTGTTTATTTGCTTTGCATGTTTGTTTACTATACAGGAGATAACTGGGAGATATCCCAAGTTTAGTTCCAGACCACCGCAATAAAGTGAATATTGCAGTAAAGCAAGTCAAACGAATTTTTTGGTTTTCTAGTGCATAAAAAATTATGTTTACACTGTACTGTAGTCTTTTAAGTGTACAGCAGCATATGTCTAAAAAATGTACATGCCTTAATTTAAAAATACTTTATAGCTAAAAAATGCTAACCATCAGCTAAGCTTTCAGCAAGTCATAGTCTCTTTGCTGGTGGAGGGTCTTGCCTGGATGTTGCTGGCTGCTGACTGTTCAGGGTGGTGGTGGCTGGAGGCTGGGGTGGCTGTGGCGATTTCTTAAAATAAGACAGTGAAGTTTGCTGCATTGATTGACTCTTCCTTTCATAAACAGTTTCTCTATAGCATGTGATGCTATTTGAAAGCATTTCACCTGCAGTAGAACTTCTTTCAAAATTGGAGTCAGTCTTCTCAAACTCTGCTGCTGTTTTATCAACCAAGTTGATGTCATAGTCTACATCCTTTGTTGTCATTTCAACAGTCTTCACAGCATCTCCACCAGGAATAGATTTCATTTCAACGAACCACTTTCTTTGCTCATCCGTAAGAAGCAACTCCTCATCCATTCACGTTTAATCATGAGGGACACCTGGGTGGCTCAGTCAGTTAGGGGGCCAGCTCTTGGTTTCGGCTCAGGTCACGATCTCAGGGTCCTGAGATTGGGCCCTGTGTCAGATCCCGTGGTGGGCTCCACGCTCTGTGGGGAGTCTGCTTGAGGATTCTCTCTCTCCTCTCTTTTTGCCCCTCCCCCACTCACATGCATGCACGTGCTCTCTCTCTCTCTCAAATAAAATAAATAAATCTTAAAGTTTTTTCATGAGACTTCAGCCATTCAGGCTCAACTTCTAATTCTACTTCTCTTGATATTTCCACCACATGTGCAGTTATTTCCTCCACTGAAGTCTTGGGCCCCTGAGAGTCAGTCATGAGGGTTGGAATATGCTTCTTCCAGACTCCTGTGAATGTTGATATTTTGACCTCTTCCCATGAATCACAAATGTTCTTAATGGCATCTAGAATGGGGAATCTTTTCCAGAAGCTTTCAATTTACTTTTCCCAGATCCATCAGAGGAATCACTATTTATGGCAGCTATAGTGTTATGAAATGTATTTCTTAAATAATAAGACTTGAAAGTCAAAATTATTCCTTGATCCATGGGCTGCAGAATGGATGTTGTGTTAGCAAGCATGAAAATAAAATTCATCTAACTGTGCATCTCCATCAGAGCTCTTGAGTAACCAGGTGCATTGTCAATGAACAGCACTATTTTGAAAGTAATCTTTTTTTTCTGAGTAGTAGGTCTCAACAGCAGGCTTAAAATGTTCAGTAAACCATGTGTAAACAGATGTGCGGTTATCCAGGCTTTGTTGTTCTGTTTGTAGAGCACAGGCAGAATAGGTTTAGCATAATTCTTAAGGGCCGTAGGATTTTTGGAATCACAAATGAGCCCTGGCTTCAACTTAAAAGTCACGAGCTGCATTAGTCCCTTACAAGGGTGTCAGCCTCTCCTTTGAAGCTTTGAAGCCAGTCATTGACTTTTTCTTTCTAGCTATGAAAGTCCTAGATGGCATCTTCTTCCAATAGAAGGCTGTTCCATCTACACTGAAAATCTGTTGTTTAGTATAGCCACCTTCATGAATTAGCTTAGCTAGATCTGGGTAACTTGCTACAGCTTCTGCATTAGCACTTTGCTAACATAAATGTACCTCGTACATTTATGTTTTGGAGATGGCTTATTTTCCCTAAACCTCATGAACTGACCTCTCCTAGCTTCACACTTTTCTTCTGCAGCTTCCTTGCCTCTCTCAGTCTTCATAGAATTGAAGAGAGTTAGGATCCTGCTCTAGATTAGGCTCTGGTTTAAGGGAATGTTGTGGCTGGTTTGATTTTCTATCCAAACCACTCAGACTTTCTCCACATCCGGAAGAAGGCTGTTTTGCTTTCTTATCATTTGAGTATTCACTGGAGTAGCACTTTTCATTTCCTTCAGGAACGTTTCCTTTGCATTAACAGCTTGGATAACTGTTTTGTGCAAGAGGTCTAACTTTTGACTTGTCTCACTTTTGACATGCCTTCACTAAGCTTAATCATCTCTACTTTTTGATTTAAAGTGAAAGACGTGCAACTTTTCCTTTCACTTGAATAATTAGAGGCCATTGTAGTGTTATTAATTGGCCTAATTTCAATATTTCAAGGAGTCCTGAGGAGAGGGAGAGAGACAGGGGAATGTCTGGTCAGTGGAGCAATCAGAACACACACAATATTTATTGATTAAGTTTGCTGCCCTATATGGATGTGGTTTATAATAGTAATATCAAAGAGCACTGATCACAGATCACCATAATAAATAGAATAAATGAAAAAGTTTGTTGCCACAGACCTTCAATTTGTACAAAATGCAATGTCAGTGAATTTCAGTAAAGCAAAGTGCAATAAAATAAGGTATGCCTGCACTTTCTACCATCTCCCATTGGAATGCCAATCTTATGAAGGTAAAGGGGTCTTATCTGTTTTCTATTGAATGGTTAGCATTCAATAATACAATGTCTGGCATATAGTATATATTTATTGAATGAACAAATTTTCTATATTTGGCTCTTTCTAGGAGTTACATAACCATATGTATGGTATATATATACATATATGGTGTGTGTGTGTGTGTGTGTGTGTGTGTGTGTATGTGTGCGCGTGCTCCATTGCATATATCCTCCATTAGGCAGAAATGTGTTTATACTTGCCAAATTACCCTTTTCCCATTAGCAATCCTGCATCTCAAGTAATCTGCAGTTTTGCTATTATTATATGAACAAGTATAGGATCTTTTTTTTCTTTTTTTAAAAATTTTATTTATTTGACAGAGAGAGAGAGAGCACAAGTAGGCAGAGCGGCAGGCAGAGGGAGAGGGAGAAGCAGACTCCCCGCCGAGCAGGAAGCCTGACTGCGGGGCTCAGTCCCAGGACCCTGAGATCATGACCCGAGCCGAAGGCAGATGCTTAACAACTGAGCCACCCAGGCACACTCAAGTATAGGATCTTTGTAAGACACTTTATAAAACTTAGCTTTATTTTTCTGAAAGTACCTGAAATTCTAAAAACTGCAATACAACCAAGAGACATAAAACTAAAAATAGAGAAGTGGTATACTTCCATGACAATTTCAGAATTAGATGAATTGAAAACCTAACTTAAAACTTCATAATCAGACATGCCTTTTCAGTTCATTTTCACATTTGAATATGTCATGAGATATGGTGCAGTGTTTAGATTTGACATTGGATGTCTAATATCAAGGAGTTGTAAACTGGAAATGAAATGTTAGAGCTAATTTATCATCAGTCAGTCATTAGGATCAATAAGCATTGATGGTGGGAAGAGGGACAAAGTCTGCTTAGAAAGTAATTAATACTTTTGTTTTTAGGGGACTTTAGTGAGGACTTTAATGCTATGGGTAACATACTGAAGAGTAACTTCTAACAGTAAGGAATTTCCAGGTGAGATAATGGAATTCAAAGGTAAAGGAATATCCTTCTCCTGCTGAAAACCCAGATAAATTTTGGATTAAATATAGCAACAACAAAAACTCTTTTCATGTATAGCCACATTTGAAGGCAGGAAAGGCAAAACTCCTGGTGCCAGAGGGAACTCCAGGATTGGAAGTTAAAGTCCAGAGGCCCATGAGACAGTAATTGGACTGGAGATGGGCCTCTGGGGTTTTAACCCAGCCCGGGGTAAGAGTGGAGATCATGGGTTGCATGTAGAAGTAGAAACTAGACAAAGACAGCTTACTGAAGAGTATTTTTACCTCATGAATCACATCAGATACAAGAAAGAAACTCAAAAATTCCTAAATTAGTATAATCTGATTGTTGCTGTTGTTCAGTAAAATAGAGTGATCTGGCAATGGATTATTTATTCAGATTTGAATGAGACTGAGTTTTTTGCCATTATACTTCTTTTAGGTCTTATCCCTGCCTTCCCCTCTTCATTGAGTTTTCATTTTACTGTATTTTAAATAAGGTTGTAAGGTAGAGAAAAGGGCAGTGTCTTGGCATTAACCTTTTATTTGTTTCTTGAAAGCTTCACATGTTCTTGGTTAAGGAGAAACTAGCTTATAAGCAGGGCAGATGTGCAGTCATTTATTAGTTGTGATAGAAGCAGCCAAATAACATGAACTTCTGTCCTTATATTGTTCTAATTATGTCTATTAAAGAATCATTGGAATAGCATTTAATGTTTCAGAAGTCTAGAGGGATAGACTGTGTGTTAAGAAAAGTGAAGTTGTTTAGCAGCCCAACTCTTCCCTCAATATAAGCACATAGGAAAAATTTACAGATATCATTACGTTGTCCATAAAGGGTTAACATTATTTGCAGTGGAATTCTTAAGGTAAATTATCCTTTCAGTTAAAAAAAAAAAAAAAATGGACGCCTGGGTGGCTCAGTCAGTTAAGCGGCTGCCTTCGGCCCAGGTCATGATCCCAGGGTCCTGGATCGAGTCCCACATCAGGCTCCTTGCTCAGCAGGGAACCTGCTTCTCCCTCTCTCTCCGTCTGCTTGTGCTCTCTCTGTCAAATAAATAAAATCTTAAAAAAAAAAAAATTATCCTTTCAGCAATGGAATAACATGGTAGAGTGGTTCTTGAGCTATCACTATTTTAAAATGACTCACCTTGCACTAAGTGCAACATCTGACTTTCTTATTTTCTTAGAACGGATTTATTATTTAAATTATTTTTAAATTTGTATTTAGTGTTTTGTTACTGTAAAGTTTTGTTATTCTTAAAGCACACCGAGGAAAATATTGGTAAAAATTTGTTAAAAGCAATTTTGTTAGGTCACAGTCCTTTCAAGATAAGCTGCAGTGTAATTTAAATGTTGGGGCTTTATTTTGTCCTTATAATGTTTTCCCTCAGCAGGGGTTTCTGCAGACAGGTGGGAACCTGTGTAATAAAATGCAGCGTATGCACCTCTGTATTCATTCAAACGTCAACTGGGTGCCCCCGCTGTGTTGGGCGCTTGTGCTGCCTGCAGAGCATATCAGATGATTGACATAACCCTTATCCTCAAGGAGCCTGCAGTCTAGTGGGAGAGACCAGGAGAGAGAGACAAGTACAGAGAAAACTACAGTTAAAGATATGTGCTGTATAAAATATGTCCAGGATGCTGTGAGAGCACAGAAGTGGAGTATCTCACTTGGCCTTAGGGATCACGATGATCCCTAAGTGAAGGATGCTGAGCTGAGTTTTAAAGAAAAACAGGAACTGGCCAGATAAAGAAGGAAAAGAGGGTCATTACAGATAGGAAATACCACCCTGAAAAGATTTGGAGATGTAAAAGAATACTCATTTATTTATTTGATAAATATTCATTGAGCGTCTACTGTATGCCAAGCATAAGTGAAATCTGCACTGGGGACATATTGGACAGTATGGCCCAAGTATAAACATACTTCCTGCCCTCTTGGAGTTTACAGTCTGTATGGAGAAAGACATGAGTAAGATAACCACACAAATAATTGTAAAAACTAGAGTTGTGATAAATGTGATGAAAGAGAGGTCCATGGTGTTGTGAAAACATGTAACAGAGTTGGGTTTGGGGCAGTGTTCCTTGAGGAAGTCACACCAGATCTGACAAGTGAAGGATGGGTTCATAAACAAGCATTACATGCAGTTGTATTGATCTCACTTTTTTTCCTGTGCTTACTAAATATGGGTTCTTGAGTATCTTTAGAGTTATTCAAGGAGTACAGAATGGCTGGAATTTAAGGTATGTATGGGAGAAGGAAAGGAGATGAGGCTGGAGAGGTGCACAGGAGCAGGATCATGGAAACTGGGAAGTTTGGTTTTTATCTTGAAGATGATGGATATTGTGATTCTTTGAAGGATTTGAAGCCAGGCTGAAGGAAACATAATCAGATCTGTGTTTTAGAAGGATCTTTTTGAGAAAGGTTACTGTGGAGGATAGGTTAGAGGAGGCAAGACTACATATTAATACCTACTTGCTTCTTTGCCAAGTAATACATGATGGGTTCTGTACTTTTTATTAATATATTAGTTCCTTTATTTCTGTCACATCAGTGGCTATTCTTCTGTATTTATTTGTGATATACACATATGGTGAGAACCATGGTTTTTACCTTTAGTAGTGTAGGCATGGCTTCTAAAGATTTCTCACAGGTCTTATAAGAGGAAGAATTGGAGGAAATGTATTTCATATATTTTAAAGTGATATGGCACAGCTCTTGAAATAATACTGTTTTCAGGAGGAAAAACAACTAGGGAATTCCTACCTTATGCTTCTTTTTGCATTTTTATTGACAGAGTTGCTGATTTTAAATGTAGGAAGTTCTGCCTCAATGAGTGGCTTGCAATAAATATTAATATTTCCATAACTGTACTTTCTCATTTAAAAATGCAAAGTACTGGACTAGCTGAGCTGTAAAGACTTTTCTGGCTATCGTAATCCATGATTCTGTGTTTGCTTTTTCAACACGTAGTCACACTTTTGCTTTCCCGTCCTGACACATCAAATTGAGGCAGTGGTTCCCAACATTGGGTGATTTTGCTACCTGGGGGACATCTGGCAGTGTCTGGAGATATTTTTGGTTGTTACAACTGGGGGAATTGCTACTCATATCTAATGAGTAAGAGCCATGGATGCAGCTAAACTTACTAGATGTACAGGACAGCCCTCCCCAACAAGCATTAGTCAGCCCAAACTTTTGGAAGTGATGGAGATGATTAATGAGTAGATTATGGTGATGGTTTCATGGGTATATACTTATCTCCAAACTCACCATGTTGTATACATTAAATGTGTACAGCTTTTTGTATGTCAGTCATAACCTCAACAAAGTGGTTTAAAAAAAGGGAAGATATTATTCAGCCCAAAATGTTAATAAGGATAAGGTTGAAAAACCCTGAATTAAGGCAAGATTGATAAGACTTACTTTGGTTAGGGGCGCCTGGGAGGCTCAGTCGGTTAAGTGTCTGCCTTCAGCTCAGGTCATGATCCCGGGGTCCGGGGATTGAGCCCCACATCAGGCTCCCTGGTCAGCAGGAGGTCTGCTTCTCCCTCTCCCTTTGCCCCTCTCCCTCACTCATGCTCGCTCTCTCAATCTGTCTCTCTCAAATAAATAAATAAAACCTTTTTTAAAAAAAGACTTCCTTTAGTTAAAATACATTCCTTGAATATATCTGTAACAAATACACCAGAGTGGCTTAAACAACAAATATTTATTTCTCATAGTTCTGGAAGCTAGAAGTTCAGGATCAGGGTGCTAGCACAGTTGTGTTCTGATGATGGCCCTCTTCCTGGTTTATAGATGGCCACTTTTTTGCTGTAACCTCAGATGAGGAGAGATCATTTCTCCCGTGTCTCTTATTATAAGGCCACCAGTCCCATTCATTAGGGCTTCACCCTCATTACCTAATTACTTCCCAAAAGTCCCACCTCCTATTACCATCAAAAGGGGGCTTAGGATTTTAACATGAATTTTGGGAGGACACAAACATTCAGTTCGTAACAACTATAATATTTATTTGTTCATTTACTCACTCTGAACATTACCAAATGATAAGCATATCATCTTTGTATTCCTGTGGTATTGTCAAATATAGAGTAGGCCTTGTTGAGCTATCTGGGAGGACCCAATGAAACAGCATTGCTCTTCATTTACTGAGTTCTGAACCAGTTGAGAAATAAGAATAAATATTTGGGAACCAAAATACTACCTTTTTCTAATAAAATCTAAATTAGAGGGTTGCAGCTTGTGTTTGCTGCCTGGTGGGTTTCTAAATTCTGAACCTCAGAATTAGAAGGCTTATAGCAGTCATACAGCATTGGACTGAAAGGAGTCCCAGTACAGAGACTTAGAGAACTAGGTCAGAATGTGATCTCTGTGGTTGGCTCATTCCCAAGAGGCGAATGGAGGGAGCTGAGCCAAGCATATACAGTGTATTCCTCCAAATTTGCCAACTAATAAACCAGTCTGTCTCCTTGGATGGAGGGAGGAAAGGCACAGATTGAGAGGGCCAAGAATTTGATACTAATTGAGTTCCCTCCATAGAGAAAGATACACCAGGGAAGAAGAAGGTTTCTTTTTAATAGGACTCAATAAATGCTAAGGGATTATGGTGTAGAATTTGCACATACCATGAATGTCTACAGAGTCTAAAAGGGACTTTTTTTCTGGATTTGTGTGCATTTATTGTGTCTAATATACCCATTAGTGTTAACTAATGTTACAAACAAAACAAGGAAGAATAAATTCAAATTTTATATGATAAAAGGGACCTTTAAATATTATTTAGTCCAGTGGGCCTCAGTCTTGGTTACACATTGGAATCACGTGGGAAACTTTAATATTGATGCCAGTGAACCATCCCAGACCATTTAAAATAAAATCTGGGGCGCCTGGGTGGCTCAGTTGGTTAAGCGACTGCCTTCGGCTCAGGTCATGATCCTGGAGTCCCGGGATCGAGTCCCGCATCGGGCTCCCTGCTTGGCGGGGAGTCTGCTTCTCCCTCTGACCCTCCCCCCTCTCATGTGCTCTCTCTCATTCTCTCTCTCTGAAATAAATAAATAAAATCTTTAAAAAAAATCAAAATCAAAATAAAATAAAATCTGTATGGGGTAGGCCCTGGGTGTTGCTGTTCTTAAAAAGCCACTCAGAGGATTCGACAGCATAGCCAAGATTGAGGATGACTGATCCAGTCTAATCTTCTCATTTTATATACAAAAATTGGTGACTCACCTAAGGCTATGATCAGTGACAGCTAGAGTAAGAATCTGGGCTTTTTCTGCCTCAGAATCCAGAATATTTGCTTATTGAAAACAAAGCTTTTGGTGGGTCCTTTTTTTTTTTCCTCCCAAAACTTTAGCCCAACAAAAGAATTTGCAAAAGCACTAGTCTTATTTGAGGAGACTTGGATTTTAATCCTGGCTCTGGTGCTAATTGGCTAAATCATTTGGCCTCAGTTTCTCTATCTTTTAAAATTAAGGGGTTAGACAAGATCACTTCCAAAGGTTTTTCAGTCAGTAAAATTCTGTGCCTGTTGTATAGTTTCCTTTATCTATTGCTCCTTAGATAAGGTTAATTGCTGTTGTTATTTTAACTTATATTACTAAGAATCCACTGTCTGGCAGTTGTGATGCTAGCTGCTTTCATATACATGAACTCATTTTAACTGAAGTACTTTAGATAGGTCTGATGGGGAATCTTTAATTATTAAAAGCTAGATATTGCTACCACTTAAAATTATAATGCCTTGAAAATCTGAGCTGCTTTAATTCATTTCTTCAGTTTACTGTAGAGGTAGCCTCTAGGGATATGTTTATGTGGTAAGGAATATCAGGAAAAATGCTACTCATTATTCTTGGATATTTCCATTTATTCAAATCTCTGAATAATTACTTGAGTCCTTTTAATGTAATCCTAATATTTCTCAATATATAAATAAAACTTGAGACAAAATTACTTAATCCAGTTATGTTCTTTTAGTTATTTTTGTGTTCATTTAGTTATTTTATAGTAATCAACTTAGTATTATTTGAAATTTAAATTATTGTTTCAGCTTCTAGCTGTAAGGGCAGGGCCTATTATATTCCCAGGATTAAGTTATGTACCTTTCCCTTCCCTGCCCTACATAGCTCTCTCCCTGGCACTTAAGAAGTGCTTAATAAATACGGGTTGGCTTAACTACTGTTTTATATTCTGGTATTAATAGCCCACTGTGTCTTTTTTTTCCCCCATATATATCACAACTGGAATTTCCTTTTGGCACTGTTTTATAATGAGTTGTAATTGAAGCTATGACTAACAAATAGAATTATTTCATTAAATGTTTCTACTAGTGTTATTTATAGTCCCTTATATGCTTGTCCATTATTTTATGACTGGATAAGGTTTTCCTAACTTCTTCCTAAATAAATCTCAGATGAGGCAGGAATGAAGACACTGCTATTTTCAGCCATGTTTGAAACAAGGAATATTCTCTTTAGGCAATCATGTTTATTTCAATGCCTATTCTTATAATTCTGTCAAAAAAATATGGCACAGTTAATTCTTTAGGATTCTCATTTGTCTTTCATTTTAACTTTCTATATATTGTGTACCCTTTTTTCTAGTCTAGATCAAAGCTCCCACAGGAAGGCAAATATTAGATATGCTACTTTGTTTTTGCTACAGTTCTCTACAGGATTTGTGTGCATGTCAAATGGCAGTTACCAGTTTGGAATAAAACTGTTAAAAATTTAACTCCTGTTCAGTGACTCAGGTTTTAAAATAATGTCATGGGAATTTTTTTCTGAATTTGCAGATTCTGGAATTTTTCTTAAGTACCATGATCATTATTAATTATTATTTATTAGAGTTGGTTTGGCAGTATATACTATACAAAAAAGTAAAATATTTTAATTAGACATATAAAGTCTAGAGATATAATGAAAAATAGTTACAGGTTTAAGGTAGAAGTTATCTCTTGGCAGTGATGGGGTAGGGAGAGAGAGAGGGGAATGAAATTGGGAATGGATAAACAGAGAGACTTCAACTATATTGCTAGATTTATTTATTTGTTTTTTAAACTGGGAGTTCTTTATATTTTTCTTTATACTTTTGTGTAAGACAAATATTTTATAATTATTTTTTAAATGCTTAAAGTAAGCTGGATGAAAATAGGTTAAATATGTAAATACCATAAGCATAATTTTTCTAGGCTACTAGAAATGCTAATATGAATTATTTGTTGAAAACTTCACAGAAATAAGTTTTCTAGTGAAATTTGAGAATACTGGAATTATTTGGCAATAGAAGCAGAGTGTTTCCAATCTAAAGCAGGATGAAAGAGAGCAAGGATAGAGAAAAGGGATTCTTGCTGGGAAGTAAGGGAATGAGAGCCACCTGGCAAATGACCACTCAGTCAATTTCTTGATAGAGTCAGAATATTGTCACAAAATGAGCCACAAGGGACTACCATGTATGTGATACAAAAGTCATCAGTGACACCTGCCAAAGTCTTGGGACTGGGAGGAATTTGAGAGAAAGGGAAACCGAAGACTTTTCTAAAGGAAGAGCTGCATAAAGTTCGCTTAAGTCTTTGGGTTTCATTGATAAAAGCTGTTATTTACCTTCTACCTGAGCATGTTGCTTTCCATCAAGGCTTAAATCCGTACTTTTCACTACACGTGAAATTCCACATATTTTTAGAGTAAGAGTGAGTCAGCCTCCAAGTTGTACATCTTCAGGCTGTCTCTGCTGGCAAATGTAGGACTACCGGGGTCTTTCCCTTGGCTGCGTTCCAGGGATATCCCAATTAAAACATGTTTTGGAAACTGGACTCCCTTTTGAGAAATTTGAGTTTAAAATACTTGACTGTTTCACAATCACAGCAGATATGCATGCAACTTGCATGATACAATATTTTTGTAGAATTGCCAGGTATCTTATTTCGAAGTTGATCTTTGACAAAGTTATGAAGCCTTTTCTAGCTGTCTTCTCCTTTTGTTCCCTTACTACCTTCAGCGTTTACCACTGTCTCTACTTTTATCATCCAATTCCGCTTTTGTTTCTTCACTCCTTCTCTGCCATAGAGAAAGAGAATCTGATATTACTTCCTGCTAATTGATTGATTATTCTTTAGAGTCTCTAATAGGTTGAACGGCATCCCCCAAAATATGTCCAAATTCTAACCCCTGGAAACTGTGAAGGTGACCTTGTTTGGGAAAAAAAGTCTTTGAAGGTGTAATTCAGTTAAACTGGTAAGATCATCCTGGATTATTCAGGTGGGCCCTACATCCAGTGACAGATGTCTTCTAAGAGACAGAAGAGAAGACATAAAAAGGCCTTGTGAAGACAGAGGCAGAGATTGGAATTCTGTAGCCATAGGCCAAGGAAGCCTGGAGTCATCAGAAGCTCCAAGAAGCAAGGAAGGATTCTTCCCTAGAGCCTTGAGGGAGGATGGCCCTATTGACACCTTGATTTTGGACTTCCGGCCTCCAGAGCTGTGAGAGAATAAATTTCCGTTGTTTTAAGTCACTAGATTTGTGGTGATTTGTTATGGCAGCTATAGGAAGCTAACACGGATTTCATGAGATTTCTTGTTGGGGTCAAGAAAAGTGGGTATTGATCTTTTACTTTTCTGGACCGTGGCTTTTTTTTTTTTTTTTTTTTT
>NC_138369.1:119403192-119418001 GCF_054177405.1 Leptonychotes weddellii | reverse complement strand
AGCATTAATGAAGAATACACTTCATCATGTATTCACCAAAACACAACAAACTCATCAAAACAAAAGAAAATTTAAAAATACTCTACTAGAAAGTTATGACTATCAGGCTTCTTTTTTCTAGGTAAGTTTTTTCTTTTTTGTTGTTAAACTTTCTTTAATAGGATAAAATACTGAAGTTTAAAAATACTTCTGATTTTAAAAAAATACTTCTGATTTTTGCCAGTGTGTTTAAATCCTCTACATATTCTTTAACCTATGGTTTCTGCAACTGCACCTTTTACTGAGGTAAGCATCTGACCAGAACTTAACCAATGTGTATCTCATTGCACCATGCAGCCTCCTGCTAGTGTAACACTTTAACCACTTAGATTTATAGCTACACTTCTTTTAAAATCCTCCATATATGGGCGTCTGGGTGGCTCAGTGCACTTTCAGCTCCAGTCATGATCCCTGGATTCTGGGATCAAGCCTTACTATGTCTGGCTCCCTGCTCAGCGGGGAGCCTGCTTCTCCCTCTCCCTCTGCTGCTCCCCCTGCTTGTGCTCTCTCTTTGTCAAATAGATAAATAAATAAATAATAAAATCTTAAAAAAAAAAAAAAACAAGATAAAACCAGAGAGGGCGACAAACCATAAGAGACTCTTAATCTCAGGAAACAAACTAAGGGTTGCTGGAGTGGTGGGGGGTGGGAGGGATGGGGTGGCTGGGTGATGGACATTGGGGAGGGTATGTGCTATGGTGAGTGCTGTGAATTGTGTAAGACTGGTGAACCACAGACCTGTACCTCTGAAACAGATAATACATTCTATGTTAATTTTTTAAAAATCTTTAAAAAAATCCTCCATATATTTGGGTCATTTATTAGCACTCCTTCCTTTATAGTTAAGTTTTAATGGGTGAGCTTATAATAGGCCAAGAACCTTCCTGTGTGGGGGGGGGGTCTCTAAATAAATGTGTGCTAAATGAATTATTAATTTTAGGGGAGATTCCCAAAGCAAACATACTCTTCTAGCAAATTTAATTTTTGTGTTTTTTTAAAAGATTTTATTTATTTATTTGACAGAGAGCAAGCCCAAGCAAGGGGAACGGCAGAGGGAGAGGGAGAAGCAGGCTCCCTGAGGAGCATGGAGCCTGATGCGGGGCTCGATCCCAGGACCCTGGGATCATGACCTGAGCTGAAGGCAGATGCTTAATGACTAAGCCACCCAGGCGCCCTAGTAAATTTAATTTTAAAATCAGTATTTTCTTGACTTTACTTTGAGTTACCTAATGTGCCCAAAATAAAAAAATTTTAAAACAGCTTTTCCATCAATCCATTATTGCTCTTGTGTTCTTTTATGGCAGGGAATTTTTTTAGGGACCTCAGAGTAGCTGTTGGGTGGACATATTAAAGGAAATACTTTTGTAGTTAGAGTAGCATAACCTCTCCAAACTGTTTCCATTAAGACAGACTTATTTTAATTTATAGCTATTTAACACCTTATATATGACAGCAGTGATAGCTCGACTGCCTTTCCTCTTCCAAAGCCGTGCTCCGTATGGACTGTGCCACACAGCAGTGATGATCATGTCCTCTACTCACATAACTGTCTTTGCCTTTTTAAAAATTTAAACATTTTATTTATTTATTAGAAAAAGAGCGAGTACAAGCAGGGGGAGCAGCAGAGAAAGAGAAGCAGGCTCCGCGCTGAGCAGGGAGCCCAACACGGGGACTCGATCCCAGGACCCCGGGATCATGACCTGAGCTGAAGGCAGGTGCTTAACGACTGAGCCACCCAGGAGCCCCTGCCATTTTTTTTTATTCAGTGTTTTAATCCAGTTGCAATATGGGTATATGCTGCCTTAGGCATTACTAATACTGCATAAACATCCAGATTTTTATAAAAAAGGAAATACATTGTTTAAAAATATTCACTATAAAAATATTTACTGTTGTATTTAGTAACATCACTCTCTCTGGTATACCCAAGTGCCCCAAAAATTGGAAACTTTTTAAGTAATTCCTTAATTTTAAAGTTTTTTTTATTTTAAAATGAGAATAATATTAAAAGGCAAAGCATAAGGAATATAGTCAGTGGTATTGTAATAGCATCACATGGTGACAGATGATAGCACTCGTAGTGATCATAGCATAATGTATAAACTTTGACAAGTTTATCACTATGTTGTACACCTAAAACTAATGTAACATTGCCAACTACACTCAAAATAAATTAATAGAATAATAAAAACAAAATGAGGATAATGTTAGACACAGAACAAAATGATGTTCCCCCTGACCCATAATTAAGGGGAAACTATCAGTGGTGGAAAGCACTCTTATTATTTGAATCAATAAGGTATGGTAATTGAGCTGTTTAATGATATAAAATAGAAAGTATAACAGGCCTTTGCCTAACTGATTATGTAGCTATTACCCTAGTGTCCTTTTATTACATCTTGCTGCAAGGGAGTTAGTTTTGAAGAGAGAGTAACAAGTCTTAGGTATCATATTAGATCTCTACTAGAGCTTAGCTTACATATCTATCTTGAGGAACTCAGTGCAACCTGGTTCTGCCTCTGTCCTGTGTGTGTGTGTGGATGGGGGCATTGAGAGGAACTTGGGCCGTTTCCATTTCCCTGGAACCTGAATTTAGGCACTGCTGGGAGGGAATGATGGGTTATATGTTATATCCTTTTGGTATCTTCCCTAGAATGTAAGTGCATCTGAGGCAAGATAGAGTTAAAGACATGGGTCCTCAGAGGGACTCAGCGAACAGTTATCCTGTGGGGGCAATTAAGTACATAACCATGCATGTGCATTCACATGTGTACGTCTCTGTGCAGACTTGAGCCTTTAAATAAATGTCTTGAGTTGCTAAGTATAAACTTTAATTCTGATGTTAGCATGCTTTTTAAAACTACATATACTTTCCCCTTGAGGTCCTGATATGTTCCCACATAGGTCCTGCTCCTCTCCCCCTCCAATTGATTATTACTGTTCTTAGCGTACACTGTCAGGGATGATAATATTCATATTCATGGCCTCAAATACCTTACGGATTCCTGAAATCCTGTATCCCCTTACATATCAAATGATCAAGTCTCACAGAATTTATCCCTTTCTAACCTACTCCTTTGCCACTGCCTTAATGCAGGCTCTTCTTCATCTCTCTCCTGCAACCTAAGTTGTCTTCCCCACCCTTTCATCTTTCTTCATACTGTTGACAGAGTGATCTTTCTAAAACACAAATATTCTAGGGCCCCATTCTTCTTTACTCAGGATCCTTCAGTGATACCCCATTACCTCCTGGATAAAATCTCTATATCCAGTCTCTATGGGATAGCCTAACACAGCCTTTTGTGGCCAAGCCCCTGCTCATCTATTTGGGCTGTTTTCCTTCTTAAACCTACCATTTTAAAGTGGTGCTAAAGTGCTTTAATTCTCTGAAAACCTTTGCTCTTCTGCATCCTTGTGCTTTTACACACCACACTGTCTGCTGGGGATGCCTGATCTTTTCCAGCCCCACCAAGCCTCCAGCCACCAGACTCAGCTCAGACATCATCTCTTACAAGTGTTTCCCGAACCGCTTGCCCTCCTGTGGTTGATTCCTCTCCTCTTTCTTTGTTCTTTCTCTGTGCTCTATACATCATCCTATTATCACACTTGCCACATTGTATTGCAGTTGTTATTTCTGGACTGTTACCCAAGATAGAAATGACAGCCATTTTCTAATGATGATCCTGAGTTACACAGGCACTGTGTATCTAGAAAAAGGATGCAAAATTTGAACTAGAATCCTATGAACCACAGTATCAAAACTCAAACTACTTTAACAAAACAATTGAAAATAAGTGAAATAACTCAAAATATTTTAGGTACTTAACATACTTTTAATTTGATTTTACAACACTGAATTGGAACATAAGACTTAGAATGCAGTTTGGCCTTACTCACTGTCACAACCAGAATGAAAATGCATAAAGGATAATGTCAGGGAAAAAATTAGTATTTAAAAACATTTAATAATCTACACTATTGATAATCAAAGTAAATGCGGAAAAATCATGCTGACAATATATATTAGAAAACCTGATGGAAAAATCTGAAAATAACCCATCAATGTATATGAATTCCATTATTTTGTTATATGGGAATTAGACTAGACCTAGCTATATAATTTAATCTATTTAAAATATATAGTATACATGCATGTATGTCCTTAAAAGAAATGAGACTGGAGCTTCTCACCAGCTGGCCTGAGGGACAGTTGATGATGAGATAGAAGATCCCTTTTTGGGGTGGTATCATCAAGAAACAAGGGCACTGGAATAAGGAGTTGGATATTTTTCCCTACTAGTGGAAATTAAAGTTGACATATTTGATTATATTTCCATGCCAATATCTTATTATCACTACAGGTAAGTTGAGTCCTACTGCATTAGTCAGGGTTCTCTAGAGAACAGAAACAATAGGATTTGTATGTATATAGAAAGATACAAGAAATTGGCTCATAAAATTGTGAAGCTGGTGAGTCTAAAATCTGCAGTGTGAGCTGGCAGGCTGGAGACTCGGGAGAGCCAGTGGTGCAGATGAAGTCCAAAGATAGTCTGGTGGAGAAATTCCTCTTGTTCAAGGAAGCTGGTCTTTTTGTTCTGTTCAGGCCTTCAACTGATTAGATGAGGCCCACCCACATTATGGGGACAATATGCTTTAGCCAGAATTCTGGTGTAATGTTACTCTCATCCAAAAATACCCTCCAACTTGACACATGAAATTAACCATCGCACCCACTGAGCTGTAAAATGAGTGTTTTGTAATTAGTTGCCTCAGGCATTACAATATAGTAATACATCTTTTTTGTCTCTGGGTTCATTAAAATGTTCACTGTAAAGGAAAAGGCTATTTGCCTTTATCACATCATTTTGTAATCCTTTGAGGTTTTATGGGAGAACTTTAGATTTTCTGAATTATTAGCATTAATCAATGAATTCTTGGAGATACTTGTTTTGACTTGAATGTGGTCTGCTTTGTATTCCAGACAGAAGCAATAAAAGCCTCATTAATCTCTCTGAAACCATCAAGAATATCTCACCTAACATTTTAAGCTCATGGTCTACAAAAGAAACCGCATTTGGTTCTTCATTAGCAATATTTCTTTAAAAATCTGTAATTGGTATGCCTCTTTCAAGAACGGTTGGGGATCTCTGAGCCAGCCAACTGCATAGTTAGGTAGTTCCCAGGATTTTTTTTTTTTTTTAAAGATTTTATTTATTTATTTGATGAGAGGGAACACAAGCAGCAGGAGCGGGAGAGAGAGAAGCAGGCTTCCTACTGAGCAGGGAACCCGATGCGGGGCTCGATCCTAGGACCCTGGGATCATGACCTGTGCTGAAGGCAGATGCTTAACAACTGAGGCACCCCACCCAGTAGCACCCCAACCCAGGATGGTTTTTATTTGCTTAGATTATCCCAGGCACATCAGAACAGCTGCATCTGGACAGGCCTCATCCTTGCTGTGGGGCTGGTGTCCTCGGGAGTGTTTTTTAGCTATTGCCTGTCTCTCAAAGGCCTGTGACTTTGTTTTTCTGCAGGGGACATACTTGTGCTGGTAATGTCTTTTTTTCCCTTATATTTTCAAGTGGTAATTTTGAAAAATTCATCAAACCCATAGAAATCTTATTTGGCCTTGAAAATCTGTATTATCATATTACCAAATCTCATCAATGTATCACTAGTCTAAAACCAGACAGGCATATGCTGTAGTCCTAAATTACCACACACACAGCATAGGCAAACAGGTATAAAGTTCCCACAGTGCCCATCATGGTGCTGAATGTCTTAGGCTTCCTTTGCATGCTGCTTGTTTTGTCTAGAACGTTGCATGTAGTCAGGATTTCTTTTCTCGAGTGATTGATTCTGCATTTTATGTTCCACATGCTTTACAGGTAGGGGTGATTCCTCCTTGTCTGTTTCCATTGTTCTCTTCCTAGGCAGTTATATTCCAGGCTGTAGGGAAAAGAGCTGTATTACTATACTCTGCCAGCCACGTTGATGATGTGCTCTCATTCAGAAAGCTACTGAATGTTACTCCCAACCTACCCACTGGATTTTTCAGTCTGGAATTAAGATTAACATATGTTGGTCTAGTATGAAGGCTGGTTCACAATTTTCTTTCCTGCTTGTTTTTTCAGGGAAAGTACTTTTAGTTCAGTAGTTTTATATGTCATTCCTTTGGAGGAAAATACTCAAATACTCAAGGGTATTTAATAAGCTCTCCTTGTTATGTTATTTTTTTTAAGATTTTATTTATTTATTTGACAGAGCATAAGCAGGGGAGTGGCAGGCAGAGGGAGAGAGAGAAACAGGCTCCCTGCTGAGCAGGGAGCCCAACACAGGGCTCGATCCCAGGACCCTGGGATCATGACCTGAGCCGAAGGCAGACACTTAACCGACTGAGCCACCCAGGCGCCCCTGTTATGTTATTTTTTGACATTAATTATTGATATAGAAATATTAAGTAGCAAAAACAATGCCCTTTTAAAAAAACAGGTTTTAGAGTGTATTCTTCTAATATCCTCCTCTATTATTATTGAAGTTAATTGTTTATCAGTTTTCCAATTGTAAACATTTAAAGAATTATTAGTATTTTAATACATAACATTTAGTATCTATTAGTCTAGGTTCCAAATATATACAACTTAATTTCTTAATATAATGTTTATATTTTCTCAGTAGACAAATTAGGAAAATACTGCTTATAGGAAATCCCACACCTTGAACTTGATCACTGAATCAGTTTAAGTCCAGTCAGGAAAATGGAAACCACACAGTAGATTACACAGGAAGTTTAATATAAAAAATTATGAAACTCTAAGAAATAAGTGACTATGAGATATAAGGAAACCTGCATGGTTCCCATGGGCTGAGGGAAAATACCCAGGAAGGACAAAGGTGGAAGGCAGTACCCTCCCCACGGCCCCCCAAAGGGGGTTCAGCCCTTTGTTGGAAGAGGCGTAGTTCATCCCACAGGGTGGCAGAGAAGTTTGCAGCTTTGCCAGGCTGTACTGGTATGAAGTTGCTTGGCAAGCAGGAGGCGAGCCCCTGGAGTGCAGGGGGGACACAGGCGGGCAGCAGTTATGGGTGTGGGTGTGTAGAGGGAGCAGAGGCTTGGGTGGGCAGGAGGGTATGATGTAGGCAGAAGGCCTTTGGAATGGTGGTTTCCATGTGAAAAGGTCCACAGGAAGCCTATCACCAGGCCAGGGCAAGACTGCAACTTTGCTAAGGATCTGCGTGTTCTGGGTGCCTGCCGGGCGCAGAGCTCCAACAGATTTCCTCACCCCTGACCCCTCACATGTGCAGTGTCCCTCCAGCACCCTCTCCTGAGCAAATTTAGCATCATGCTGACTGTAGAGGAAATGTGTCTAAAAGAATGCTGTGCATTATCGCAGAACATATATTGAAGGGAAAATCTGGAGTTGAGAGGCAATTAATATGTAGCACATTTATAATCTCACTGTAATCTAGTTTTTACTCTTTACTGTTAGTGTCAAGTGTGGAGCAACTCCGTCCATATATTTTATAACCCAACTATTGTCATGAAGAAGTAGTCTAAGAACAAAGCTCCAAGTTGGGTTTTGGAGCCTCTTGTCCCCATTCAGGAGTACGAGCATACCTCTGTCTATCGTGCTTCACTTTATTGCGCTTTGGAGATATGGTGTTGTTAGACAAATTGAAGGTTTGTGACAACGCTTGTCGAACAAGTCTGTCAGTGCCATTTTTCCAACAACAGGTGTTCACTTTGTGTCTCCGTGTCACACTTTGGTAATTCTAGCAATGTTTCCAAATTTTTCATTATTATATTTGTTAGAGTGATCTGTGATTAGTGATTACAACTCACTGAAAGCTCAGATGTTGGTTAGCATTTTTTAACAAAGTATTTTTAGTTAAGGTACATACATTTTTTAGACCTAATGCTGTTGCACACTCGATAGACTACAGAAATGTGTAAACATAACTTTTATAGGCACTGGGAAACTAAAAAATCCATTTGACTCACTTTATTTCACCATTCATGTTACTGCGGTGATCTGGAACTGAACCCACAATCTCTCCAAGGTATGCCTGTAGTTAAGTGGGTAGTTAAGTAGAGATGCTATTTAGTTGTAAATACTAAATTTGTTACTTCTTACTCCTTAACTCTTTGGATTTTCCCAGTAGTACTGTTTTTAAAATTGGGTAGCTTAACCACAGGTCCAAGAGAAATGAATGGTAATTATTATAACTGATTAAAGAAAAAACATATTTTCTTTCATTATATCAAGAAATAAAAATTCTCATATATAATTATTAATAATTTGGTTTGCAATTACATCTCATTGATATTTAGAATGCGTTTCATTGTTGTAATTGATTAATAAAAAAGTTCTAGAATGCCATATTGGTTTATATAAATTTGAAAATGAGGTTTTTGAATATGTATAGACATGTTCTCTACAAAAATAACCTTTAACAAAGATGCATTTTTAAAAGTTTAGTCAGCTGAGTTCCTACTGAGCTCCTGTGCTAAGCAGATACTTCACATGCTTCAAGATCTTATTTTTCTTAGATCAGGTTGACTGGTTAAGATCCTTTTCTTGTGAATTTCTCAACTTTTCATCCCCAGATCAATAGATAAATGTGACAGATGTCTTAGACCTTTTCCCTTAGCTTTAGTCTGTCAGGAATATCTGTGCATTGAATTAATGGCTGCTAATAACTTATTTGGGATCTGTAGAACTACACAGCTATATGCTAGTGGAATGGTAGAAAACTGCACCAGGGTTATCATGTTCTAGGTCTCCGCTTTTGCTGCCTCCCTTAGGGAATTTCTTTGTTCTCAAATTTTTTCTAACTGCAGCTTTAGAAATCTGCTGCCCAGTTCATGGAGTGGGTAACTCAGACCATACGCTAGTGATTTTTGTAGAGAAAGGTAGGCGGCTAAGATGGTCACATAAAATGCCCATAAGGTCAAGGTTTGTTATAAAGAAATCAAAGATAATGACTATTATTATTATTATTATTATCCTCCTCATCATCATCCTCATCATCCATCTTCAGGTAAAAAAGGGTAGTACTCATACAGCTTTTCTCGCCTTGTAATGATCCATAATCAGCCATTTTCCCATTAATTCCTCTTTCCCTCCATCAGTCTTCTCAGTGTTTTCTTGCACTGCAAAGTACAGACACTTAATACATACTGGTTGAGTCTCTCTCTGCTCTGTCAGCTGCCATCTTTTTCTTTCTTGGACATACGGTTTTCATGTTTCATCTCACCATCAGTGACCGACCCATCTTTGGGAGAAGACTCCCTCAGCTCTCCCTTTTCTAACCAATTTACTGTGTTAGGACCAGCCCTATAGAGCAGCTCTGAGTGGATAGTAGGACTTTCAGATTAAGTGGAAAGAGGTAGACATATTGCTCCTGCATATGAAACCCTTGTTTGGCCACCAAAAAGGAAATGGAAGCCTGAGAGTTCTCATTCTCTGCCTTTTTTATTTTAACTGTGGGTTGTTTTAGCCAGACTTACCTATTACAATGTTTCTGAACTCTCTGGCCCTGGAAGGGGCTCTTTCCCCACTGGAATCGTCTGTGTCTACGAAATCAAGGAATTCCATTGTGCCAGTTTACTCAGCAGAGTGGCTCCTATCATGTCTAGTCTTCTAAGGCAAGAGAAGGGTGTTGCTCTCTTTCCAGATTATCTGGGTGGTGAGACCGCTCTTGGTCGTAGGAGAACCCTCTGCTCCAGTCAGGCTGGTCACCCCACTACCCTCTCCAGTAACCCACACTTCTTCCACCTCTGGATTTTTGCACAAGGCATACCACTTTCTTTTGTCCAAGTCCTAGCTCCTCTTCAGTTTACATCCTATATTTTCCAAGCCCTTCCAGCCCTCACTTTTCTCTGAGCTCCTACACTGTATATAGTGCGTACCTCACAACTTAATACTTATCTTTCCTCTTGTGCTGTTTTTGGATGTGTGTGAGACCCACTTGGATTATAGGGGGGGGCGTGTTTTACACTTCTGTTTCCCTCTTGCTGTTCACTGGTAGGTATTTGTTAAAATACACAGGAGTTTGTTGCTTCTATCTATCCCTTAAACCAGAGGAGTTGGCTTCAGGTAGAACTAAACATGGTTTAAAAAAGTACAGAGTCTTCATTATATCTCTGTTCAGACTGGTTGCTCTGTAAAATGATAAATGTGGCAAACAGCTTCTCTGTTCTTGGTTTATGGCACTTCCAGAAATGCTGTATTTAGGGCAGTTCTCACTGTAACACCTGCCCATACCTCAGGCTGTCAAAAGTGTGGCTCAGAGCCGTGGGAATTGTAGAAGTCTGTTGGTAAAGGGCTCCTGCCCAGTCCTGGTGGCTGGGTGGTAAGTTCTACTTCCTCCAGTCCTTTCTTCCCCTATTTGACTTAAGTCCAGGTCTGAGTGGGAAGCTGGGCGAGGGGTGGTGGCTGAATTGTTGAAGTCTGTTGAGTGTTTCAGATTAGCTTTGTCTGTGCCCATGCTGTGAGAGGAGCAGATAGAAGCAAGTAGAAAGGCAAAGCTGGTCATGTTACTCTTTCCTTAAAACTGTGCAGCGTCTTTATACTCTGTAAGATAAAATCCCCAGTCTTTAACATGGCCTCTAGGGCCCTGCATGGTCTGGCCTCCATGACCCTCATCTCTTACCATTCTCTGTCTTGCTCGTCATGCTCCAACCACTCTGGCCCTTCCCTCCTTTGCCCGGTAACTCCCACTCAGTCCTGAGGTGACATGTACCACATACGGTCATTTTCTTAAGGATATCTTGCCTGACACCACCCCCACTCTCCCCTGGTCCAAATCACACATCCCACATGTAATTTCTAATCACCGATTTTGCTTTTTCTATCACCTTATGCCTGTCGCTTTTTATGGTTTGTAATTACATATCTTTCGGGGTGATTATTTGTTCAAATATATATCCCTTCCATAAGGGCAGGGATGTGGTCTGTCTTCTGGCTATTTTAACCCCATGTCCCTAATTTAAGGCCAGGCACACAAGTGAAGCTCAATAAATGTTAGTTTGAGGAGGAGTGAAAGCAGATATAAAAGTGGATTGTAGGGTTTGGGGGCTAGGTGATGAAGGTAGTAGGGTTGCAGAAAGCTGTGGTCAGAGAGAAGTGTACGGGTTAAGCTGAATCAGGAAACTGGGTGCATTCGGGGCATTCTAGAGACTGAGGACTAGGGGTGGTCATGGCCTTGGCAGGGCTGGGTGCACGTGGCAATCTCTAGAGCCAGGAGAGTGGCTTGGAGACTGGTAGGCAGCCCCTGCCTTCTGTAAGTAACACCAGTAATAGAATGTTTACAGTGTGCCAGACACTGAGGCAAAGTGTTTTAAAGGTAGATATTACTAACCACTTTTACACTGAGGAAATGGGAAACATGGGATGTTAATGATCTCATAAAGGTCAGGCAGCTAATAAGTCCCAGAGTCCGCGGGATTCATATCCAGATGCATTTGATTCCCCAGTCCTTGCCCTTAAGCCCCAGGATCTGCCATCTTCCTAGAGTGACTTCCCGTGTTCCTTCCTTTACCAAGCCATGTGACTTTAGATCAGAATATCATATGTGAAAATCCATGATAGCCTCCTTTGAATACTTATCTCTTCTCTCTTCGGTCTAGTTGTACATCTTTTTTTTTTTTAGTGTTCCATGATTCATTGTTTGCTTATAACACCCAGTGCTCCATGCAGTACATGCCCTCCATTATTAATACCCATCACCAGGCTAACCCATCCCCCCACCCCCCTCCCCTCTAAAACCCTCAGTTTCTTTCTCAGAGTCCATAGTCTCTCATGGTTCGTCTCCCCCTCCGATTTCCCCCCTTCATTTTTCCCTTCCTACTATCTTCTTTTTAGTTGTACATCTTTACCAGACTGAATTCTTTAAAATCCTTCTCTTGTTGTTGTTACGTGCCTCCTCGGTGATCTTCAGTGCTTCACCAGTCACTGAAACACGAACTCTGGCCTTGCAGTCTGAGCCCCATCTGCCCTCCATCTTCCTCACGGACTTTAGTCGCCTTTGCTGTCTTGATCAGCCCTCTGAACCTCCAGTGCCTGCCTGACACTTCCAGCTCTGAAACTGGTCTGGAGCTGTTCTGTGTGCTCCTCCCGGGCTCATATCTTTTACTAGTCGTGTGAAATCCTTCAGTGAAGCCTGGAATCCTATTCTGCTGCTTGGTGAATGCCCTTGTATATATTCTTGTAGTTTTATTCAGTTCTTGACTTAATTGTACTTTGTTTTGTTCTACCCCTAATTTGACTGGAAGCTCCTTGAAGCATGACTGCATGTTATATTTCTGTTTCCCTGTAGCATCTGATTTAATAGTATAAACATGGTAGATAGTCAATAAATGTTTGTTAAATGAGTAAATAATCCATGCTTCTGATACCCTGTCTCACTAGGGTTTTGCTTTACATTAATATGTTCCACTGCACTAAAGATTATCCAGTTTGAAAAATGAAGAAACTACGATCTTGCATAAAGTACTGATTGGGGACTTTAACATATTGGGCAGTATATAAACTTTAACGTTCTCCTAGATTGAAGTGGCATATTGACTGCCAATGGGGCAGGGTGCCAGATAAGGCCACAAAAAATATTGGTTATAGTAAAAGATATAGTTTATATGTAAACATATAATATATATAAACGTATATATTTATGTAGTAAATATGTTCTTTTGTTTTTAATTTCTGATATGCTACTCAGTAAATAATGCACATTGCAGAAATAGCTGAATAAGGATATTTAACATTACTTTCAGTGTAATGAATGCCCTTGGGAATAAAATAAACATAATTGTGATTCACTATATAAAATCAAAGAACTGAACTGTGGACACAGTTTCCCTTAGGCCACTCATTTTTTTTTTCAGTAGATTTACCTTTCTAATTATATTTTGCTTACGCTAATTTTAAAATTACTTTGCATTCCCTGAGAGCAGAGTACTTCATGTGTCAAGGGGACACATACTTAATAGTCCTAAAACTATCTGTAAAAGCAAAAAGCTCATTTCCCTCCCAAAGGATCTTTTTTAAGAATCAAAATGCACAACTGTTCTAAAAAAATAGTTTATAAAGTACATACAATAGCTTAACAGGGCATATAAATTATTTTTTACATTTATTTGGGTATTCTTTTCCCCTTTCCTTTGTGCTCTAAAGCCAAAAGAAAGAAACTCTTTCTAGGAAATATATCTGCTATGTATTTACACTCTGTTTCAAATTGGAATATTAGCTGAAGTTAATGGTAGAGAATGACAGTAGAAGTAATAAGAGCATTATCTAAACCATAGTAATGAAGTAATGAGTACCCTCATAAAGAACACATAGGGCACAAGGCGTGGGTCCTAGAACTGACTTCTGTTGTGTTACATGAGCTTGAGAAAGTAATTAAGTCTTCTGTTTCTTCTTCGTTTTTTTTTTAACCAAAGAACCAGGATGAGAACATAAGTCTTTTTTAGTGTCTTATCGAGGCATTGTTAAAAAGTATGTACTACACATTATTGCTAAACACCAAAGGGGAAGAACAATCAGGATAGCTAAGAACTCAGGCTCCAAAAGAATAATGGAAGTTACTTATCTAGTGGTTTTTTTGTTTTGTTTTGTTTTGTTTTAAAGATTTTATTTATTCATTTGAGACACAGAGATACAGAGAGAGAGAGAGAGCATGAGCAGTGGGAGAGGCAGAGGGAGAGGGAGAAGCAGACTCCCGGCTGAGCCAGGAGCCTGATGTGGGGCTCGATCCCAGGACCCCAGGATCATGACCTGAGCCAAAGGCAGACGCTTAACCATCTGAGCCACCCAGGCGCCCCTTTATCTAGTGGTTTTGATCAGCCTTTAGTTGAGAAACAGCTGAAAGTGTTGAACCAGGTTCCCTAAAAAGAAACAAGATGTATGAAATTTTTTTCTTTTTTTTTTTAAGATTTTATTTATTTAAATTTTATTTTATTATGTTATGTTAGTCACCATACAATACATCATTAGTTTTTGATGTAGTGTTCCATGATTCATTGTTTGCATATAACACCCAGTGCTCCATTCAAGACGTGCCCTCTTTAATACCCATCACCAGGCTAACCCACCCCCCACCCCCTCCTCTCTAGAACCCTCAGTTTGTTTCTCAGTCGATAGTCTCTCATGGTTTGTCTCCCCCTCCGATTTCCCCCTCTTCATTTTTGCCTTCGTACTATCTTTTTTTTTTTAACATATAATGTATTATTTGTTTCAGAGGTACAGATCTGTGATTCATCAGTCTTACACAATTCACAGCGCTCACCATAGCACATACCCTCCCCAATGTCTATCACCAAGCCACCCCATCCCTCCCATCCCCCACCACTCCAGCAACCCTCAGTTTGTTTACTGAGATTAAGAATTCCTCATATCAGTGAGGTCATATGATACACGTCTTTCTCTGATTGACTTATTTCGCTTAGCATAATACCCTCTAGTTCCGTCCACGTCATTGCAAATGGCAAGATTTCGGGTTTTTTGATGGCTGCATAATATTCCATTGTATATATATACCACATCTTCTTTATCCATTCATCTGTTGGTGGACATCTTGGCTGTTTCCATAGTTTGGCTATTGTGGACATTGCTGCTATACATTGGTGTGCATGTACCCCTTCGGATCACTACATTTCTATCTTTGGGGTAAATACCCAGTAGTGCAATTGCTGGGTCGTACAGTAGCTCTATTTTCAACTTTTTGAGGAACCTCCATACTATTTTCCAGAGTGGCTGCACCAGCTTGCATT
>NC_138369.1:119396364-119402692 GCF_054177405.1 Leptonychotes weddellii | reverse complement strand
AAAAAACGAATATGATCAGGCTGGTGAACCGATCAGTGCCACACACTAGATTTTGGGCATATTTTGGTCTGTTAGAAGAAACTGCCTCCCAAAATTTTAAAGAAAGAAAAACTTGTATATGTACAAAAATAAGGATAAATATGATGAAGGGATGGAATATGACTGTAAAGATGAAAATTGTAAAAGATTTTATAAAAGGAATTGATAAGTTGGTTGAAAAAAGAAGAGAAATTAAAATAAAAAAAGGGAGAGAATGTGATCAGGCGGGAGACTAGAACAAAGCCATACACTAGAGATTTAGGGTATATTTTCGCCTTTTAGAAGAAACTGTATCCCAAAATTTTAAAGAGAGAACAATATATATATACCAAAAATAATGTTAACTACAATGAAGGGATAGAATATGACTCTAAAAGTGAAAAATAAAAAAGATTTTTAGAAAAGGGATTGATGTTGGTTGAAAAAGGGAAAAAGAAAAATTAAAAAAAAAAAAAAGGAAAATTAAAAAAATTAACTTTGAAAGACTAAAGAATCAGGGGGGAAAAAGCCATGGATTCTATGTGCAGTATTCCCCTAGCGCTGGAGTTCTGCCGTTCTCATTGATCGGTAAACTTGGTCTTGGCTGGCTGTTCTTGCTGATCTTCTGGGGGAGGGGCCTGTTGCCGTGGTTCCTAAATGTCTTTGCTGGAGGCGGAATTGCCGCGCCCTTGCCGGTCCAGGCTAAGTAATCTGCTCGGGTTTGCTCTCGGGAGCTTTTGTTCCCTGCAAGCTTTCCGTACAGCTTCAGGGGACGAGAGTGAAAATGGCGGCCTCCCAATCTCTGCCCTGGAGGAGCCGAGAACTTGGGGACCCGCTCTTCAGTGAGCCCCCAGAGAAAAGCAGTCAGTCACTCCCGTCTCCCCGGTCTCTGGCCGCACTCCGTGCTCACCCGGCCTGTGACCGAGCGTTTCTATCTCTGGTACCTGACTTGGTTTGGAGTCTCCAAACCCAGCAGATCCCTGCGGTGCGCTCCTGCGCCACTCCTCCCAGGGGAGGAAGGGGAATCTCCCTGGATCTGCCACTTGTTGGGTCCCTGCTGGAGGAACAGTGGCCCGATTGTGCTGTGGATCACGGTTTATGGCAACCCCAAGCTGAGAGCCTGCGCCTCGGCTCCGTCTCTGCAGCCGGCTTCCCCACTCCGATACCTGGGAGCTCTGCCGCACTCAGGCACCCCCGGTCTCTCTGTGACCCTGAGGGTCCTGAGACCACACTGTCTCAGCGAGGGTTCCACCCCCCACTTAGCCACTGGAGCGACGTCCCTCAGTGGAGCCGACTTCTAAAATTTCCGATTTTGTGCTCCGCTGCTCTATCATTTGCCGGTAACCAGCTGAAGGAGGCTCCCTGCCCCCCACCGCCCATGGTCTATCTTTGCAAATATCACCTCAGATTCACTTCTCCAAATGTCCTACCTTCCAGAAATGGTCGCTTTCTGTTCAGAGAGTTGCTGCTATTCTTTTCTTCGATCTCCTGTTGAGTTTGTAGGTGTTCAGAATGGTTTGATCCCTGTCTAGCTGAATTCCTGGGACCATACGAAATTTAGGTCTCCTACTCCTCTGCCATCTTGATCCTCCCCCCAAGATTTTATTTATTTAACAGAGAGAGAGAGAGTACAAGCAGGGGGAGCAGCAGAGGAAGAGGGAGAAAGAAGCAGGCTCCCCACTGAGCAAGGAGCTGGGGCTTGATCCCAGGACCCCAAGATCATGACCTGAGCCGAAGGCAGATGCTTAACCAACTGAGCCACTCCAGGCGCCCCTGAAATTTATTTTTCACTTATGGATCACAGTTGGTTTTTGTGATCTTAGTGTTGTGTAGTCAGTTTCATTATTGAGAAAATGGTTTCAGCGCCCTTGAAAAGATTCCAGATAAATTGATGGGTTTGTGACGTTTATTTTTATTTTTTATATAATTTTTTAATGGGAATTAAGTACTGTAATGAAGTTTAATATTCACTTTCCTATGGATGAATTTAGTGAGTGAATGAGTCATTAGCAAGCTAAGGCTGCCTCCCAGGACTATTTTGACAACAAGCTTAAGAATGTGTTTAGGGGGCACCTTGGGTGGCTCGGTTGGTTAAGCGTCTGCCTTCAGCTCAGGTCATGATTTCAGGGTCCTGGGATCAGCCCCTGTTGGCCTCCCTGCTCAGCAGGGAGTCTGCTTCTCCCTCTCCCTCTGCTGCTCCCCCTGCTTTTGCTCTCTGGCTCTCTCTCTGTCAAATAAATAAAATTAAAAAAGAAAAAAGAAAAGAAAGAATGTGTTTAAGTTCTTAAGAAAAGGAACTCTAGGGCTCCTTGGAGAAATGGCTGATTCCTGGACTGGGGCAGGGAATTACAAGATAAGCCAGTAACCTCTTATAGTACCAGAAAGCAAGGAAGGCTCCAAAAAAGGATGGGGGCATGTTGAGAGGACACAGGTACTAACTTGAAGGAGCTCCCAGAGTTAAATATGGGACATTTGAACAGCAAAGTAAATAATGATAGTAATGGATTACAATCCACAGAACAAAATAAATTGTGAATCATGCTTAATTTAAATAATTGAAAAAATAACTGAAGGAGAAGGAACAGCTCTTGCTTACATAGAATTCTAATTAATATAGAAGTAATGATGGAAATAGGAAATAACTGTTGGACAAACACCATAGTAGTGATTATTGCAGACCAGACCCACCTGTGCATGCTAAAGTTAGTAGGTCAAAGTATGGTGACAAATGGGATATTTGCATAGTCTCAAAGTTCTCTCTTCACAAGGTACTTAAGATATAAAGGAAAAACACTTACTTTATTGAGAAACCTAGACACATTAAACAAGTGTGCAAAGTTATCATCATCTGTAACAGCAGCATGTTACCTCCTGATAAAATGCATTGAAAAGTGCAACATCACTTCTATGGGGATTTTTTCCCCATTGTTTTAAATTATATTTTTTATTTTGAAAAAAAATGATAGATTTCACATGTAGTTTTATGAAAAATACAGAGATTCCATGTATTCTTTACCTTCTTCCCCCTAGTAACAAGTACAGTTGCAAAATTGTAGTTCATTATCATAACCAAGATATTGATAGTGATGTAGTCATATTACAGACATTTCCATCGCTATAAGGATTCCTGGCATTGCCCTTGTATAGCCTCACTCCTTTTTTTTTTTTTTTAAAGATTTATTTACCCCAGAGAGAGAGAGAGCATGCAAGAGCATATGAGCAGGAAGAGGGGAAAGGGAGAGAAAGAATCCCAAGCAGACTCCCTGCTGATTGGGGAGCCCAATGTGGGGCTTGATTTCACCACCCCAAGATCATGACCTTATGACTCCAAGATCATGACCTGAGCTGAAATCAAGAGTTGGAAGCCCAACTGACTGAGCCACCCAGGCACCCTGGCCTCACTCCTTTTAAAAATTGGGCTGCTTGTTTTCTGTTATTGAGTTGTAAGAATTCTTTATATATTCTGAATCATATGGAGTTTCCCTTCCAGTTTGTTAATATAGTGAATTACACAGGTTTTTTTAGTATTAAAAATTGTAGTAAAATACATATAAAATTTACCATCATAATGATTTTAAAGTGTATAGTTCAGTGGTATCAGTTACATTCATATTGTTGTACAACCATCACCACTATCCATCTCCAGAACTGTCTTTATCCTGCAAAACTGAAACTCTATACCCATTAAATAGCTCCCTGTTCTCTCTTATCTACTGGCCCCAGGCAATCACTATTCTGTTTTCTTCCTATATGAATTTGATTAATCTAAGTGGCTCATATAAGTGATATCATACAGTAATGTCTTCAAGGTTCATCCATGTTGTAGCATGGATTTCCTTACTCTTTAAGGCTGGATAATATTCTTTGTATATTCCACATCTTGTTTTTCCATTGATCTGTCGACAGGCGGTTGGGTTGCTTTCACCTTTTGGCTAATGTGAATAACGCTGCTATGAACATGGTTTTGCAGCTACTCTCTTTTAAGACCTTGCTTTCATTTCTTTTGGGTATATACCCAGAAGTGGAATTGCTGGATTATATCTAGATTTTTCTTTTACTCTCTCTACTTTCTATTCTGCAAGCCCTGTCTCTCTCTGAATATCTTTTCATTTTAGAGATTTACGTTTTAAAAGTTCTCATCTATTTATTTTTTAAATAACAGAGTAAAGCCTTAATTAAAAAAGACTGTTCAGAGAACAGAGTATAGTGGTTATTGAATTTCCGGGCTAAGTGGCCAGGAACCCCCCTTGGTTTCAGTCCTTGCTATTGCAGTATGTTAGTTTGTTTTATTCCCTTAGTAAGTACAGTATAGCAGACATCATTGAATTTCTCTGGTAATTCACGATCTTGTGATGCTGCAGGGTTATCATTACAAATATACACTCACAGTTCAGTATGCCACAGGGCAGAAGTTATTGGGGAATGGAACGACGTACAAACCCTTCTGGACTCTTTACAAAACTAAATCCTTGATACAAGTTTGTTTTCTCCTGTTAAGTATGTGCTATAAGAATATCAAACAATATAATGTTAAAATTAATTGATGTTTGAAAGATGTTTACTAAACTTAGTTTCTCATCTGGCCGTTTTTACTATTTTTTTCTTCTGTGCCTTCCTCTTTGCATCTGTATCCCCATATCACCAGATAATGGGCTGTCACCCTAGCTCGGAGTAAGCACACTTAATAGGTGTAACTTGTAGAAGCAGATGGAATCTGGAGTGCAGTATTCTGCACATCTTTGTCTCCCAGCTACATTTCTCTTTCTTTTACTACACTTCAAGGAAGAAAAACAGAGCTTTGGAGAAGACAGGACTAGAGAAAGAAAGAGGTAGAAGAGCTGAGATGAAGAGAAAGAGCAACAAATTTTTGAAGAAGCACAAAGGAGGAAAAGAAAGAGGAGGGTAGGGCTGGCGGGGGTCGGGGGGAGGTGGCAGGGAGCAGGGGGAAGGACAGGGTGGTTACAGAAGTCCCAAAGTCAGGCTTCATGGAGTCCCTCCTTTGGACTAAATAAAGTCCTGAACCCTGTGAGTCTGAGGAAGAATTTCTAGGAACTTCTACAGTGTGACAACTGGATAACTAAACCAGAGGTCACTTGAGCCAGAATGAACTTAATCAGCATCCTACAACAGGCATTTCTTGAGTGCCTGTCAGGCACAGCCTCCTGAACTCAGTAACCACCAGTCCCCCAGCCAAGAATAGAAAAGACCAACCTCCATTCCGGGTGTTTTATTCACCTCTCTGTCCTTGCCGGACACATCTTTCTCTGGTCTTGGGGCTGGAGGATTGGAGGGGAGGCTTGAAGTTCTGCCTTCTTTGCCCCTTCAGCTGATAATGCCCGTGATGCTTGGATGTGGAGGTCCTACTGTACTAAACTATTAATTAGTCTTATTGATTTGAACTTTTCTTGACAAGTAGTAATACTGTACTGGCTTTATAGATAACAAAGAAATAAAGATACCTGGCATATTTGAAACATAGTTCCCCAGGCAGGTGTGATGGGTTCTTCTCACTTGTATTTTTATCAGATAGGGTTTGCATGATATATATATATGTGGCCAGGCTTCAAAGCAGACCTGGGAACCCAAAGGCTTAACAGTTTTAAGTGTACCTTTCCCATGTGTTACTCCAGAATGAAGATGAATATATTTTTCGCATAATTTAGTTACAATGAAATTATAACAACTAAGCGTACATTTTTGTACAGTCGTCAGGAAACAGAAATAAAAAATATAGGCAGGCTAATTGAGCCTAAGAAATTACTGATGTTGCACTGTTTGTGGCCTAGTTTGCTGCTCACATTTCTGATCTGAAATTGCTATTCTCCCGTGGCCTAAATAAGTTGTTAAAAAGTCTAAGGTAGTTTTCCTTACAAATGTGATTTCTGTCCTAAAATTGCCAGTCTGACCAAGAAATAAACAGGAGCAGGTGCTATGCCCCGGTGAGCGAATTGCTTGCAAAGAGATGCTCATGAGGCTATCAGGGATCGGTAGTTCTGAGCCGGGGCGGTTCTGACCCCTAGGACTCTATGATAATGTCTGGCGACAGCTTTGAGTGTCATCCCTGAGGTGGAGGTGCTCCTGGCTTCTAATGGGTAGAGGTCAGGGGCGCTGCTAAACATCCTACGGTGCACAAGACACCCCTGTACAACAAAGAATGATCTGGTCTAAAATGGCAATAGTGCTAAGGTTAAAACGTGCTGTCATAAATATGCAGAAGATACAGTATGGACTGATAATCAACTATATTAGGAAAAACCCAAGATGGTGTCTACAATTGTGACTGTCTCAGTTTTCCAGGGTTTTTTTTTAA
>NC_138369.1:119378864-119391364 GCF_054177405.1 Leptonychotes weddellii | reverse complement strand
TAACCTTAACCTCCACTTCCTGGCCTCTTTGAAACCGTTCTTTGGGCCTAATCATAACAAACTCCTTTTATACAAATTTCTCTATCTGGGCAACAGGACACCACCTATCTTAGAAAGCTGTCAAAATACCCAGGCATGTTCAGCTGTATAAATACTACTGGGCAAGGGGAAACAAGCACAAGTTAAACTGATATTTATACGTCAGCTCTTGATTTTTCCATCTTGTTTGCCAAGTTGTATTGACATGTTTTGGCTTTTCATGTGAGGGAAACATTTTCACAGTTTTCTCTCCTACTCCCCTCGCCACGGGAGGTGGGAGCCAGAATTGAAGAGGCCAGTTGCATTCTAGGCTTTTCTGTGAACAGTGTGGGATTGTCTCTCTTCCCGTTGAGGAGAGGGGAAGGAAATGAGAGTTGGACTCACCATCTCAGTGCTGTGAATTCCAGGGTTGTCTGTATTTCTCACCTCCAAACGTAAGGGCACTTCTCAAAATTAATTTTGAAATTCTTTACCTTTTAAAAATGTTATGTCTCTGCTCCCTTTCATTACTCTGGGGAATGGAGAGTTGACTGTACTGCGTGCGGAAGGGCCGGGTATCTCTGAGTGCTTGGAGTTCTTCTGTTGGGACTGAAGGGGTGCTCTTTTACTAGTGTGAACAAGTCTGAAAGCACATGGTCACCAGGGGCTTGAATATTGAGCTTCTGCATCATTGTGTCCGTATACACTTTCGAAGGCTATTCATACCTTGCAGTAGTCACTTACTGTGCTAGTTTTTGCACCTGTCTATTTTAAAGTTTTAAGCACAATGTTGACCCCTGTGTAACTTCCTAAAATTATAATGTTTTCCTACAGACAGCTCAACTTTCCTTTATGTATAATACTTTAGGAAAATACTTACTTGTAAAATAAATAATTTTTTCTTTTGTAACAGCTCAAATCTGATATTTTGGAGTTTGGCATATTCTCTCCCCTCCCTTTCTTCTTTGGAGAGGTTCTGTCTGGTTTAAATAATGCATCGTGAACAAAACAAAAACAGAAACCCGCATTTGTAAAATGTGTAACATGTATGTTGAGTGCTTACTTTGTGCCAGGAAATAATGCAGTTTACATCATCATCACACTTGACTGTACAAAAACTATGAAGCGCAGCTGAGTATTACTCAAAATGGTAATACACTCACAGTCAACTGCTCACAACTCCCAGAACACTTTGTAACAAGGACTTTTTCGTTGGCTACACCAGGTTTATACTAATAAAACTTACCCCGCCCCCCCAGTCTTTATTTCACACCAAGCCACAGCTTTGTATTTGGTTTACACATGCTGTGTGAGACACTTCTAACCATAGGTCCCGGGGGTGCAGTCACTTGTCACCAAGGCCCAGGGTCCAGACCTCGGCGTGGCAAACCCAGAGGCTCAATTCGCTAATTCACACCTAGAAAAGAGCAGCTTCTGGGGTTGGGTTTCATCGAATACCTCACTAGGGACTGCTAAATAAATTTGCTGATGAGTAACAATAATGCCATTGTTACGGTTATTAGGAATTACAGCCCAGCCTTGCTGCTCTCTACCAGTAAGCCTCCTGGCAGCCCTCTGAGGGAGATTTCAGCGCTGCATTTCACAGATCCGGAGAAGTGCTCAAGGGGTAAGTATTTTTGCCCCAGGTGGCACAGCTTTGTAGGGAGCCGGAGTCCGAATGGAACCCAGCTCCTTTGGCTCCGGACCTCCCGTTCTCGGCCCTTTGCCTGAGTTGCTCGCTCTGGTGGCTCCCCTTCCCAAGCTCAGGTAGCTGGAGGCTGAGCCCGGACGCTGCCGGGGAGCCTGGGTGCAGGGCGGAGGGGGTGCCGTTCCCGTCTCTAACCCAGCGTACGCCTGCCCACAGGCTGGTGCCCCCCGCCTCACCCGGTGGGGCTGCTCGCAGGCGGTGTCCCAGCAACACCAACAGACGTCCTTCCTCCCCCCTTCTGTGCTCCGCACAGACCACCCCCAGCACACACGCACCATCTTGCTGCAGACATTTCAGGGCTTTCACGAGGCTGTGGCTTCTTCCATGTTTAATCACATCTTGACTAGCATTCTAGGCTAGCCATTTCTGCCTTCACAAAAGATGACTTGTCTTAAAATGACTTTTGCCGACAGCTAATCTCATCTGCGTGTGCATTTTACTCAACTCTACATAATTGTACTGCCAAGTTCTGGAAGGCATCTCATTGTAGCCTCTTACAAATGCTGACTACATACACTTGTATTCTGCAATAAACTTTAATTTAGCATCTCGTCCTCATTACAGTGCAATCACTGCGAACTGGTAATGCCTTTAACCCTTGCCGTGCCACCCGTTCTGCGCTGACCGAAGGGAGTGAGGCAGGACCTCGGGCCTCAGGCTTGTCGCAGTAGGGTTCAAGGAGGTGCGGTCAGAGGTCAGATGGAATGCTGCAGGAACCGAGCAGGTGTGGGAACTGATGGAAATGAAAAGCAAGGCAAAGCAAACATGGCAGCTATTAGTGGTGTTTTTCTGTTTGCCTTTTTGAGTTTTCCTAGTTGTCTAAAATGAATTGATACTACTTTATAATCAGAAACCCAGGAAATGGTTTTGAAGAGGATGAGTCCTAGGACGGTGAGTGCAGGTGGAGCATTTGCAGGGTGTGTGGGGTGGAGGTAGAGAGTGCACAAGTCTGGGTGGTGACTCACCTGCTTGGGCACCTGCTGGATGGGATTAAAGGCTGGACTGGGGCGTGTGTGTCCTTGAACTAACCAGCCTCCACTGAGCAGTGACCCCATTCCAGGCCTCCAACCGTGGATGGGAAGTTATTGCGCCTCTGGGTTGGAGAAAGAGGAGAGGATTTGTTTCTTACTGTCTTTCTCAGTCCCCAGCCTAAAGCTCTACAGGTGAATTTGGAGATGGGAGAACAGAAGGCTTGGGCTTCCGTGGGATACCTTAGCCCTCTGTATAACCTAGTGTAAGACCCTAGATGATTTATCCCAAGAAAGAGATCTGGAATGTCACTGCAAGATGATGACCATGTGGCACTGTGAATCAGCGAAGGAAGCAACATCTGAATGGGGATGTGACCAAGCATTTTCTCAGATGTCAGCCTATCGTCCACACCCCAAAACTGTGTGGTAGGCGGGAGATGATGATTTCGTGAATTTATGGTGGAAGCAACCAATAGCAAAGTCAACTCTAAAGGCAGGTAAGTGAGTCCCACGTGGCAGGTAAGCAGCAGGGCCAGGGCTCCACGTGTCTCCTGAGATTCCAGAGCCAGCTGGGGTGACTCCCTCACTTGTTGAGTCTGTGCAGTCAAACCCTGTTCTGCCCCTGCTCTGGCCTATTCCCTCTGTGCTCGCTCACCTGCCTCTCTCCTCCCCATGCCTGAGGCTCCGAGGTGGTCCGTTGCACACACCCAGGCCCACCTCTGTCTGGACCGGCCCTGGCTCTAGGTGGAGGCGTCAGTGAGCTACAGCTCAGCCCCCCGGGCACCCCTGATGTTGCCCTTGTTGCTAAGTCACTCTGGCTTTTTGCCCAGCTTGGCCTGACCTGGACAAGGGTCTGGCCTGGGAGTTCAGACACTGCCTTGTGCTCAGGTGGGTCCTGGGTCGAAGAACTCCATTGGGAATGGGCCTCTGATCGTAGCACTTTTGTTACCCGCTGCCTCTGCCTTCTCCCCTTCTCAGCCCTGTTGGGGTGGGGCCTTTGATGCCAACTGCTTTCTTAATTACTGCATATCCTTCTGTCATCATCTGTTATGGACTTGCCCCTTGGAACCAGTTTACTTCACGGGACTGTGTAGACCCTGACTCTGATTACCCGGTCATGAACGTCTAATCTCTGCTTAAGCAGGGCCCCATACAGTAGACAAAGGGCTGAGATCCTGCCCTCATGTTTAGAATCTGCCTGTGTGAACTGTGATGCCAAAATGCACAAAGTAAACATACGCACATCCACATATCTATAGAAGGACCTGGAAAAGCCATTGCAGTCTATCCACAATACCACTCTAAGAGGGCACAGAGGCCAGAAGCTTTTGGGAAGACGCCGGGTTGGGGGACTGCTCTGTGTCTGGAGGGGATGCTCAAAGAGGAATGAAGGGAGGAATCACCATCTCAGGTGGAGGTGAGAGTATAGTGTGGGAACGTTGATGGGTGATGGGCAGACACATCCTTCTAGAGAGAAGAGGCTGGGTTGGGCAAACCATGAAGTCTTGGGGCATGGCACCCCACAGACTATTAGGAGCAGATCCTGACCTTTTTTTTTTTTTAAAGATTTTATTTATTTATTTGACAGAGAGAGACACAGCGAGAGAGGGAACACAAGCAGGGGGAGTGGGAGAGGGAGAAGCAGGCTTCCTGCCAAGCAGGGAGCCCAATGTGGGGCTCGATCCCAGGACCCTGGGATCATGACCTGAGCTGAAGGCAGTCGCTTAACCAACTGAGCCACCCAGGCGCCCAGATCCTGACCTTTGAGATAGTCGTGGTGCAGAGTTCTGAGGGAACAGATGTCAGGCAGGAACGGGGGCCACCGGGCTCCTCAGTTTTGGAGAAGAGCTCCAGTGGGAAGCTGAGGCCCAGCCGGACCAGCAGCTTCATAAGCAGAGCCTGTCAGTCTCCTGAGCTAACCACCTACCTGCTGGCTGGGGCAGGAGGCAGATATCAGGGCCTGTGCACTAAAAGCCAAGCTCAGGTGAAGGGTGGGGTGCACATCTCCGGTCGTACCTATCCCGTCGTCCCCCGCTGAAGCTGTAGACATTCATGCAGGCCGGCATATATTCAAAAAGGTGTCAATTACATCTACCCTTTGACCTTGCAAGATCATTTCTAAGCTTACACCCAACAAACAGAACTGCATACATATGTTCACCAAAAGACAGGAAGAAGAATGGTAAAAGGCCCATCCTGGAAACAATTCAAATGCCCATTAACAACACAATGGATGAATTATGGTATATTCATATAATAGACTACTATTCAACAATGAGAAGGAATAACAAAGATAAATCTCACAAACAGAATTGGAATGAAGGAAGCCACTTCCAAGAGCATACATAATGTACTTTATTTATATAAAGTTCAAAACAAGCAAAACTATGCTACTGGAAGTCAGGATGGTGGTTAACATGCAGGACATGATGAACAGAGAATTCAGGGGGCCTCTGGGGTGCTGGTCATTTCTATTTGCTTGATCTGGGTGCTGGTTCTACAGGTGTCTTCACTGAATTAATCCAGGTGTACGCATCGGGTTTGTGAACATTCTGTCCATAAAAAAAGTGACTTTAAAGAAAATATGGTGATACCTATTATATTTTAAGCACTGTGCTATGGAGGATACAGGAGTGTACAGAACGCAATTCTGCTCTCAAGTGATGGAGACAGACAGGAAGTCCCCCCAGGTGTGGACAAAGGCTGAGTCAAACTGCCATTTTCCTCCAGGAGCTGTGCAAGGCTTCATAGAGTATCAGGGTGTGGAGGAGGTTGTTGGCAGAAGGAGGGGCCCCTGGGATGGAAGCTGGTGAGCCAGGGCTGCCCTCCAGAAGCTCAAGCTCTGACTCCCTGGCGCCTGGAGTTGGCCGTGGGCTGCCCAGAGGACAATACACGAAGAGGCCTTCCCTGAATCTTTGGGCACGTCAAAAGCATCTAATTCTGGAGACGCACCTTTGGAAAAACATTTTCTGTAGGCAGAGCTGAGTGGAAACATGCTGTTTCTAAAAGGATCCCCAAAGCTCTGAATTATTTATTCACTAAAGCATTCATCATTGATGAGGCCCCCTGTTGGCTTTCCTCCTCCACAAACACCTTTCCTCCCCCTCACCACAGAAGGTTCTGGTTGGCAGTGTTACCTTTCGAAAGCGTCTTCCCACCCATCACTCGGACCTTTGCTATAGATGGAGCAGATCGTTTTTATTTTTATTTTTCAGAAGAGCAGACAGCCTTCCTCAGCTCTCATGTGGGCCAGTGGTGGGGCTCCTGAGTGGCAACCCAGCACTCTTCCCGGCACTCCATTCTGCTGTTTGTGGAGAACTGGGCGGGACTCTCCCCTTGATGGCGGCGGTGGTTGGGGGCACGCAAACACGGTGGGCAGGGGCACTCGGCTGAAGCTGGGAGCTGAGAGTAACCGTTTTCAGGTGGGCCACAGTAATATTCAAATACTTACTGTTTACCAGGAAGGAACAAAGCTGTGATGGATACTGCCGTGTTTTGACCAACCAGAATCCACTCCCCTCCCCCATCAGGGCCTTGATGTCCTTTCAGAGCGTCATCTCTTCCTCCTCCACAGGCGGGCAGCGTGAGAAGAGACTCTTCAGACCAGGTACATGCTCTGCTCTCCCCAAACTGTACCTGAAGGGTCTATGGAAACTTCCTCCCCAGAGCCTTCCTTTACCACCTGTCACAGCCAAGGGGTGAGCATGTGACCTAACAAAGCCACTGGAGCTCAGCACTGGGGCTGGAGTGGGGGACACTTAGAGCTGCCTGCTCTTGGTCTGCTCCTGGATCCTGGGAGCTCCCCCGGTCCCCTCTGTGAGCTCCATGGAGATGTCAGCAGAACTGTTGCTGTTGCTGAGTCTAGAAATACTTCCAGACAAATATTTGCCCCTAAGGGACTGCTTCGAAGCAGGACCTGACATCACTGCAGAGTAGAACATCTGCTCAGTGCCATGAGAAGGGACAGGGATGGTGGCTTCCAGATGGCAGGGACTGGGGCTCAGCTCAGGCCTGCCACATCCCCAGTGCCCAGGGCTGCCCAGCACTCAGAGTCCGTTTCTCATCTACCCTCAGGAGAGACGAGAGGGCTCTTCAAATCCAATCCAGAGTATACTCTTAGGAAGGCATGACCTGAATATAAAGATGCTGTAATTTATTCAATGGTACTGTGACTGGAATGAGAGGTTAAAGAACTCAAGGACTGGGAAAATAGGACAGGGGCTAAAGAAGAGTCATTTGTTGTTTACTGGCCCTGATTTTAACAGAAGTTCTGATATTCAGAATAGCTTTTGCTCTTTAGACTATAAAATGAAGAAGGGCAATGACCAAATTTTGCTTTGAGAATATCAAGTGCCTTTGGCTTTAATTTTAGGCTCATTGAGAAATCTGCTATGTAATTTGGGCAGGGAGCATCTGGAATATCTGGAATCACAGTTCTGAGTTCAAATCCCTGATCTGTCACTTAAAAAATTACATTTCAGGTGTACAGCTTTATAATTCGATATCTGTATGTACTACAAAGTGGTCCCCACCATCCATCACCAAACACTTGACTCCTTCCACCATTTTGCCCACCCTTCAACCCCCTTCCCCTCTGGTAACCACTAGTCTTTTCTCTGTATCTGTGAGTTTGTTTTGTTTTATTTATTTGCTTTGTTTTTTTTAGATTCCACATTTGAGTGAAATCATACAGTACTTGTCTTTTTCTGTCTGACTTATTTCGCTTAGCATAAGACCTACAAGTTCCATCCATATTGTTGTAAACATCAAGATCTCATTTTTTTTTAAGATTTTATTTATTTGAGAGAGAGAAAGCAAGAGACAGAGCACAAGTGGAGGAGGAGGGGCAAGGGAGAGGGAGAAGCAGACTCCCCACTGAGCAGGAAGCCCAATGTGGGGCTCTATCCCAGGATGCTGGGGATCATGACCTGAGCCAAAGGCAGATGCTTAACGAACTGAGCCACCCGGGTGCCCTGATCTCATTCTTTTTTATGGCTGAATAATATTCCACTTTGTAAATATGCCACATCTTCTTTATCCATTCATCTATCAATGGATACTTTGGTTGTTTCCGTATCTTAGTTATTATAAATAATGCTGAAATGGACACAAGGGTGCATATATCTTTTTGAATTAGTGTTTTCATATTCTTCAGATAAATACTCAGAAGTTGAATTACTGGATCATATGGTAGTTCTATTCTTAATTTTTTGAGGAAGAAACATGCTGTTTTCTGTAGTGGTGGCACCAATTTGCATTCCCACTAATAGTGTACAAGTGTTCCCTTTTCTCTACATCCTCTCCAACAATTGTCATTTCTTGCCTTTTTGGTAATAGACATTCCAATAGGTATTAAAGAATATATCATTGTGGTTTTGATTTGCATTTTCCTAATAATTGGTGATACTGAACACCTTTTCATGTGCTTGTTGGCCATCTGTATGTCCTCTTTGGAGAAATGTCTATTCAGATCCTCTGCCCATTTTTTAATCAAGTTTTGTTGTTGTTATTATTGTTATTGAGTTGTATGAGTTCCTTGTATGTTTTGGATATTAACCCCTTATTGGATATATGGTTTACAAATATCTTCTCCATTCAGTAGGTTGCCTTTTTGTTTGATGATGGGTTTTTTTGTTTTTTGTTTTTTTTGCTGTGCAGTTGATGTAGTCCCATTTGTTTATTTTTGCTTTTTTTCCTTTGCCTTTGGAGTCAGATCCACAAAGACATTACTAAGATCAATATCAAGGAGTTTACGCCTATGTTTTCTTCTAGGAATTTTATGGTTTCAGGTGTTACATTCAAGTCTTCAATCTATTTTGAATTAATTTTTGTGTGTAGTGTAAAATAGTCATTTAATTCAATTCCTTTGCATGTAGCTGTCCAGTTTTCCCAGCACCATTTATTGAAGAGACAGTCCTTTCTCCATTGTGTGTTCTTGGATCTTTTGTCATAGATTTATTTTATATATATATATGTATAAATAAATTTTTTTTTTTGGGTGGGGGTCTCTTAGTTCTGTTCCATTGACTTTTGTATCTGTTTTTGTACCAATGCCATACTGTTTTAATTACTCTAGCTTTGTGGTATAGTGTAAAATCAGAGAGTGTGGTATCTCTGGGTTTGTTACTTTTTTTTTTTTTAAGATTTTATTTATTTATTTGAGAGAGAATGAGAGAGAGAGAGAGCATGAGAGGGGGCAGGGTCAGAGGGGGAAGCAAACTCCCTGCTGAGCAGGGAGCCCGATGCGGGACTTGATCCCGGGACTCCAGGATCATGACCTGAGCCGAAGGTAGTTGCTTAACCAACTGAGCCACCCAGGCGCCCTGGGTTTGTTATTCTTACTCATTCTTTCTCAAGATTGCTTTGGCTATTTGGGATCTTTTGTGTGGTTCCATGAAAATTTTAGAATGATTTGTTCTAGTTCTGTGGAGTATGCCATTGGTATTTTGATAGGTATTGCATTGAATCTGTAGATTGCTTTGGGTGGTATGGACATTTTAACACTATTAATTCTTCCAACTCATGAGCATGGAATATCTTTCCATTTGTGTCTTTTTCAATTTCTTTCATCAGCATCTTATAATTTTCAATGCACAGGTCTTTAACCTCCTTGGTTAAATTTATTTCTGAGCATTTCAGAATTTTTCAATGCAATTGTAACTGGGATTGTTTTTTTAATTTCTCTGTTTTTTGTCATTAGTAGAAATGCCATAGATTTCTGTATGTTGATTTTTTTTTTTAAAGATTTTATTTATTTATTTGACAGGGAGAGAGACAGAGAGAGAGCCCAAGCAGGGGGAGCAGCAGAGGGAGAGGGAGAAGCAGGCTCTCAGCCGAGCAGGGAGCCCAGTGCGGGGCTCGATTCCAGGACCCTAGGATCATGACCTGAGCCAAAGGCAGACGCTTAACAACTGAGCCACCCAGGCGCCCCTGTATGTTGATTTTGTATCATGCAACTTTACTGAATTCATTTATTAGTTCTAACAGTTTTTTGGTGGATTCTTTAGGGTATCCTATATATATAGCATCGTGTCATCTGCAAACAGTGATAGTTTTACTTCTTCTTTTCTGATTTGGATGCCTCTTATTTCTTTTTCTTGCCTAGTTCCTTTGGCTAGGACTTCCAATACCTTCTCAAATAAAAGTGGTAAAAGTGCACACACTTATCTTGTTCCCGTTCTTTTTTTTTTTTTCTTGTTCCCATTCTTAAAGGAAAAGTTTTCAGCTTTTCACCATTAAGTATGATGTTAGGTTGTAAGATTGTCATATATGACAACTTGTTCAGGCACCCACTTTTGGTACTCAATACCCACTTTGTTGAGAGATATTTTACCCATAATTGGATGTTGCATTTTGTCAAATGGTTTTTCTGTATCTATTGAGATGATCATATGATCATTATCTTTCATTTTGTTAACATGATGTATCATGTTGATTAATTTGCAGATATTGAACCATCCTTGAATATCTGGAATAATTCCCACTTGACCATAGTGTATGATCCTTTTAATGAATTGTTGGATTTCATCTGCTAATATTTTGTCGAGGATGTTTGCATCTATGTTCATCAAGGATATTGGCCTATTTTTTTTTGTTTTTGGTATCCTTATCTGGTTTTGGTATTAGGATAGTACTGGCCCCATTAAATGTGTTTGGCAGCTTTCCCTCCTCTTCAATTTTTTGAAGTAGTTTGAGAAGGACAGGTAGTAAATCTTTGAATGTTTGGTAGAATTCACCAATGAATCCAACCTAGCCCAGACTTTTTTTTTTTTCTTTATTGGGAGGTTTCTGATTACTCTTTCAATCTGCTTACTAGTAATTGGACTATTCAAATTTTCTATTTCTTCATAATTCAGTCTTAGAAGATTGTTTGTTTCTAGGAATTTATCCATTTCCTCTAGGTTGTCCTGTTTGTTGGTATATAATTGTTCATAGTAGTCTCAGGATCCTTTGTATTTCTGTAGTATCAATTGTAACTTCTCTTTCATTCTTGATTTTATTTATTTGAGTCCTCTCTTTTTTCTTGGGTTGTCTAAGGGTTTGTTGATTTTATCTTTTCAAAGAATCAGCTCTTAGCTTCATTTATCTTTTCTTTTGTCCTTTTAGTCTTTATTTCATTTATTTCCATTCTGATCTTTATTATTTTTTTCCTTTTACTAATACTTGACATTGTTGTTTTTCTAGTTCTTTCTAGTTCTTTACACCTACACTCTCTAGGTGTAAAGAAAGATTTTTATTTTTTTGAGGTAGGCCTGTATTGCTATGAACATCCCACTTAGAACTACTTTTGCTGCACCCCATAGATTTTGGTATGTTCTATTTCTTTTTTTTTTTAAGATTTATTTATTTATTAGAGAGAAACAGAGACAGAGAGAGTACAAGCAGGGGGAGAGGCAGGGGCAGAGGGAGAGGGAGAAGCAGACTCCCCGCTGAGCTGGGAGCTGGATGTGGGACTCGATCCCAGGACTTGGAGATCATGACCTGAGCCGAAGGCAGATGCTTAACCATCTGAGCCACCCAGGCACCCCGATATGTTCTATTTCTGTTTCCATTTGTCTCTAGGTAATTTTTTATTTCTCCTTTGATTTCTTTGATGACCCCATTGGTTGTTTAGTAGCATGTTATTTGATTTCCACATTTTTGTGGTTTTTCCCATTTTCCTCTTGTAATTAATTTCTAGTTTCAGGTCAGAAAAGATGCTTTATGTGATTTAAATTTTCTTGAATTTACTGAGATTTGTTTTGTGGCCCAACACGTGACTGTTCTGGAAAATGTTCCATGTACCTTCCATCTGCTTTAGGATGGAATGTTCTGTATATATCTTGTAAGTCCATCTGGTCTAATGTGTTGTTTAAGACCAATATATTCTAATTAACTTTTTGCTTGGATGATCTATCCAATGATGAAAATAAGGTATTAAAATCCTTTACTATTATTGCATTGCTTTTAATTTATCTCTTTAGGTCTGTTAATATTTGCTGTATATACTTTGGTGCTCCTATGTTGGGTGCATATATATTTACAAATGTTATATCTTCTTGGATTGAACTCATCATTTTTAAAAAAGATTTTATTTATTTGAGAGAGAGCAAGAGAGTGAGTGAGGGAGCACAAGCAGGGGGAGCTGCAGAGGGAGAGAGAGAAGCAGACTCCCTGCTGAGCAGAGAGCCCAACCTGGGGCTTGATCCCAGAAGCCTGGGATCATGACTTGAGCTGAAGGCAGATGCTTAACTGACTGAGCCACTCAGGCATCCTGACCCCTTTATCATTATGTAATGCCTTTTTTGTCTTTTATTAGTCTTTGTTTTAAAGTGTGTTTTGTCTGATATGCACATAATTACTCCAGCTTTCTTTTCATTTCCATTTGCATGGAATTATCTTTTTCTATCCCTTCACTTTCAGTCTGTGCATATCTCTAGATCTGAAGTGAGACTCTTGTAGGCACCATATAGATAGTTCTTGCCTTTTTTTTTTTTTTAAAGATTTTATTTATTTTGACAGAGAGAGAGAAACAGCGAGAGAGGGAACACAAGCAGGGGGAGTGGGAGAGGGAGAAGCAGGCTTCCTGCTGAGCAGGGAGTCCGATACGGGCCTCGATCCCAGGACCCTGGGATCATGACCTGAGCTGAAGGCAGACGCTCAATGACTGAGCCACCCAGGTGCCCTGCTTTTTTTTTTTTTTTTTTTAATCTATTCAGCCACCCTGCATTTTTTCACTGGTGAATTTAGTTCATTTCCATTCAAAGTAATTACTGATGAGTACATACTTATTGCCGTTTTGTTGTTTTCTGGCTGTTTTGGTA
>NC_138369.1:119331296-119378764 GCF_054177405.1 Leptonychotes weddellii | reverse complement strand
TTTATTATTTTTGTCTTTTAATCTTCATGCTAGCTTTGTAAGTGGCTGATCCACTGCCTTTATTACGTATTTGCCTTCACAAGTGGTATTTTTTTCTTTCATTTGTTTTACTATTTCTGGTTATAGTTTTTCTGTCCCACTTAAGACCCTTTAACATTTCTTGTAAGGTTGGTTAAATGATGAACTCCTTTGGTTTTTGCCTATTTGGGAACCTTCAATTCTAGATGATAATCTTGTCAGGTAGAGTATTCTTGGTTGAATACTTTCAGTGCTTTAAATATATCCTGCCAGTCCCTTCTGGCTGCAGATTTTCTGCTGGAAAATCAGCTGATAGTCCTATGGGGTTTTCCTTGTATATAATTATTTGGTTTTTTTCTTGCTGCTTTTAAGATTCTCTCTTTAACATTTACCATTTTAATTATAAATGTATTCATGTGGCTTTCTTTGGGTTCATCTTATTTGGAACTCTGTGCTTCCTGGACCTGAATGTCCTCTTCTTTTCCTAGGTTAGGGGAGTTTTCAGCCATTATTGCTTCAAATAAGTATTCTGTCCCCTTCTCTCTCTCTGCTCTTTCTGGGACCTCTATAATGTGAATGTTATTGTACTTGATGTTTTCCTAGAGACCCCTTAAATATCCTCACTTTTACAAAATTCTTGTGTCTTTTCCCTGTTCTGGTGATTTCCCCTATTCTCTCTTTGATTGCTGATCTGCATCATCTTATCTACTGTTCACTCCCTCTAGTGTATTTTTCATTTGAATTATTGTAATCATCAGCTCTGATTGGTTCTTATATTATCTCTCTGTTATAGTTTTCCCTGTGTTCCTCCATTCTTCTCCCAATTTCAATGAGCATTTTTATGACCATTACTTTGAACTCTTTGTCAGATGAATTACCTCTATTTCATTATGATTTTTTTCCTGGGGTTTTTATCTTGTTCTTTTGTTTGAAACAGATTTCTCTGTCTCATTTTATTTTGATTTTCTGTTTGTTTCTATAAATTAGGAGGAACACTTACCTGTCCTGGTCGGGAAGGAGTGGCCTCGTGTAGGAGCATTTCCTGTGGAGACTGTGTGTGACTGACTGGAAGCTTTGGCAGGCTGGTGGGAGCTAAGCAGTTGTGGGCTGGGGTGGAGGGGTATCTCAGGGCACTCACTCCATGTCAGGGCTGCCTTGGCACAGTGGTTATAGCTGGAGTGAGCACATGCCAGGGCGTCCTTGGGTGCACCACGCTAGGGCCACCTTGATGGGACAGCTGGATTTGAAGTGGGCCTGGGCTGGGGGAGCTAGGGTGTGCCTTGTCAGGGCCACCCTGGGGGCAGTCCCTGGGTGCACAATGCCAGAGCTGCCCTGGCAGGCTGGCTGGAGCTGGAGCAGACTGGGGGTCCTGGGGTACACCATGCCAGGGCCACCCTGGTGAGATGGCTGGAATGTGCAAAGACCAGAGGAGTCCTGGGGCCTTTGCAGGACAGTGGGCATGGGCTGGGAGGGAATCCCTGGGTGTGCTGCACTGGGGCTGTATTGGTGGGATGACTGGGTTGGGTGGATGCTGGGAGTGGAGGGGGTAGTCTCAGAGTGCACTGCGCCAGAGCGATCTTGAGGGGGATGGCTGGAGCTGGTGTGGGCCAGGGGTCCAGGGTGCGCTGGGGCAGTCCTAACAGGCTGGTGTGAGCGCCTGGACCCTGCTCCTGCCTATGCTATCAAGGTGGAGGGCGAGTGTAAAAAATGGCATGGACCATGCCTGTTACCCTGGAGAGTTCCAGCAGTTCCCTGCCAGTTTGGTGGCTGCCCTAAGGTTAGTAAATGGATTTGCTTCGCTTATAATCTAATTAGCCTTTAAGCCACTGTTGTTTTTACTGTGCCTCAGGGTAGGGGAGTCTGGACTGGGACCCTCAGTGACCTCCCTCTCTATCGCACTGGGGGGGGGTGTTCCCATGGTTACCATGTCTCCATCTCTCCTAGTCTTCTCTATGTGGTCCCTCTACTGTTTGTTGGGCTGTTCAATCAGCCCTCAGTTTTTTTGAAGGAACTGCTCTCTACGTAGGTGTATATAAATCGTGTCAGTGGGAGGAGGTGAGTTTAGGGTCGTTCTCTGCTGCCATCTTGGACCACCTTCCTTAATTTTACTACTTTTGTCTTTTAACCTTCATGCTTGCCTTGTGATTGATCCACTAGGTTTGTTGTATTTTTCCAGTGAGATTTTTAAAAAATATTTTCTCTACACCCAGTGTGGGGCTTGAACTCATAACCTCAAGATCAAGAGTTGCACGCTATTCTGACTGAGCTAGCCAGGCACTGCTTTCCAGTGAGATTTTTGCTTTAATATGCTTCCTTATTAGTGCCATTTCTTTTCAGCTTAAATAAATCCCTTTAAAACACTTACTGTAGGGCTGGTTTAGTGGTGATGAACTCCTTTAGCTTTTGCTTATCTGGAAAGCAAAATCTCTCAATCTCCTAATCGCTCCTTAAATTCTGAATGGTAATCTTGCTGGGCAGAGAATTCTTGGTTGGAAGTTTTTTCCTTTTTGAACTTCGAATATGTCATGCCATTTCCTCCTGGTCAGTAAAGTTTCTGCTGAAAAATCTGATAGCTTTATGGGGTTTTCTTTATATATCACAAGTTGTTTTTCCTCCTGCTGCTCCTGATTCTCTCTTTAATTTCTACCATTTTTTAAAAAGATTTTAGTCATTTATTTAAAAGAGAGAGAACATAAGCGGTGGGGGGAGTGGAGGAGCAAAGGGAGAGAGAAGCAGACTCACTGCTGAGCAGGGACCCCCATGTGGGGCTTCATCCTAGGACCCCGGAATCATGACCTGAGCCAAAGGTAGACGCTTGACTGACTGAGCCACCCAGGTGCCCCTAGTTTCTACCATTTTAATTATAATGTGTGTTGGTGTGGTTTTCTTTGGTTTATCCTGGACCTGGATGTCTGATTCCTTTCCCAGATTAGTTTTCAGCCACTATTTCTTCAAATAATTTTTTTGGCCCTTTTTTTCTTCCTCTGGGATCTATGTAATGTGAATTCTATTCTGCTTGATAAGACCCAAAGGTCCCTTAAGGTATTTTCACTCTTTTAAAAATTTTCTTCATTTTGTTGCTTTGTCTGGGTGAGTTCCATTGCTCCTCCTCATCCAGCTCATTGATCTGTTCTTCTACTTCAGTCTCTTGTGGAACCCCTCTAGTGTATTTTTTAGTTTAGTTATAACTTCTGTTTGGTACTTTCTTATATATTCTCCTTGTTGAAGTTCTGTGCTCATCCATTCTTCTCCCGAGTTTGGTGAGCATCCTTATGACCATTTTATCAGGTAGTTTGCAAATCTGTTTCATTTAGTTCTTTTCCTGAGGTCTTGTGCTTTTGTTTGGAGCTATTCTTCTATCCCCTAATTTTGCCTAACTCTCCACGTTTCTAAGTATTAGGTGAGTCAGTGACCTCTCTCAATGTTGAAGAAGTGGCCTTTTGTAGGTGTCCTGTGGGATGCAGAAGGACAATCTCCTTTGGTCCCCTACGTGAGCTGTGTGCCCCCTCCTACTGGGCTGGGCCATGGCCCTGGTACTCTGGGGGTGTCAGGCCTACTGCAGTGTGTTTGGGTGGGGCTGTCAGTGGGGTGTAACTTCTCTGGGGCTAGCAGATTAGACGGAGAATTCCAAAATGGCCCACCAGTATCTCAGCCCCCAGGGGAAATCTGCTGTTTCCTCTTTGGCAGATGCTTTAAGGTTAATAAATGGGTCTCTTTACTTAGTCTACGTGCTTTTTAAATTGGTGTTTTTGCACTGGTTTCTGGGTACAGTCTGTGCCTCAGCTCTTTAAGAGTGGGTTTTCCATTATTTACTGTTTTTCTGGACATAGCCCCACTGATTTTCAAAACCTAGTGTTTTGGGGGCTCATCTCTCCTGATCTCCTGTGGAGGATCTAAGGTTTGCGGTGTATTTGATGTGCAGCTCAAATGCCTCACTCCTCAGGGAAGAGTTCCATACACACTTGTGCTTCCCCATGGCTGATGTTGTCCCCTGGCAAGTCCGTGTCTTTGCCTCTTTCCCAGCTTGATGTTGTCCTTTCAGGCTTTGTTGTGGAGGCTCTCTTCGTTCCATTTTCAGTTCCCTTTCAGAGGGAATTATTCCGTATGTAGTTGTTGATTTGTTGTGTCCCTGGGAGGAGACGGGTTCAGGATCTTGTCACACTGCCATCTTGAACTCAACTTTGTTCTGCCATTTTTCTTTTTTGAGGGAGAGCGAGCAAGCACTAAGAGCTGGGGGGGCGGGGAGGAAGGGGCAGAGCGAGGGAGAAAGAGAATCTTAAACAGATTCCATGCTCAGCACGGAGCCCCATGTGGGGCTCGATCTCACGACCCTGAGATCACGACCTGAGCGGAAGTCAAGAGTTGGATACTTAACTGACAAGCCCCCCTGCCATTTCAGGTGTGTGCTGCCTTGGTTAAATTATTCATCATGTGAGTCTCAGCTTCTTTTTTTCTGTAAAAGAGGGTTGAATTTGAACTAATGAAACTAAATTGTGGGGGAGCCTGGGTGGCTCAGTCATTGGGCATCTACCTTTGGCTCAGGTCATGATCCCAGGGCCCTGGGATCGAGCCCCGCGTCGGGCTCCCTGCTCCGCGGGAAGCCTGCTTCTCCCTCTCCCACTCCCCCTGCTGTGTTCCCTGTGTCAAATAAATAAAAAAAAATCTTAAAAAACAACAAAAAACCCCAAAAAACTGAATTGTGGCAACAAGGGCTCTAAATGTCCCTCATGACTGGACAGACTGAGAGCTGGCCAGCAGGCCTGCAGAACTTAAACAGAGAGGCATTTATTGTTAGGGCAAAGCTTACACTCAAATGGGTTTTCACGTAAACGCATCAAAAGGGCGATGCCCTGCCCCCAGGTGTTTGCTTTCAGTTCTCCTGCTGCCTGGCCCACCACTGTTCTGTCTTCCTGACAGCAGCAAGAGCTCGAGTTCCTCCATGTTACCCAGCAGCTGGAGGGGACCAAGTAGGACAGACTCCTGAATGCCATCTGCCCAAGTCCCATCTATTCTCAAAGCTTCAGGGAAACTGAAAAAAGTCCCAAAGGGCAAAGCATATGTTCTTAAAAAGCTGGATGGAAGTATGAGACATTCCTTTGCTGAATAAGCAAACAAAATCAACTGGTCGGTGAACTGATGCTGCTGCAACATCCTGGGAGAGACAGGGAGTCTCCCCGGGGGATGATGGGCGTGGAGAAAGGCCCGGGCACGGACATCCACCTCGGCTCAGAAGGGGGCAGGCGGAGGGGCCAAGCCAGTTAGAGACGGGTCCCTCCCTGACTGCATCAGGATCATGTCTGGTCTCCAGTGCCAGGCCCCCCAAGAGGCCTCAGTCCTCAGTCACAGGTGGGGGAATGAGCTGCAGCTGGAAATTCTCATTCTGGAAGACGCTGTTGAAAGCAGGGCCACTCTGGGAGCCACTGAATGGCCTGTAGCTCTCACTGCTGCGATTCTGGGAGAGCTCTGTGAGGAGAGCCAGCTGCAAAAGAAGGGACACCCATCAGCCAAGGTGTGTGGAACAGAGGTGGAGGAGCCTTGATCCCCCTGCCTCGGATACACAAGGGACGGGGCTACGCCACAGGGAAGTATAAAACTGGCTCTGGATCCCAGGGCAATGACCCCGGATTTACGATCCCTGGCTCTGACGTCTCCTGTGTAACCTGTCCAGCCCCCACTTCAGCTGTGAGGAGGGAGCCGTAAGCCATGGCAGGGCCGGCAGGTCTGGGTCAGGCTCCGGACCCCACGTCCGCAGGAACTTCTACTAGTGCAAGGTCACTGCAACAAGTGCGCTATGCTACGTCCTCTACGTGTGTATGGTTTCTAACCTTCCACAAGAAGCCTCTGCGTACAAAACGCAGAGTTCTCAGAGTTAACGTGTCCTAAGTCACTCAGTGCTGAGTGGTAGTGCGGGACTCAACCTCAGGTCCACGTGGCAATTTCTGCTTAGCCGAGCCACCTATGGTCCTGCCTTCCCTGGTCTGGCACCCGTTCCTACTCACCCACCCTGCCAGGAACTCTGTCCTCTGCTGATCTAGCCGGTAAGGGGTTCTCTCTCCATCCAGGCAGTGACGACGCAAGGGCCACGTGTATCCATTCGTCACTTCTGTGGAAAACTCACTACCAGTGATTGTGGGAACTGGAGACACAGCAGACGGGCCTCTCAGTTCAAAGTGCCCACTTATCTAAAGCACTCCGGCCCCAGTGACGCTCTAGGGCGCAGCCGACGACACTGGCTCAGGAGCCCCACCTGCGAGTTACTCAGCTGGCCATGGACGCACAGCTCAAGTCGTCCTGCCGGGACTCGCACTGAGGGCCCGGCCTGGGGAGACACATGTCCCTTGGTCCACAGAGCCCCATCTTTGCCACTTCTCATCCTCTCTAACCCTCTCAGCTGCCCATCAGCCTGTGAAGTTCTCCCTAAGAACAATTCTGTAGAAGACTAGGAACAGAACAGGCAACAGATGGTACATAAACTCAAAGTTCTTCCACATTCAGACACTGTGAGGTTTAGAAAGATCAACTGAAAAAATATTTTCTATTTCCTAAGAGAAGATCTGTGTTCTACTTCTGTAACTTTGTGATCTAGAAATCAAGGAATAGTGAATAATGGCTCCACAGTTTGAAGCAGAGCTTCCTTAGGAGGCTCAGAAAGCCAACTCATGGGGCAGAGCCTGGCTGAGGCTGAGAACTCAGCAAAGCCGCTGGGCCCCATTCCGGAGACCCCTGGGGAAGCTTCCTGGAATAAAAACCGACTCTCCAAGAGGGAACACCGCTTTTCCTCGGGGCTACCGCCCCTCCCCCCCCCCAGCAGGTATTTGCAGAAGAGCAGGGAGGGGGCCAGGGAGTCCAGGCACAGAAGCAGAGCCACACACGGTGTGTGCGAGCTTAAGCGGAGCGCCGAGAACAAATCGGGCCCGGCTGGAGTCTAGGTAGGACTTGGGACGTGGAGAAGGTGGTAGGTAGTTTGGACTCCACCTTCCAGGGATGAGAGGCAGGAAAGAGTTTTAATAAGGGGGTGACCAGACACTGGGGTTTGGAGCGAGTCCCCAGGCAGCAGGGACAGAAGACCTGCAGTGGCCTCTGAGTGACCGTTTGGAGGGAAAGGGGAGAAATCCACAGGAGGTACAGAGAAGATGCCTCTGGGGGTTCCCTGGGGAGCGGAGGGGTGCCGCCAGGCTTCTGCTCTGGGTGACTGGCTGGGGTGCCCAGGCAGCAGGTGAGGAAGAACAGGTGGAGGAAGTTATCGGGCACCCTTGGGACGTGCCTGGGGGGCGCGCAGACGGACGCGGGGGCAGGTCCGCTAGCAGCTCTCCCGGGCCGTCCTCTTCTACGGTTCCGGACGGGTCCCAGTCATTTCAGCCCCTGGCCCTCGGCAATAAAGACCCATTTGCCCAGTGTCCGCTGCAGTCAGGTGCAGTCGGGCACCTACGTTCTGGACAACAGAAATGAGATCTACACCTTCTAGAACCGTCTGGACATAGTTTATTTCCTCCTGCTCTCCTTTTCCTCCACCTTGCCAGCCGGTGCGCAGTGGTGACGGGGAAGCCGGAGCAGCCCTGCTAAACCACGCGAGTGGGCGCCCCGAGCCAAGGACGCCAGGAGAGAGGAGGACGCCGGAGACAGGCTCCGGGCAGGCGCCCCGGCGGCCCACGTTCCCACGTCTGTCTTGGGTACCCGTCATTCAGCGGTTGTGTTCATGGCCAAACGCGCTCGGCCGGCGCAGATGGGGCCGTCATTAGTACACACACGGCCGGGACGGAGCTCTGGCCACCTCCTCCGTGTCCTCCGCTAATCCTGAGGGCTCCCCGGGGCCAGGGCTCCAAACTGAGGCGGCGGCTGGGGTGAGGGCCGGAGGACGCCACCCTTCCCAAACAGTGGTTATAAAGTGGGAAATAAAATGCGAGCCGCCCCAAAAACATTACCCGGGAGCTTCCTCGGTAGAGACGGCAAAGCTGATCAAAGGCCTGGATTTGCTGCGGGTCCAGGACGGGTTCCGAGGCTGCCTGGAAATCAGAAACGAGAAGGTGACCACCGCGCGCGGGCGGCCTCTGCGCTTGGCCAGTGCGGAGCCAGAAGCCGGTCTTCCCGCCTTTCCGAAGAGATGCAGGCGGCAGCAGTGCGAGACCCTACCGAACATTCATGAGAAACAGGCACGGCCTTCCGCAGCCCCTCGGTGCCACCCTGCAGGCTGACCTGTGGAGGGACTGTCCCCACTGGGGTCTCTCTGGGTCTCCACACACAAGCTCCCCTCGGGGCTCGGGACCCCCGTTTGCCTCCGGCCAGGCTGCACTCCCGTACCCGCGGCCGAAGCCAGCGGGCAAAAGAGGCGGCCGGGGGGGCGCTTCGTAATTACATCATGTCCTTTCCCTGTCTCGTGATCAAGCTGGCAGCCACCTAACGGGGTGGCAAGGTTAGCCTACTGGCTTTTGGAAGAGGTGAAGTTTAACTTCTCTCTCTACAGCTGTCCGGCTCTGCTCCGCCTGCCACGGTGGCGGGCACGCTGATACTGTGCTTCTCGTCTCCTCTTGGTGGGTCTGCTCCAACGCTCTTACCCACAGGAAATAAGTGGGATCCCGGGGAGGCAGCCATAGGCTTTGGAGTCTGAGGTAAACTGGAAGAGCAGTTCTGACGCTAGCTTGCCATGTGACCTTAGGTAAGTTACTTTTCTGAGCCTCAACGGCCTTACCCGTGAGAGAAGAAAATGCTTTCCTTATGGGCCCACCGACAATTAGATGAGATACAGATTTAAAGTGTCGTGAACATGCCTGGCACCTCACAAGGGCTCCGTACATGCTAGCTTCTATTACTACAATTTAGAGATGCCCTTAAATGTTGCTTTCAGGTGTTTTTATGCTTATGTGTAAGATTAGTGAAAAGAGGCCTTTGTTCTGTATTTATTATGAACCTCTCTTGGCATGAATAAAAGCATCACTAAATACACAATGAATGTATCTGTAAAGGAGGATTTCAGTGACGAAGGGTCTGGATGGTGACAGGGTGCCACTCTATGAGGAAGGTACGGTCATGTCCATTTTTTCCCCCTAAGAAGGATTCTGAACTTTAAAAAAAAAAGCATTACACAGAGGTTACATACATTTATAATTTGTCTTCCAGGAAGGACTTTGCTTCTTTTCCTCAAAGTTTTTACTATCCTTAAGGGGAAACAATGGACTAAGAGCTCAGAGAGACGAGAGAAACACTACCCTTGAAATCACTCACGCTAGCCTAGTGGGGAGCTGTTTTACCACTTCACCTCCTGAGCAGGCGAAAAGGATCTCCTGTAAGGTCCAGAAGGCAGCTATGAGAGAGAAGGCTCACATCTCATGGCCCCTGGAACCCCATAGTGGTGCCCCACTAAGGTAACGCCTTAGTTCTTGGCGCCCTCAGTGATGTGGGGATGGCTGAGGACAAGGCCGCTCAGTGGAAATCCTGAGGAGGACAGTACGATCCAAAACAGCCAGAAAAGAGAAGAGGGGACCCACAGAGGCTCTGCTTTTCATTCTGTTCCACGTCTCTGGGTCTGCCAGACAAATGGAGAGATCACTCTCTGAGAATGTTTAAACTTGCCTTGACACTTTTTAGACACCTTTTCTCTGTAATTTGGTAGGAAAACCATCGTATTCTTGGAGACTGAGTGTGTGGAGTATCACACTTCCGACAGATACTAAGTAAAATACACAGGGAAGACCCAAGCTCAAGATGATCAGAAAGTCTGAGAAACACTACACACCTAGCTTAAACAAAGCAAAACAAGAAAAAATACTTAATTACCTTCGAGATACTTAACAAAAAACATGGTTTTGCCACCTGATTTCCCATGTCCCTTTAGTATCAATGGCATAAACTGGGGAGCGGGGCGGGTTGAGGACAAGGGTGATACTTGTCTTTCATTGGCCATTCAAAGCCTCAGCTGTGGGGCTTGCCACTGCCACAGGCCATATGACAAGGGCCCGACCACCCCGATGTCACCTTTGCTTATTCCCTGGTTGCTCTGTGTTTCATAAAGGAGGTCCAGACAGAAACAAGTCAGCAGTAGACTAGGGAAGGGAGTGGAGGGGGCGGATTATGGTGAGGGGAAGGCAGGTTAGTTACACAGCAGGTTTAAATGCCAAGTTAGCATCTGATGAAGCAGCAAGAGCCAGAAAAGCTCTCTCCTTATAGAGGTACTTTTATAAAACAGCTCTTTGCTTTGAAGGGATATTGTAAGAAAAAAAAAATCTCGTGAAATGCACTATTGTACTTGTTACGTAAGTGTGGATGGTGCCGGCCACTTAACGGTGACCCACTTAAGAAATTCCCATCAGGGGCATCTGGGTGGCTCAGTTGTTAAGCGTCTGCCTTCGGCTCAGGTTATGATCCCAGGGTCCTGGGATCGAGCCCCGCATCGGGCTCCCTGCTTGGCGGGAAGCCTGCTTCTCCCTCTCCCACTCCCCCTGCTTGTGTTCCCTCTCTCGCTGTCTCTCTCTCTCTGTCAAAAAATAAATAAAATCTTTAAAAAAAAAAAAAAAAAAGAAATTCCCATCAGACCTTGCTGAGAAAAGCTGTACTGGACACAGACCTGCTAATAATTGTATTTTGTTTTTTGTTTTTATCACTATGGAGCTCAGGGATAAATGGTTAGTACAACTAGCAACTGCTGAGGACTTTGTGGCAAACATTTATGTATGCAATTATAACCCAGTTTTATAATAAAATTTTCCTCCTTTATTTATTTCATCCTACTCGATGTATGTTGGAAACCAACTCAAATCATTTTGGGAAAGTGAAGGTCAGGTCATAAGTAGAAAATGCCACCGCTAAAAACAGAATCCTGCTCTCACCCCCCAGGAAATACTATGGGCAGATGAGTCTATTCTAGGCATAGAATAAATGACTCTAGCCCCCGGGGGTTTGCTCACTGAGGCAGAAAGTGCAGAACTCATGCTTTCTGATCTAGTACTTCTCGGATCTGAATGTACACAAGAATCCCTGGGAGATCTTGTTAAAATGCAGAGTCCAGGTGGCAGGTCTGGGGTGGGGTCTGAGGTGCTGGGTTTCTAACATGCTCGCAGGCAGTGCTGAGAATGCTAGTCCCCAGTCTACACTGTGCTGCTACCCTGTGTTGCTAGAAAGGCTCAGGGTGGTGGGAGACTTCCTGTCCGGAGTCCTGTGTAACAGGAAACTCTCAGGTTGCGAGGTATTTTACCTCCTACTGATCCGCTGTACCAAATCATCCATTCCATTAGCATTTCTTTTTTCCTACGGCACCCACAGATCAGGGATGTTGGTTTTCAACCTACTAGGTTCGCATGCATCGTAGCAACCCTTGGATATAATAAAGTTTAATAAGGATGCTCCTGCCACATGGTTTATTCTGAATCTTACGGAATTGCAAGCCCTACATCTGTTTTACTAAATAAGGGAAGGGGATTGTGTAAATTGAGGAAGAGAAGGCTAGGAGACTTGCCTAATAGGAATAAAAAATTCATAACCAATTAAGGGTCACAAACAGGGCCTTTACCTTAGAAACTCTAGGCCGCCTCTGCCAGGAGAACAAATGGGAAGCACAGAGACACAGACACACACAGACCCATGACTGCAAACAACACGACCTGCCCAGAGAAGTGTGCGGGGTGGCCTCTCAGGGCCTTAGTCCTCTGTTATGCCCTTAAACTCCTTGGAAATACCACAGGAAGGGGTTTCCAAAGATGACGTCCTTCAGGAATGGAAAAATGTGGCTGTTGCATGGGTGTGAAGTACCTGAGGGTTACAGGTCCTATCGTACCACGCAAGCCATCACCCCAGGCCACCAGCAACTCAGCTGAGGAGCAGCTGCTGGGGCCGCCCTGGAACCCTCCCGGAAGCCAGAGGACGGACATGCCCTATTCTTGGCTGGGCATACTGGCTCTGTGGTAAAGTGAAGACAAGTCATTTGAGGCAAAAGAGGTGAGCTATTTGTAGACACGCCTAGGACCTAGTAGATGCTCACCTGTCTTAAAAGCCTTCCTGGAATAAGACTGTAGTTTTCAAAAGGAAGCATACAGGAAATGACTACTAATCACTGAAGCAGGGATTTCTGTACTCTCTCTCCAGGGTTCTACAGGCTCAAGAAGTGCCATACGGAGGCCGTGAGGGGAGGGACCAGGCCTCTGTGAATTCGCCTGTCCACCGAAGGCTTCCTGCCCATGCAGGCTCCTGTCCTATCCCCCCCAGGCCTCATGCATAAGATCCAGCTCTCGGGTTTAACAAATATCTCTGGAGTCCCTATTAGTATCGGGTTTGGGGTACAAAGATGAACAAGAGGGGTTTAATACCCCAGAATCTGTGGGACATTAAAACCCCGCAAAAAGATTTCACCTCCTCCAGTGGTGGTAAGCAAAGCTTGAGAGGTTACGGAGATATCTGATACCATATATTGCTTATTTGCCAGGGCAGGACTTGTCTGCAACATGCTCCCCCCATCATCTACATAAACCATCAAAATCTCCCTGATATGACAACATTTTGGGGCCTAGATCACACTTTTGTACGTGACACACGGAAGCCAGCACTCTCCCCAGAATGCCTCTTGTGTGTGCCCCAGACCTGTCAACAGATTGGCTTCCACGGGCCCCGTGCGTCGCCGTTATGTCGCACCCACTACAGTGGGATTCTCTGTGTATCAGTCTCGTCTGTCAGACTGTGGACTCCCTGCACATCAGAACTGTATCTTTGTCTCCTTTCTGTTCCCCATGCTCTACAGCCAGCAAATGTTCAAAAAACAGCTGCTGAACAATCGCAGATCCTGGCTGATCTGGAACTGTCCATTTTAGGTGTCTGAGCAGGCAGCCACTGGGCTCTCCTGGCCCAGCGTGAAATCACTGGCATTTGTCTTCCTACTTTCAAGAACTTGAACTTGTAAAGATTCTTTGTGATTTCTGGCGTGTTTGTCCTGTATTTCAGTGAAAATATCAATTTCATTTTATTTAATTCACTTCTGGGGAGAGGATTGTTTTTAACTGTCAAAAATACAGGTACCACCCCTTTTAAGAAGACAGGAAAACTTACCAAGCAAGCAGGACTTGTAGTTAAAAGCCTCTTTCTGTTGTTCCCCAATACTTCCTAGTGCCGACACAGCCATTCGGCGTGACCGCGGCCTGTGTGGGGGAGGTCGGGCCTGCTCCCCAAGTGCCTGGGACACTGCAGCGCTGCCCGAGCCCAAACCTGGCCTCACCGGGCACTAGATGACATTCATAGGCAAGCTGCCTATTCTTTGAGCTAGTTGTGTTTTTGTTTTGTTTTTTTGTAACGGGGGACAAGAGAAGAGCTGTGCCACAGGAAGTGGCTGGGATGAGGAGGGGAAGGCCTCCAGCACGTGGTAACTGGCCAGGATGCTCTGAGTCCTCATTTGGTGTGACTTCCTGGAGGGGGCATGGGAGGGCCCTGCGGGCGCCACACACAGACCCAGTTGGATGGGACACGGGTCCCGCGTACCTAGTCCTCACGTGGCCGAGAGGGAAAGACAGGGGACCCTAGCGCACAGTGCTGTCCACACTGGCAAACGTGGCAATGGAAGGGATGCTAAAGACAGAGAGAGAGAGAACGGGGAATGGGGGGGAGCCTTAAGAACACAGGGCCTTGGGGCACCTGGGTGGCTCGGTCATTAAGCATCTGCCTTCAGCTCAGGTCATGATCCAGAGTCCTGGGATCGAGCCCCGCACTGGGCTCCCTGCTCTGCGGGGAGCCTGCTTCTCCCTCTCCCGCTCCCCCTGCTTGTGTTCTCTCTCTCGCTGTCTCTCTCTCTGTCAAATAAATAAAATCTTTAAAAAAAAAAAGAACACAGGGCCTTGGGGCGCCTGGGTGGCTCAGTCGTTGAGCGTCTGCCTTCGGCTCAGGTCATGATCCTGGAGTCCCTGGATCGAGCCCCGCATCGGGCTCCCTCCTCGGCGGGGAGCCTGCTTCGCCCTCTCCCTCTGCCGCTCCACCCATCCACCCACTCGTGCTCTGTCTCTCTCTCTCTAATAAATAAAATCTTAAAAAAACAAAGCTTATCCTAAACAACAGTGTACTGCCAGTCCTGAGGCCTCAACTACTGTCACCATCACCCTCTTTGCTATTTCTTTAGTTGAAACAAACAAAAAAATCTGTATAAAAACTACTAAAGAACAGCAATTATGGTTATTGGCTTTAAAGTTCCTTCTCTTATGTAAAACAAAGAGAAAGGAAGGAAAGGCAGTAAGCTAGATTTTGAGCAAGATACAGTTGGTTGAACTGGAGTAATAACACAGCCTAAATTTAACAGACTATAACTGATCAGATTTAAGTTTAGGAGAACCTTTCACTAAGTGTTAAGGGACCATCAGTCCTCTCCAAATATACACAACTTTGATCGATAGTTTCCAACTACTGGTCCAGGACATCACGGTCTATAACACTATCTTAAAAGAATCTCACTCTAGAGGCTCCTGGGTGGCTCAGTCGTTAAGCGTCTGCCTTCGGCTCAGGTCATGATCCCAGGGTCCCGGGATCGAGCCCCGCATCGGGCTCCCTGCTCCGCGGGAAGCCTGCTTCTCCCTCTCCCACTCCTCCTGCTTGTGTTCCCTCTCTCGCTGTCTCTCTCTCTCTAATAAATAAATAAAATCTTAAAAAAAAAAAAGAACAGAACAGAACACAGGGCCTCTTGTCTCTTGCTTCCCAGCGCCCAGCGCTGCGCTCGGCATGGAGCACGGGGGAACGACTTATCTGCTATCAGATGGAGGAAGGGATGGCAAGGGCAAGCAAGCAGATTTTCTCCTTGCTACAAGTTCCCCGGAGCTTTCACAAGCCCTCTAGACGCAGGAAGAACACAGGGCGCATGCTCTGACAGCCCTGGGCTCCATCTGGATTCTGCAACAACTAGCTGAATGCCTCTGGCCTGCTTATTTAGCTTCTCTCAGTCTCTGTCTTTCTCTGTAAACTCTACAGAACTGTGAGGATTGGAGATCACGTATGGGCCTGGCACCTACCGGATGTTCAGTACACGGCAGCGATCTATACTCCTAAGAGAAGTGCCCTGGAAGACAGAACAGTGCGCTGGGACTCAGGAACCCTGAGCTCTAATCCTGTCACAGCTCCCTGCGTCACCTGGGCGGGTCACGGTGCCCCCCTAGGTCTACCCTCTGATCTAGCGAAAGGCAGTGCCACCCGGGCCACTCCCTACCACTCAGGAAAGGCTCCCGGGGGGTAACAGGCGTTTGAGGGCATGAAGGTTTCAAGTAAGAAAGTAACACTTACTGCAGTTACTCAGGGCTTTTATGGCGTAATCATATGCAAACTAGGGCAACCAACTAGAGGCACTAGAGATCCCGGCACGAAGCCCCACGACAGCCCTGACGAGAAAGAAGAGTCGGTCTAAGATGCTGTACAGAGAAAGCGATTTGCCAAATCAGCATCAGGCACAAACACCAAAGTGGGAGCAACCAGATGGGACAGATGGGAACGCAGTCTCAGCGGGGCAGATGCACAAACACGAAGCACCCGGCCTAGGGTCCCCAGACCCTCTAACCCACCCGCTGAGAACCGATTACGAAGGGCTTTCCAATTGGAAGAGAAGGGAAAACGCATTCGATGCTATCTGCCAGAGCACATTTTCTTCTTCCCATGTAATGAAGTCTAGTGATAAAAGCTGGAAATTAAACTGTGGCTGAACCTCAGAGGGAGAAACAGTGACGGCCCTGGAAGCGACCCACAGCGCTCCGCGTTCAAGCAAAGCCGCGGGAAAGGAGGAGAGCCCCGGGGAGAGGGACGTGGGGCTAACGTGCGGCGCCGGCACATTGCAAAGCTCGGGACTCACACGGGGTGCAGAGCAGCGCTGTCATTACAGCCGCTGGAAGGAAGCAAACCACCCAGGGCTTTCAGGATCCAAGGACTCAACTAGCACGCCAAGCGTCGAGATAGGAAAGCCACCGGGATCCGCTGCCACCCCGAGGGCGGGAGTCCTAGGAACAGGGATGATGATGATAATAATGTCAGGGATCCTGGCTCCGAAGGCTCCCACACCATGGAGAGAGGGCAGTCACGGAATCTCTACAATACATCAGGTCCCGAAATCAAAACCCCAACATTTCTTTTCCTACTGGTCTTCCCACACGAGCAGGCCAAACCTAGTTTGCCAGAGACATGGGACACTTCACATAATTCTGCAACATAATTACCTGTCTTTCCTGCATTCCAGGAAACTTCTACTGGCATTTTTGTAACTTGCCGGTGGGGCTGGAGCTGAAGGTGGAGTGGGATGAGTGGAGGGAGAATCATATTTTCCCACTTTTCTCCCTTCCTGCTGTTGGCCTCACTTTTAAATCTATCTTTCACCGGCCTCAGTCAGACTTCCGCCACTACCTAAGCTCTTTCAAACTCGAGGTCCTTCATGTTTTGCCTAAAATGAAACCCTGGCTTCAGAGATAAGAGGGAGGCGATATTTCCTTCCTCCCTGGAAACAGAAACCCCTTTCCTAAAATTCCCCTCCACACACACTTTGCTCCAGACGGAACCCTGACCTCTCACTCATCCTCATCTCCGAATGCCTCCTGTCTCTCAATAGGTCACAGTTAATAACGAATTGGGTAATGAAAGGACAAAATCAGCAGGGATGTTGCTAGGCTGCCTGGGGAGAGGAGGGAAACCCCTGGCAGAACATCTGTTAAGGAGATTTCACGTGGCGCAGTACTGATGGACCCAGAGTGAGCAGCCCTCGGGCAGAGGGCGCCTGAAGTGGGAGATGGAGAGGACGAGTATCTGACTAGAAAACACCCCTAAAAACCAAGGCCTTTAGTACCACAATGAAAAAGAACACAGTGACTTCACGGCAGCAGGAAGAACATGTCGGATTAAGTGGGCTGTGAAAGGAGTAACAACCACCGCTCCCGTGGCGGCTCAGTTGCTGAGCAGCAGCCGCCCTGTTCCGGGCACTGTGCGCGCATTAGCTCATCTAATTGTCACAAAAACCCTATGAGGGCCGTACTCCCGTCAGCCTTATTTCCCACCTCGAGCAACTAAGGTCCTGGGCTGCAGTGCGGTGCTCACGGTCACTCTGGGTGGTGGGGAAGCCAGACCTGAATTTGAGCAGTCTAGTTCCAGAGGTTTCTTTCACTTGCCTTGCCCCTGGCATCAGTGTGGAAGAAGCCTGACAGAAAGTCACTTTTCAGGGACACCGAAGGTTGAGTCAGGAGCAGAGTAGGACTAGCTGGGGGTCAAGGTGCCTTTGCCAGGCTTCTGAAACACGGATGGCCCCTGATCTCTTTCTGAGATCTTTCATGCTTCTGCTTTCTAGTTAAAGAAACTCATCCTATCAGGCCCATGAAGTCTTTTTTTTTTTTTTTAAAGATTTTATTTATTTATTTGAGAGAGAGAGTGAGAGAGAGAGAGAGCACAAGAGGGGGGAGCGGGAGAGGGAGAAGCAGACTCCCCGCCGAGCAGGGAGCCCGATGCGGGACTCGATCCCGGGACTCCAGGATCATGACCTGAGCCGAAGGCAGTCGCTTAACCAACTGAGCCACCCAGGCACCCCCCCCCCCCCATGAAGTCTTAATAAAAGATTCTGGAGAGAGAACAGTTGATGAAATGAGCTACAATGATTACTGTCATGCTTAAGAATACATTTTGGAGGACTGAGTTGAAGAAGCCCAGTGAGAGCTGACAATGTTAAGGACTAAAGCTAAGTTCTTTGAACAAATACAGAGCCACAAAAGACCCCCAACAGCCAAAGCCATCTTAAACAAGGAGAACAAAACTGGAGGTATCACAATCCCAGATTTCAAGACAGACTACAAAGCTGTAGACATTAAACAGTATGGTACTGGCACAAAAACAAATACATGGATCAGTGGAACAGAATAGAGCCCAGAAATAAACCCATGATTACATGGTCTGTTAATCTTCAACAAAGGAGGCAAGAATATGCAACAGGAAAAAATACAGTCTCTTCAACAAACTGTGTTAGGAAAACTGGACAGCAAAATGCAAAAGAATGAAACTAGACCACTGTCTTACACCACACACACAAATAAACTCAAGGGGCGCCTGGGTGGCTCGGTTGTTAAGTGTCTGCCTTCAGCTCAGGTCGTGATCCCAGGGTCCTGGGATCGAGCCCCGCATCGGGCTCCCTGCTCTGCGGGAAGCCTGCTTCTCCCTCTCCCACTCCCCCTGCTTGTGTTCCCTCTCTTGCTGTCTCTTTGTCAGATAAATAAATTAAAAAAAAAAAAAAACTCAAAATGAATTAAAGACCTAAATATGAGACCTGAAGCCATAAAAATCCTAGAAAACAGCCCAGGCAGTAATTTCTCTGACATTGGCTGTAGCAACATTTTTCTAGGTATGTCTCCTCAGGAAAGGGAAACAAAAGCAAAAATAAACTCTTGGGACTACATCAAAATAAAAAAACTTCTGCACAGCAAAGGAATCAATCAACAAAACTAAAAGACAACTTACGGAATGGGAGAAGATTTTTGCAAATGACATATCTGATAAAGGGTTAGTATCCAAAATATATCAAGAATTTATACAACTCAACACCAAAAACCCAAATAATTCAGTTAAAAAACGGGCAGAAGGCATGGATAGATATTTCTACAAAGAAGACATACACACGGCCAACAGACATGAAAAGATGCTCAGCATCACTCATCATCAGGGAAATGCAAATCAACACCTCAACGAGGTGTCACTTCACACCTGTTAGAAGGCTAAAATCAAAAACTCAAGAAACAACAGGTGTTGGCAAGGATGTAGACAAAAAGGAGCCCTCATGCACTGTGGGTGGGAATGCAAACTGGTGCAGCCACTGTGGGAAACAGTATGGAGGTTCCTCAAAAACTTAAAAATAAAACTACCGTATGATTTAGTAATTCCACTACTGGGTATTTACCCAAAGAATTTGAATTACCCAAACACTAATTCAAAAAGATACATGTACCCCTATGTTTACCACAGTATTACTTAGAACAGTCAAATTATGGAAGCAACCCAAATGTCTACTTATAGATGAATGGATAAAGAAGATATGGTGTGTGTGTGCGCGCGTGTGTGCGTGTGTCTGTATATACACACAATGGAATATCATTTAGCCATAAAAGTGAAATCTTGCCATTTACAACATGGATGGATCTAGACGGTAAAATGCTAAGTGAAGTAAGTCAGAGAAGAACAAATACTGTATGATTTCATTCATATGTGAAATTTAAGAAACAAAACAAATGAACAACAACAAAAAGAGACAAAAAGCCAAAGTCTTAAATACAGAGAACTGATGGTTACCAGAGGGGAGGTGGGGGGAGGTAGGGGGAGGGTGGGGATGGTGAAGAAGTTAAAGTGAATTAAAGAGTACACTTCTGATGAGCACTCAGTAATGTACAGAATTGCTGAATCACTATGCTGTACACCTGAAACTAACACAACACTGTATGTTAACTATACTGGGGGAAAAAAAAGAACTAAAGCTAAGTTCTTCAGTGAGAGACCTCACACACAACAATGTGAAGACAGGTTTGTGCATACACTAGGTGCTCATGAATATTTTCTGCCATCACAGAAGAAATTCTGAACTTGGCTCTTACACTAATTAGTTGGGTTGATATCCTTGATGTTAGTTGTCACCAACGTGGGATAGTGGGCTATAGGATTAGACCATCTAATAGGTCAGTTTTCTCATGTGTCAATTAGAGACAATAAAGGCTAATGCATACATTTGGCTAATGTGTGCATTAAACATGAAAGTAACCAGAATAGGGGGCACCTGGGTGGCTCAGTTGGTGAAGCGGCTGCCTTTGGCTCAGGTCATGATCCCGGGGTCCTGGGATAGAGCCCCGCGTCGGGCTCCCTGCTCAGCGGGAGCCTGCTTCCCCCTCTCTCTCTGCTGCTCTGCCTACTTGTGCTCTCTGTCAAATAAATAAATCTTTTTTTTTTTTTAAAGATTTTATTTATTTATTTGACAGAGAGAGACACAGCAAGAGAGGGAACACAAGCAGGGGGAGTAGAAGAGGGAGAAGCAGGTTTCCTGCAGAGCAGGGAGCCCGATGCGGGGCTCGATCCCAGGACCCTGGGAGCATGACCTGAGCCGAAGGCAGACGCTTAATGACTGAGCCACCCAGGCGCCCTATAAATAAAATCTTTAAAAAAAAAAAAGTAACTAGAATAAAGTCAGAGACCACTCCAGTTCCCTCATAAGAGCCTCATGAAGTAGGCTATGCAGGTATTTTCTGTTGTATAGACAAACGTAAGGTGCTATGGGTGTATAAGGTATTAGAGACTTCCCATGGGTCATCTGAGCTGCTCAGTGTGCCAGGAGTGCATGTATCTGAGGACCCCAGCAGGATCCTTGGTGGGACCAACCATAATGTTAGTGCCACGCTGTGTCATTAAGTAGAGGAACACAGTAATTTTTGTTTGGCTTGTCTACCCATTTTGCTCCCTCACAAAAATAACTGTCCCCAGATGGGTTTGAAGTCTCTGGTACCTGTATATTCACCTGTCCATGCTTGGCTACTCCTTGCCTAACCTGCTTTGAAAGGCAACAACCTTGGGAAGACCTGTGGTGGAAAAGCTAATAATCTCATTATGCCTAAAAAAAAATGGGACTTTTAAAAACTTTTAGGCAACTGTAGAATGTAGTTTAAACTTTAAAAAATATCGTTCCTTGGTCAAATGCATTAAAACCTCCCTATTATCTTGACGGAATTATTATTACAAAAGGTTGGTCATTGACTCAAATTCTCAAACACATTAAAAAATAACTGATGGATGTTGCTGCCTCCAGTGTTCTGCAGCATTAGAAACAGAAATAAAAAATGGTAGTCCTGGGAAATAAAATGGATGACAACTGGGCTGGGACCCCTACCTCCTTCCTTCCTGACGGAACTGTCCTGTGCAAACTTAGGCTCCTGCATTGTGGTATATTATGGTCTTTCCTTTTTGTCAGGAAAGGAAGATCTAAAAAAAATCTGGTAAGATTTATTTTTATGGGAAGTGGAGTTACAAAGAAAGCTTCTTAGTGGGGTGGCATTTTTCTATTGCTAGTCAGAAATCCTCCTGTGTCTTATCAGTGACCTTATTAAAAAGAATAAAAACAGGGAAAGCATTCATTTCATATATGTAATTAAGGCTTACTACCCTTTGATTATCTAACTGTTGCCTACTTAAGAATAAAGTCGAACAATTATCTTGATGGATGCCACTGTGGGCTAGCAATTATGACAAAGAGCTCTTCTGAGAGGGCAGGGTCCTTAATGATTTTCTATCAGAGCCATGATTGCTGAAACATTTTCAGTTCTAGTATTCTTGCCCATCTTAACTACACAGACCTCAAAATGATTATCTGATAACAAGAGGAATACAGAATCAAATGGAAAAGCAAGCTTAACCCTGAAATTAGCAAAACCCAATACAAGTTAACAATGTAATTACAAATCAAAAGAAAAAGAGAACTGATGCCTTGTGGCTGTACTCTGGTTATTTTAGATGTCAATTCACTGTCCAAAAGACAGAAAACCTTTTGAACCATTTCTCTCTGTAGAACATGGGTGTTGGGGGGGGCGCCTGGGTGGCTCAGTCATTAAGCATCTGCCTTCACAGCTCAGGTCATGATCCCAGGGTCCTGGGGTCGAGCCCCGCATCAGGATCCCTGCTCTGCAGGGAGTCTCCTTCTCCCTCTCCCACTTCCCCTGCTTGTGTTCTCTCTCGCGCTGTGTCTGTTAAATAAATAAATAAAATCTTTTAAAAAAACCAACCAACCAAAAAAAACATGGCTGTTGGAAGGTAGAGGGCAGGAAGTGAAGTGATAATATGGAAAGTGAATGAAAGTTATAATTAAGCTATTGTTTACTGTACTTTAAAAAACTCCCCCCAAACTACAGAGACTTCCAAATCTTGCCATTATAAAGTAATGGTACTGAACTAGACTAGCTCTCTTATAACATAAAACCAACCAAAATATATATAACTGTTGTTTTCTAACTTTGGACAAAAGGCAGAATGGGACTGTAATCCTCGGCAGAAGGGAAACATTCAGAGTCCCATCATTTCCCTGGAATTCTATCTGGAGACACTTTCTGGATGAGAGCCCAAGTAGAGCATGGCGGTCTTGCTGAACTGAGGAATTAGAGATGGGTGTTTGGGGCTGGGCAGTGGGTAAATCCGAAGAGGAGGAAGCTTAGCTGAAAATCTATACAGGAGTCCCCTTAAGTTTGTGGCCTAATACTCAGCTGCACATATGTGGGCAAGACTCCAGAAGCCTGGCAGAGAACAGGTACTGGGGAGCTGTGAGTTAAATGGAGTTTCTAGAGGTTGCAAAGTGCTGGAAGACATGGGAATACTAACCAGGTAGAGTGCAAAGACCTTGATAAACACCCTGGGTATCCAATGAGATTATTAGAAAGCTATGTATTAGGAGCAGGGTATCCTAGACCTGCCTGAACAGAGCTTAAAAATAAGCCTAAAAAATATGTAATTGATTTAACAGTAACCTGCCAGAACAAAACTCAAAAGTCTCTAAAGGTAGACAATAAAATCCAGATGCTCTACAACACAGTGTCCATAATGCCTACCACACAATCAAAAGTCTCCAGATAAGTGGAGTAGGAAAACAGGACTTATAACCAGGAAAGCAACTAATAAAAACAGACTAAGAGATGGCAGAGAGATACTGGGTTAGCAGACAAGGAATTTAAAATATCTATTTTATAAATATGTTTAAAGATTTAAAGGATGGACCTAATAAATGAATACATGAGGGAACCCCAGTAGAAAAATGGAAACTATAAAAAGAACTAGATGATGAGAGGTTAGTAAATGAGCCTATAGCACTGCAAGGTTCCTATAGTTTATGTTAGGTAGTAAAATATTAACTCTGATTAGATTGTGATAAGGTAAAGATGTATTCTGTAATCCCTACAGCTACCACTAAAAAAAAAAAAAAAAAAAAAAAAAAGCAGAGAGATACAGCTATAAAAGCAATAGAAGAATCAAAATCAATATTTAAAAAATGGTCAAATAACCCCAAAAAAGAGCGGGAAGAAGTAACAGAGGAGAATACAGGTAAGGCAGGTTGCTGGGTCCCGCAGTGCCTGCCCAGGACTATGAGGTCTGGGAGTGAAGGACGCGGGCATTTATGCACCGCACACAGGCCTGTGTACGCTCTCATCAGCGAGTTTCATGGCAACCACTGTGGTCCTTACCAAGTATTTCTGACTTGACCGTGTAAACTGTAAGGAATCAATATCCTGGGTACACATAAAACTTTCTTCCTGGGAACCAGAGTGAATGTGAGCCACAAAAACTGAGGCAATGCACACGTGGGTTTCACTGGGCCGTTACAGTAATGATTTACATACTTTCCAGTTTCACTAAACTATCCTGTTTTAGGTCATGGAAATTTCAAGAAGGTTTCATTCAAGATTCCTCCTCCCCAAATGCTTTAAGCTATTGTTGAATTCGACTCAGATATATTTTCATTTTTCTCGGACACCCTCAGTAATTCACTTTTGTCCTTTTCTGCTGTGTGCGTCTTGAAAGCTGCCTCAAAGCAGCTGAGGAGCCAGGGGAGGTGTAACACATTTAAGAAAAACAACAAATGACAAGTTCGAAAGTTAGGCCAGACACCAAAAACAATAACAGAAGGTACTGTATGCCAAGCGCCAAATGAAGAATGGGCAAGAACTGCTCACAAGAATTCAGAGTAAGAGGTGATCAGCTCTTTATTTATTTATTTATTTATAAATAAATAAAATCTTTAAAAAAAAAGAGGTGATCAGCTCAAAGACATTTATTTATTTGTTTATTTATTTATTTATTTATTTTAAAGATTTCATTTATTTATTTGACAGAAAGAGACACAATGGGAGAGGGAACACAAGCAAGGGGAGTGGGAGAGGGAGAAGCAGGCTTCCCGCCGAGCAGGGAGCCCGATGTGGGGCTCGATCCCAGGACCCTGGGATCATGACCAGAGCCCAAGGCAGACGCTTAACGACTGAGCCACCCAGGCGCCCCTCAAAGACATTTAAATTCACGGTTACAAACAGCAAGCAGCCTCCCTGAGACTACCCTAGTCTACTCACTCTTGCCACTCTGCCACATGCTTATTTCCTATCTTCTTCACCCCTCTCTTCAAACCTCCAACATTTCTCACCCCCTCCATATTGTCCACTGACTCCACGGACTTCTAGTTCCTCAGTGACCTAGAACACAAGGATGAAGGGAACCTCCAAGAGCGCTCACCACCACACCTACAAGCTGCGTGCCCATGTGCAGGGGCCTCATTATTCCTGGGGGCATTCTCCTGCTTCAAGACCTCTGCAATCGCTGTTCCTTCTGCCTAGAATGCTCGTTCCCCTCATGCTCCCATGGACTGCACCTTCACATTTTTTTAGACAGAAAATATTACCTGTCAACCTTCCATGATCACTCTGTAGAAAACAACAATCTCCCTCATAATGCTTTTCTTCCATAGCCTTATCAAAATCTGAAATACTGGGGGCACCTGGGTGGCTCAGTTGGTTAAGTGTCTGACTCCTGATTTCAGCTCAAGTCATGATCTCAGGGTCATGAGATAGAGCCCCATGTCAGGCTCTGAGCTCAGCAGGGAGTCTGCTGCAGATTCTTTCCCTCTCCCTCTGCCCCTCCCCTGACCTGAATGCTCACGCTCTTTAAAATAAATAAATCTTAAAAAAAAAACAAAACCAAAACTGAGTTACCATATCTTCATTTGTTTAATATCTACCCCTGCCACCAGAATGGGGGCTCTGTGAAGGCAGAGACTGGTTTTGTGCCCTACAAAGCCCTGCACTTAGACCCATGCCTGCCACATAGTTAAGTGCCCAATACATATTTTTTGAATGAATTAAAGCAGAATTTGAACTGGAGGCTACAAACAAGGCATCACAAAAGCAGATATATGAACATGGAATTGGTTATGTTTAGGAAATGAGAAATTTCCATCGATTAACGAAGGAAGGAAAGAAGATGAAGATGAAGTGCGGGCTGGTGATGCATGCAAAGCCCACACTGTCCATCTAAACCAATTCAGACTTCACTTTGTTAGTGACAGGGCTCCACTTAAGTTTTCCAAGCATTAGAAGAGGTGGAAAATGAACTGGAGCTCCAGAAAACAGAGACTGTGGAGTTGGTGAAGACTTTTGGAACAGTGGAGGTACATAACTGACTAGGGAATGACAATACCCTTGAGGTAAACACAAAGCACAGAGGGCTTCTCGGAGCTAAGTGAAATGCAGAGAGAGGACACTGGAATTAGAGGATTTCTTCTTTCCAATGATTGCAGAGATATTTCTGTGTAATTTTATTTTCTCTTCTATTGCTGTGAAGTTGCTAGAGACAGATATGGACTGCCCCAATTAGTACCATAAAAAGGTAGTCTTAACTGACTTAGTCAATAAATGAAAAAGTTACGTGACTTAACCATGTAGAGAGGAGTCTCTCCTTTTCAGAATATGCTGTATCTGGAGTAATATCTACCATTAGTAGATATTTCACACAAAACAGGGAGCTATGGGGCGCCTGGGTGGCTCAGCCGTTAAGCGTCTGCCTTCGGCTCAGGTCATGATCCCAGAGTCCTGGGATCGAGCCCCACGTCGGGCTCCCCACTTAGCGGGAGGCCTGCTTCTCCCTCTCCCACTCCCCCTGCTTGTGTTCCCTCTCTCGCTGTCTCTCTGTCAAATAAATAAATAAAATCTTTAAAAAAAAAAAAAAAAAGAAAGAAAGAAACAGGGAGCTATAACTTATTTATGGCACAAGAGAAGAACCAAATGTAAATCACAACTAGAATGCCCCTAGGATATGTACGGAAAACAACAAAACACAAGAGACCCACGGCAGTGGCTTTTGTCCGAGAGAACAGACTGCACTCAGCACCAGCTTGCATTTCATCTTCATCTTTTCCTTTCCTTCTACTTTACCCAAAGACTTCTCACTGTTTCTTGAACAGACTCAACCCCGTGTTCTGATACTACGAAAGGAGCGTGAGCTTTCAGGGATGGCACGTGAACTGATTTGGGAAAGTAGTCCAGACAGAAAGCTCTACTCTGCAATAACAGTAGATCAGCCTCTCGAGAACAACACATACATTAGAGCAGCTCAAACTTTGCAAAGCTCTGCTGTTTGGATTCTATGACCTTTACAAATAGGTGATCATTCAGCAGAGAGCAATTAAGAACGGCCTACTGAGTTGTTTTAATGCAAAATAATGGGCTGTTAGCTGCTCTGTCATACATACTGAAGAGAAAAAAAGACCCCTGCCACGTACTGTAGGAAATGCCTAAGAGCTTTGTCAGGAAACTCTGTTGGAAGGGAAAGGCCCATTTCTAACCTGAGCAATACACAGAACTTCAGCAGGGTCCAAAACTCCAAGGAGATGGTAGCCATGGGGACATTACTTCCTTTGGTAAGGGAGCTGACCTGCATATACCGAGAGGGCACCACGATGGAATACAGAGCAACCACCGGCTTGGACATGGCCCCACACACAGCCCCACTGTGAGAGACTCCTATGACCTGACTCCACTCTGAAAACAGTGGCAACTGTTCATGAAGGGGTGTCCTATCTGAGGCAGAAAAATCACACCCACTAACTCTCAATTAACAGAGCCTGGTGACTAGTAAGTAATGTTATCTAGGTCTCTGTGGGGCTCTACCCCTGGCTCCGTTTTATACAAATATTTTATTAGTTAGCTGGATAAAGATAAAAGAGGCCAATGCATGGAATGAAAAAATTTGATTCCCAAAGGGGTAATGTGAAACAAGACAAGACAAGTCTTGCACTTGGCTCTAGAAACCAACAGCAGTTACACAGGATGGCGTGAGTGGTGTGTGGGAACAGAATCAGGAGCTTGCTATCAACATGTTCATTGAGTCAACCGTGCAGAATGGCTGCTAAAAATCTAATGTGCCTTTGGTTTCATTTAGAGAACCTAGAATAAGGAAAGGGATGATCTTGTTCTGCTCTAAGCTGACCTGCCCTGAAGTAGCATGGTGGGAGCAGAAGAGGTAGGGTATGAGTGGGGAGAGGTGAGTGAGGAACGGAACTGTGAATGTTCTGCCTGCACAGGAGAAGGCTAGGCCTGGAGACTCAGGACTTCACCTACAGAAAGCACCGGGAAGGCTGCTATATAAAAAAGGAATGAGGTATCTTTCTAATGGCTTCCAGAGGAAGGGCCAGGATCAAAAGGTAGAGCGGTGTCAGCCAGAAAAAGGAGTAACTCTCGAGGATGGAAATGTCCTGCCTCAGGAGAGGGTTTTCACTAAGTGTTGGACACTGCTTGTTAGAAATGGATGAAGAGAGAGATCAACATCTACTAGCATGACAGCATGAGATGCTCTGATGACCTTTTCACCACTGAAGCTATATATATATATCTCTACAGATAGATACAGACACACATCCCCCCCCCTAAAACTAACCCTTTATAGACCTCGGTAATTGTCCTAAGGGCAAACAGCAAATGAAGAAATAACTATTTTAAAAAATCAATGCAGAATCAGTAAGAAAGGCAAGCATGTGGTTTCTGAACCAAGACTGCTCCCTCCTCCCACCCCAGCCTAGTGAGGTAGAGACTCCACCCCAGACTGCTACTGCCAAGAACACCAAGCTCCTTCTCTCCCAAGCTCCTAGTCGGAGGGCTTTCTTTCCAGTAGAAGCAGGACTTCAGCATTTCTCCTCTTGCCTCCAGTTACCTGCTGCTGAGGCTAAGTCCTAGGCAAGCACAGTCAAGAAGTGGTGGGGGCTCCCTTCTTCCACCCCGACTCCACCCATGGAATACAGGCTTCATCCTGGGTGCTGTCCACTACAAAAAACTGGCTCTCTGATCACCCCTGCTCCAGTTTGTGAGGCCGTGGTTCCATCACAGGAAAGGCCAAGAGGACCTCAGGCTGTGCCCTCTTCCAACAAGCATTCAAGTCCTAAGTGGGTGTGTCATTCAGAGAGAAGCTTGCCGTTATACAGAGTTCTGGTTCAGAGATTATTCCTTGGGGGAGAAGCAGGCACTAAAACAGGTCCTAATCTCTTCTCAAAGGAACTGACTTCATTTGCAACTGAGTGTGGAGAAGTTTGAACCTAAGACTATTCTTAAGAACAGTGAAGACTGTGGTGAAAGGCAACCGGGAGGAGAGTCATGGATTTAATGTAGATACAACCTGCACCAGGCCAGCTACTCTGTAGAAGAGAACTGAGGAAATGATAGCTGGAGGGGGGGGGGGTGCCCCCAATAAGGTCAAAACAAATACTGAAAACACACCTCAGAAACTATCCCTTCAAAGGAGTCACAATTTTGCTGAATCGGTGTGTAGTGCAATTTATGCACCCGGGGCATTGCTGAAAACAACAGAGCAATCAGTAGAGTTTAACAGCTGGTCTGGCCAAGGAAATAGAGAGAGCCTTTACCAATACCACTGCCATCTAGCTGTCTGTGGGCAAACCCAAGGCCGTGTCTCCCAAAGAGCAATATCAGAGGCTTAACACTGGGGGATGGGTAGGGTAATAGACTTCATTAAAATAACCCGGCCAGTCACTAAAAATAATAATAATAGCTTAGGCTACAGCAGCCTGGAGTAGAGTGGAGCAAATAAGAATAACTCCAGGAGTGGGGGATCAATGCACAGAGTTGCTACGTTACCTAAAATATCTAGTTTCTAACCAAAAATTACAAGGCATATAAATAGGAAAGTGTGATCACATACTGGGAAAAAAAAGCAGATAACACAACCTGCCTTAGAGAGTAACCAGATGTTAGATGTAACAGAAAGACACTAAAATCAGCCACAATAAATACTTACAGAACCAAAAAAACCCCCAAAACAAACAACAGTTAAAAAAAAACACATACAAACACACACACAGGAAATGGATGAAATGTAGGAAAGTGTGATTTTAAAAGTTAAAGGAAGGTATGATGGCAATGTTGCACCCCCAATACAGAATATCGATAAAGAGGTGCAGCTGGGTGGCTCGCTAGGTTGGGTGTCTGTCTTCAGCTCGGGTTGTGATCCCAGGGTCATGGGATCGAGCCCCATGTCTGCTGGCTCCCTGCAGCCCTTTCCCTTTCCCTTTGCCCTTCCCCCCGCCCCCCCGCTTGTGTGCACAGGTGAATGCTCTCTCTCGCTCTTCAAATAAATAAATAAAATCTTTAAAAAAAGGAATATCAATAAAGAGAAATTACAAAAAAGGATAGCATGGAAATTCTAGAGTTTAAAGTATAATAACTAAAATAAATTCAGGAGAGAGGCTCAACAGTAGATCTGAACTGGCAGAAGAAATAATGAACTGGAAGATAAATCAATAGAGTATGCAAGCTGAAGATGAGGAGGAAAGAGAGTGAAGAAAACTGAACAGAGAAACACAGGACACCATCAGTACCACAACAAATACATAATGGGAGTAAGAAAATAAGAGGGCAGAGAATGGGGAAGACAAAATATTTGAAGAAATTGTGGCTGAAGAGTCACAAATTCATTGAAAAGCAGTAACCTAGGGGCACCTGGGTGGCTCAGTCGGTTAAACATCTGCCTTCGGCTCAGGTCATGATCCTGGACTCCTGGGATTGAGCCCCGCATTGGGCTCCCTGCTCAGCGGAGAGTCTGCTTCTTCCTCGCCCTCCCCACCCCTGCTCATGTTCTCTCTCTCTCTCAAATGGATAAATACAATCTTTAATAAAGAAAAGAAAAGAAAAGAAAAGCAGTAACCTACCCATCCAAGAAGCTCAACAAACTCCAAGCAGGACAAAGGCCAAGTGATCCACAAATATCTCCCAGTAAAAATGCTACAAGTTAAAGACTTGGAGAAAATCTTGAAAAGGAGCAAGAGAAAAATGACCAGTTACTTATAAGGGAACCCCAATAAGATTAATAACTGAATTCTAGGCAGAAACAAGACAGGGCAGAAGACAACAGGATAGTATATTCAAAGTGTTCCAAGAAAAAACCTGTCAATCAGTAATCTTATATCCAACAAAGCTATCTTTCAAAAATGAAGATGAAAGAAACACTTTCCAAGTAAACAAAAATGGAGAGAAGTTGTTGCTAACAGACCCACCTTATAAAAAAAATACTAATATAAGTTCATTAGTCACTGTTCACAGTCATTAGTGGAAAGCAATTCAAATCCACATAAGAAAAACCAAAAGAGAACTGGTAAAAAGAACTGGAAGGGAACTGTATAATAATACGTATATAATGTAATGTTGGCCTATAACATGCAGAAATGCAATATATTTGCACAAAGGAAATGGGTAGGGACAAAGCTTTACTGGGCTAAGAAAGTGGCTAAGACAGTAAAGCAGTAATTATCACAATGTATTGTTGAGTTTGTAACGTTAACAGATATACCATGTATAAGAGTATCACAAAATGTGGGAAAAAATAATAGAGCTAAAGAGGAGTAACACTTCTATGTATAACTCGATTTAAGCTAGTTTAAATCAGAAGCTGAATCAGAAAAGTTAAGATGTATAGGGTAAACCATAGAGCACCACTAAAAACAAACAAACAAACAAAAAAACCCAAAAAACAAAAACCAGGAAAAAAAGCCCTCAAAGACATTTAAAGACCTCACCAAAGAAGATATAGATGGTAAATAAGCTTATGAAAAAATACTCAACATCGAATGTCATTCAAGACACCACTACTGGAATGGCTAAAATCCAAAAATAGACAACCCCAAATGCTGACAAGGATGTAAGACAATAGGGACTCACATTCACTGTGTGGGAATGCAAAAATAGTACAGTCACTCTGGAAGATAGTTTGGCAGCTTCTCAGAAAACTGAACATTCTTACCATACAATCCAGCAGTTGCTCCTTGGTATTTACCCAAATGAGCTGAAAACATGTCCACACAAAAACCTGCATATGGATGTTTATGGTAGCTTTATTGACAACTGCTGAAACCTGGAAGCAACCAAGATGTCCTTTAGTAGGTGAATGGATGAACAACAAACTGGTATATCTGGACAATGGCATATTATTCAAAGCTAAAAAGAAATGAGCTATCAAGCCACAAGAAGACATGGAGGAACCTTAAATGGGTATCACTGAGTAAGAGAAACCAATCTGCAAAGGCTACATACTGTCTGACTACACGACATTCTGGAAAAGGCAAAACTATGGAGACAGTAAAAAGATTAGCAGTCGCCAGAAGTTTGGGGGTGGGAGGGAAGGATGAATAAATGAAGCATGGGATTTTTGGGGTAGTGTAACTATTCTGCATGATACTGTAATGGTGCCTACATTTCATTATACATTTGTCAGAACCCCCAGAATGTACAAGATGTGGCCTCTAATGTAAACTATGGACTTACATTAATAATAATGTATCTATGTTAGCTCATCAGCTGTAATAAATGTACCACAGGAATGCAAAATGTTAATAACGGGAAAATGGAGGGGGAAATGTATGGGAACTGTACTTTCTGCTCACTTTTTCTATAAACCTAAAACTGCTTAAAAAAAAGAGTCCATTAATGGGGCGCCTGGGTGGCTTAGTTGGTTTAGCATCCGACTCTTGATTTCAGCTCAGGTCATGATCTCAGGGCCATGAGATCGAGCCCTGCGTCAGGCTTTGTGCTGAGCATGGAGCCTGCTTAAGATTCTGTCTCTCGGGCGCCTGGGTGGCTCAGTTGGTTGAGCGACTGCCTTCGGCTCAGGTCATGATCCTGGAGTCCCTGGATCGAGTCCCGCATCGGGCTCCCTGCTCGGCGGGGAGCCTGCTTCTCCCTCTCCCCCCTCCCCCCCACTTGTGTTCCCTCTCTCGCTGTGTCTTTCTCTGTCAAATAAATAAATAAAATCTTTAAAAAAAAAGATTCTGTCTCTCCCCCTCTGCCCCTTGGCTTGCGCTCTCTCAAAAAAAAAGTCCATTAATTTAAAATATCATTAAAGAAATCCAAATGCTACATTAAAAAATATTCAATTAATACAAAAGAAATTGGTGAGTAGATTTGTACATTGGGTAAGAACTCTGAGATTCTTTGAAACCCTCAGCTAGTCCTACTTTTTAGGCCAGAAGATACGCCCAATCATCAGTAAGAGTGAATACCACAAACAAGTGGTCACCACTATCCTCCGCTGTAACTGTTTCCAGCTAACACTCTCTTCCTCTACAGGACTAGTAAGCAGGTTTCAGATAGGCCCTGGCCATGGACTTCAGATCATACTCATGGAGAGGAGTAAGGAAAGAACATGGCAGCTCAGTCAGACCCATGAGTATGTTATATTTCACCTGAGCCCTGAGTTCCTGAAGAACAGCTGTAGTTAAGGAAATCCCCATACCCTATTGTGGGAAACAGCTTGCTGCAAAGACCACCCTTCCCCATAAGTCTGAGACAAAATCCACCAAGCCACCAGGTTCATCTATGACAAAGCCAGACACAGGCCCATCAAATATCCACTCTTGGCCTCTTAAAAGATGAGCAGAACTGTTTGTCCTGATTCAATGGAACAAATGCTTGTTAACTGATGACCAAACTTTTTAGTTAAGCTTCTCTCCCTCCCCCAAGCCCTTGATCCACCCTCAACCTGAGCCAGCTTACAATCCTTAATGATCCCTTCCGAGAATCAGCTGGCCACATGAAAGACAATTCTAATCAACTATCTATCACCTACTCCCCCACATCTGGTTCTTCCTACCAGTTTACTGGCCCCAGTAAAAAAAAAATTCCTTTCTGCTTCATTTTTTTTTTTTTTTTAAAGCAACCTCTACGCCCAGTGTGGGATAGGGCTCAAGCTCACAACCTCAAGATCAAGAGTCACATGCTCTACTTACTGAGCCAGCCAGGTGCCCCTGCCTGATTTTTTGACACCCTTGTGGATCTTATGGTTGGAACATTCTCATAGCAAAAGCCCCCTCCTCTTTCTGTAATTATTCTTTTGAATGAAGTCTCTCCTTCCCTAAGTCCAAGTTGTTGTTTTTTTTTTTTTTAAATAGACTCTACTCGTTCAGGCTAGATGAAATCATTCAGTACATCAATGAACATGTCATTTGAGTTTAATACAACTGCAGACTCATAAAATCCTAACATAGCAAGGGATCTAACAATTAACCAGCCCACCTCTCCCCCACTGCAGGAAAAGCTCTGCAACAGCTCTGAGTGGCAGCCATCCTGCGAGGATCAAACACCTCCGGTAACAGATAACGTGCTATCTCACAAGGCAACCTGTTCCACTATCGGAAAATTCTCCTACCTGAGCTGACATCTCTATCTACCAGCACCAGTTCTGTCCTCTGAACTGCAAAGAATGCCTATGTTTCCTTCCAGATCTTTCAGCTGTCTGAAAGATCAGCTACTTCACGTCACCATAAAAAGGCACCTGGCCTGTGGGGATCTTCCACCCTGTCTATGCAAAAACAAAGACTAAATCCTGTCCTTGGTTTCTTTTTGTTTGTTTGTTTAAATCAACAGAGGCATGGAAGTCACATTTGGATCTAAGTCCTACTAAGAAAATAGGGAAAGAGGCAGCATACATCCATCAAGGGCTATCACTTTTTGTTCATGAGGGCCAGTCAGCAGAGACACTGCAGCCAGCTTTTTCGGTTGTTATGGAAACTGTGGCTCTGTGAGGCTTTTCCCCTTAAAAATACTGCCCCCCAGTTCCCTCCTCTCCCCACCAATGATTCAATAAAAATCATGAGTGAGTGCAGTCGTCTACATTCCTGACATGAGTGGCAAGACTGGGAACGGACTCTAAAAATTTTACCTCACCAGAACACTTGGACAAAACAAACAAAAAACTGCTCCAAATTCTTGTAATACACTTGAATACTTAAGGAACTGCTAATCAATCTCTGGGAGGTTTGGCTATTAAATCCAACAGTTCAGTCACTATTCACTTGGAAATGTGTTGACAGCAAGAACTGTATTTCACTGACCTTGGTCCTTCCCAGACCTGGCACCTTGAAGCATGTGGAATATTCACTGACTTTACCCCAGACTTATGAGAAAGCCTTTCCACTCTACCTCTCCCAGTACCTTGTCCCTAGCTGAAGAAGTCACTCTGGAAGACCTTCAACTGTGGACTCTTCCAGTGGGTTTTACCAGCCTGAGGATACTCTTTAACCAGAGCTCCTGACTCCTCAGGCTTCTGCAAACACACCAGCAGAGAAAGCTCATCTAAAACAGGGGACAGCTCAGGGAGTATAACTATGCTTTTGTGATTGAGATGTAAGACAAAATTGCTTTCTCTGGTTACCATGCATGTAATAATCCCAACCTGGCAAATTCCTCGTCGGTGTTTCTTTAGTAGTCGAGAAAAGATGCATCAAAGCTGAGTGGTTTTTGATGCTGCCTTCAACTAACTCTCTAAAATCATTTGTCACCTCAAACATTATCAACACCTCCAATTTTAATCTATTCTAGTGAGTTAATTGCAAGGAATTAACTTAGGAATTTATCTTAGGAAAATTAACAAGGAATTTATCTTAGGAAAATCCTTCCTGATTTTTAAATTTCCGGCCATGCATAATCAAACACTGAACAAGCCCTAGAGAAGCATGTGTATCTTCTAACTTTACTGAAGTTATCAGAGCCACTTAAGAAGAAATTTTATATACATAAGATAAATATTACACACAAATTTTATATGCCACATATATATAATATACAAGTATTTCTTTTTTTTTTTTTATTCTTATGTTAATCCCCATACATTACATCACTAGTTCTAGATGAAGTGTTCCATGATTCATTGTTCGTGCACAACACCCAGTGCTCCATGCAGAACGTGCCCTCCTCAATACCCACCACCAGGCCAACCCATCCTCCCACCCCCCTCCCCTCTAGAACCCTCAGGTTGTTTTTCAGAGTCCATCGTCTCTCATGGTTCGTCCACCCCTCCGATTTCCCCCGCTTCATTCCTCCCCTCCTGCTACCTTCTTCTTCTTCTTTTTTTTTTCTTAATATACAAGTATTTCTAATCCAGAGCTTTCTAAAAGACTATCTAAAAGGCAAAATGCTTGTGTTGCGAAAAGAGTTGTGTACACATGCTCATAAAATTTGCTAGATTCTGACAGGTGGCAGCAGAGTGGAAGAGCAACTGCCACAGGGGACATCTATCCCAGGAAGTTAAGCAGAACCCTACAGAAAATGGCTTCTGTTCTCAGTACTTCCGTCCAGCTCTTGCCAGAGCCAATACTGACAACACAGTCACCAAGCACCTTCTTCGGTTATTGGTCAACAGAGAATCTCTGGCTCAAATCAAGAACACTACTGCTCCTTCGTGTTTCCTACATGTCATTTTGGCAGTCAGTTGTTCAACAGACACTGCTGGGGCCTCCATCTGTCAATGCGACTTTGACAATGTAGCTCCAGGATGATACCTAGAATATACGTGTAGATGTCCATATATATGTACGCACAAACACACAAACATACACACAAAACCACGTATACAACTAGGGAAGTACCAGTTAGGTGCTGAGTTTCACACTGGTCTCACTCAGAGTACTGCTGACACAGCTCAAACAGCAAGGGACTGACCATGCTGGGATTATAAGCCTGGAGACAGCAGTGAGGTTTCATTTGTTCTCTCTTTATTCAGGCCCAGAAACTTCTTTCTCCCCCCTCACTTCCTGTAAACAGCTATGAATCCTGTGGAATCTCTTTCACGTATCTCTCCTTCACTCGACAACTACCGACTGCCTACTTGGTTCTACGCTTAGGGATACGAGAGCAAACAAGTTGGACGCGCTGGCTGTGCCTTCCTGAGGCAGGCGGTCTCCGATGGGGCAGACACAGAAGTAATGAGGCAAGGTCAGCAGAGCCCGATAAACATGTCGGTAGGTGGGGACTAGTTCAGGGTGCTCTAAGAGAGAGCCCCAAACGGGAAGGACACCTGGCTCACACTTAAGGTGTCAGAAAGAGTTTTGGGGGAGAAAAAATAAGACTCGAATCTACCTCATCTCCTCATTCCGTTAATACAGCATAGTCTCAGGACCTTTTTCTTGCCTGGACACTGTCTATTCTTCTGATCGATCTTTCTGCCTTTAATCTCACCTTTGACAGAAACCCTTATCCTCGAGATAAAAAGCAAACTTCACAAAATAGTGCTCTTTTGTGATATGAATTCCCATTCATTTCACCAAGCCTCTGCATGCTCCCATATTTAAGACATACAGAACCATCTCCATTTCTGAGGTGTCCTGTACTCACCCATGTCTACCTGGAATACCCTTTCCCTTGTGCTTCAACGCTAGATCAAGCTTTATCTTCTTTGAGAAGCCTTCCCTGACCACTCAGTCTGGGAGAGGCACCTGTTTCAATACATATTTTAAAGTTATTCTAGACATCATAACAGTGTGATATTAAGTATGTGCTATTTAGTTTAAGCTTCAACTTAGGGACAGTCAGTGGTCCTAACCAAGAATCCATATTTCAGAGACTGCTAGCTAATATGAATTCCCAAAAGTAGCTACTCAAAGTTCTTTGACTGTTCATTATTGACCAAAACCTAAGATTTTGCTCATTAGCTCAAAAAACCCAGAAATTTTTCCACTGGTGAAATTAATGTCTATTAATCAGAATGGTAAATATGAGAGATGGGCTCTCATTGCTAAAATAAAATGTATCCAAGATATATCTGGATAAAATATTTTAGAAATAGCCCCAATTCTTGCATGGACAGTGAGTAAGTCTGTACCTGATCACTTAGGAATGCCACCTGGGGCCACCTGTGTCCAGTCATTGGCTTTGGAAGTTTCTGTTTGTCTGATGCTGATTACAAGAGTAAGAGAATCCTACTTATGACACCTAAAATGACAGACAGCTAGGCCATTACCAAGTTTAACAAATAGGTTACATGAAGCTGTTTCTAAATGAGTATTTAAACATCTTTAAGTATGGCAGGATTTGCTTTATTTATAATGTAGTAACAAAGCTTTTCTCAAACTTCTTCATTGGGCTTTTTACCATAGGAACATATGAGTTGTATTAAATCTGCTTAGTCATCCCACACAGCCTCTCCTCTCTGCTCCCTGTGCACCTTCCATGGCATGTGTCACACTGTACGGTCATTGTCAGTTTACATGGCTACCTTCCCCAATAAGTGCTGAGGTCCTTGAGAACAAAGACTGTGTTTTTCAACTCTGTAGTCCCTTGCTTAGCTCCGTATCTACATACAGAAATACCTGCTGCATGGACAATACAAAGTAGCAATAATAAAGTGACAGGACATCTAACTAGGATTGGGGGATTTGTGTTTTAACACCAGTTTCAGTAATACCTGAGTCCCTACTATGTGTCAATAATTTACCAAGGACTTACTGTGTGTCAAACACAGTGTTAGGCCCTTAAATAGTACCTCATTTAGTCTTCAGGATACTTCTGAGAGGTAGCACCATCATTTACAGCAGAGGAAGCAGAAAGGCTGACTAAGAGAATTATTCTACTAGGGGCGCCTGGGTAGCTCAGTCAGTTAAGTGTCTGACCCTTGATTTTGGCGTAGGTCAAGACCTCAGGGTTGGGGCACCTGGGTGGCTCAGTCGGTTAAGCATCTGCCTTCAGCTCAGGTCATGATCCCAAGGTCCTGGGATTGAGCCCCACATTGGGCTCCTGGCTCAGCAGGGAGCCTGCTTCTCCCTCTCCCTCTGCCTCTCTCCCTGCTCATGCTCTCTCTCTGTATCTCTGTGTCTCAAATGAATTAAAAAAAAAAAAAAAAAAAGACCTCAGGGTTGTGAGATCAAGCCCTGCATTGGGCTCCATGATGGGTGTGGAGCCTGCTAAAGATTCTCTCTCTCCTTCTTCCTCTGCATCCCCCATCTCTTAAAAAAAAAAAAAAAAGAAAGAAAGAAAGTTATTCAGACAAATAAAAATAAGTGAGAGTCAATCTTTGAACCCATGTTTGGTTGAATCGAAAGCACGTTTTTAACCTCTACTTTAGAAGCTGGTCCTATAGCTAACACTTGAAAGCTTAGGCAAAAAAACGGCCCTCTGGATTCCAACTTCCTCGTCTGTTTACGGAGCGAGACCAGGTGACTCAAGGCCTCCCCGCTGCTAAGGTCACAGCGTGGTGCCTCCAGGCGGCAGCAATCGTCATCTCAGTCTGCCTGCCCTTGCGGTCCCCACAAAAATGGAAGAGAGTGTCCTGGGCAGCACGGAATAGGGCTTTTTGGATAACATATTTTGTTTTCATTCTTTTTTTCTTTTAAAAACGTCTCAGGGGATTCTACAGGCAGAGAAAAGGGACCCAGTTTTGGCACACAGCTTTGAAGCTAGAACCTGCTGTTAGGTAACAGAGCCAGCAAGTTGTTATTTTTGTTCTACAATTCTTCACTGACATGGATGCTGGCTGAAATTATAAAAAGGGCAAGGAAAGAAAACCTACATCCAGGGACACTTATTGTCAGCAAAATAAAAGTGGTAAAAGAAAACAGTAAAAAATGTCGGCTTGTTTACCACATTTCAACTGCACTGTTGCAGCTGTATACAGAAGAGGATTTTAGGCCTGGTTCTCGTGACACCAGCTGAGAATCACTCAATTGAAAGACTCACGCCCTTTCTGTGTTACAAAGTTTCCAGTCAGGGATTGGAGTGGCACAGGTCAGAGTTCCATCCCACAAGGATTTATGGAGCACTAGCTTATGCAGTATGAAATGCTAATATCTCGGGCCAGTTTTCTTTGGCAGAGCTATCTGGAGGGGAAGCATATTAGTACGGAAAGAATACCTTAGACTGTCCTCCTCAGAGTATCTTTTATCTGCTACCACTCACTGATCAGGATACCTGCCTGGTAAAGAGAATGGGAATTCTAGAACAATGAAAGTTCTTAGTTGCCAGGAGACTGATGCTAGGCCCAACCCCCCATTTGGCTTCCTGGAAGAGCTAAGGAATTCTGGTGATATGTCATTAAGGTATCCAATCAGAAAGAACCTTTGACAGCATTGAGATGATTAAAAATCATTGTCATTTTGAGAAAATTGTTCAAGAGAGGATAATAAACACACAGAAGGAGGAAGATGGATTTGTGCCTTTAAAACTCACTATCTTCTAGAAATGAGCAGAGGGAAAAAAAAAAGAAAGAAACAGACTCTGAACTATAGAGAAAGAACTGATGGTTACCAGAGGGGAGGAGGGTGGGGGGATGGGTAAAATAGGCGATGGGATTAAGGAGCGCACTGGTCATGATGAGCACTGGATGATGTATGGAAGTGTTGAATCACTATATGGTACACCTGAAACTAATATAACTGTATGTCAACTATACTGGAATTAAAATAAAAGCATAATAAATTTAAAAAAACTCACCTTAACAGTAGAATCTCCTTTGGATGGATGACAAGAAGGAGACATTTTTACCTAAAAAAAAAGGCAAACACTTTAATATCCTTTTAGTTATAATCTAGTTTTATTTGACCCACACTCAAAATAACTCAACTAGAATTGGTATAACTGAGCTAAAACAGACATTTTCAGAACAACAACGATAGATTTTTTTTTTTTTTTTTGTTAAGTCCCTTTGAAACTTTTCTGGAGATCAAAAGTCAGTAGTTAGCCAAGATAAAAATATGATTAGGGTAAGTAAAGTAGAACAGATGGCCGAGACTGGTTTTAACCAAATGGTGAGGAACCAAATAGATACAGATCTTTGTTGACAACGTTAATCAACTGATGCAATATGCAATGGTCAGCAGTTCTTACAGAGGCCAACTCAAAGTATCCTTTGTGACATAATAGCCTTTTAAGCAAGACATGCACAAAAGAATTTGATAAAATAGCCAAAGATTTAGAAAAAGTATCAGCCAAACCATAATAAAAGGATGTTTAGCTCAAGGAAGAGAAGACTGATGGTATAGGGGTATCCTGAAATATCTGAGGTTTGAAAGAGATTGTCAGATCAGAAAAAAAGAGCAAGACTCAACTACATGTTACATGCAAAACCCATATTTTAAATGTAAAGGCACAAATATGTTACAAGCAAAAGGTTTGCAAAGATATACCCTGCTAGCACTAGATTTCAGAGCAAGGACTAATACCAGGGATAAAGAAGACCATTTCATAATAATAAAGTGGTCAATTCATCGGGAGGACATAATAATCCTAGATATCAATGCATCTAATAGCTTAAAAATACATAAAATAAAAATTGATAGAATTGAAAGGAGAAAAAGATTTTATAGTCAGAGATTTCCATGCCATTCTCTCTCAATATATTGAAGAAGTAGGCAGATATTTAGAAAGGATTTAGAAGACTTACAGCACACAATTAACTAACTAGATCGGTTGGACATTTATAGAACACTCCACCCAGCAAAAGCAGAATACACTTTCTTTTCAGGTACACATGGACCACCACACAGACTATTTCCCATCAATAAAATAATCCTCAGTAAATTTAAACGGATCCAAGTCATACTAAAGAAGGTTCTCTGATAACACTAGAAGTAACTTAGACTCAGTAAAAAGAAAGATCTCGAAAAAAAATTCCCAAATACTTAGGAACTAAGTTACATTTTCAAATAACCCACGGGTCAAAGAAGAAATCAAAAGGAAATTAGATCCTAGAAACACACAACCTACCAAGAACGAATCATGAAGAAAGAGAAAATCTGAATAGCCAACAACTAGTAAGAAGATTGATTCAGTAATCAAAAACCTCCCAACAAAGAAAAGTGCAGGTCCAGATAACTTCATTGGTGAATTCTACCAAACATTCAAAGAATCAACACCAATCCTTCTCAAACTCTCCCAAAAAACTGAAGAGAAGGGAACACTTCAACCTCATTGTAGGAGGTCAGCATTACCCTGATATCAAAGCCAGACAAGGACACTACAAGAAAAGAAAATTACAGGCCAATATCCCTGATGAACAAAGATGGAAAATCCTCAACAAAATACTAGCGAACTGAATTCAACAGCATATTAAAAGGATCACACACCATTATCAAGTGGGATTTATCCCTGGGATGCAAAGATGCTTCAACAAATACAAATCAGTAAGTGTGATACCCACATTAAGAGAATTAAGGAAAAAGAAACTATATGATCATCTCAGTCAATGCAGAAAAATTCTTTGCCTTTTTATGATAAAAACACTCAATACTAGGATTAGAAGGAAACTACCTCAACACGATAAAGGCCGTGTATAAAAAAACCCACAGCTAACATCACACTCAGTGATGAAAACTGAAAGCTCTTCCTCTGAAATTAGAAACAAGAATGCTTGCTTTCACCACTTCTACTGAACATAGTATTAGAAATTTTAGCCAGGGCAATTGGGCAAGAAAAAGAAATAAAGGCCATTCAAATTGGAAAGGGGAAAAGTAAAACTATACTTTCAGATGACAGGTTTTATGTAGAAAACTCTACAGAGTCCACAAAAGTAACAGTTAGAATAAACAAATTAAATAAAGTAGCAGGCTACAAAATCAGCACACAAAAAATCAGTGTTTCTGTACACTAACAATGAACAATCTGAAAAAGAAATTAAGAAAATAATTCCATTTACCATAGCATCAAAATGAATAAAATACTTAGGAATAAACTGAGCCAAGGAGGCAAAGATAAAAAGAAAACATCTTGTATCCTGGATTGTAAGACTTAATTGTTACGATGTTCACACTATCCAAAGCAATCTATAAATTCAAGGCAATCCCTATCAAAATCCCAGTGGCATTGTAGAAGATACAGAAAAATCCATTCTAAAATTCATAGGGAACCTCATGGGACCCTAAATAGCCAAAACAATCTTGAAAACGACAAAAGTTGGAGGTCTCACAAACCTAATTTCTAAACTTACTACAAAGCTACAGTAATCAAAATTGTGCTACTGGGATAAAGACAGATATGTAGACCAATGGAATAGAGAGGTCAGAAATAAATCTTCACATACAAGGTCAAATGATTTTTGACAAGGGTACCAAGACCATTCAATGGGAGAAAGAACAGTCTTTTCAACAAATGGTGCTAGAAAACTAGATATCCATATGCAAAAGAATGAAGTTAGACTTTTACCTCACACCATATATGAAAACTAATTCAATGTGGATCAAAAACCTAAATGCAAAAACTAAAACGATAAAACTCTTCTTTAGAAGGAAACACAGGGAAAAGTTTCATGACTTTGGATTTAGCAATGATTTCTTAAAGATGACACCAAACGCACAAGCAATAATTAACAAAAAAATAGACAAACTGGACACATCAAAATTAAAAACTTTTGTATACCAAATACATAAATATAATAAAAAGGCAACTCATCAAATGGAAGAAAATATTTGCAAATGATATGGGATAAATATCCAAAATAAGGAATTAATATCCAGAATATACAGAGATCTCTTTTTTTTTTTTTTTTAAAGATTTTATTTATTTTTTTGACAGAGAGAGACATAGCAAGAGCAGGAACACAAGCAGGGGGAGTGGGAGAGGGAGAAGCAGGCTTCCCGCAGAGCAGGGAGCCCGATGTGGGACTCGATCCCAGGACCCTGGGATCATGACCTGAGCCGAAGGCAGATGCTTAACGACTGAGCCACCCAGGCACCCCCAGAATATACAGAGATCTCTTAAAATTCAACCACCAACAAAAAAAACACAAACAACCTGATCAAAAACATGAGCAAAGGACTTGGACATTTCTGTAAAGGTGTATGGATAGCCAATAAGCACAAGAAAAGATGCTCAGCATCATTAGTCATTCACAAAATGCAAATTAAAAACACAATGAGATACCATTACACACCTACGAGAGTGGCTGAAACTAAAAAGTCTACACCAAGGATGTGGAGGAACTGGAACCCTCATACAATGCTGGTAGGAGACTAAAATGGTATGACCACTTTGGAAAGCAGTTTGGTAGCTTCTTAAGATGATAAGCACATATTTGCCATATTCGTCAACCATTCCATTCCAAAGGTATTTTACCCAAGAGAAATGAAAGTATATGTCCATACAAAGACATGTACACAAATCTTCAGAACAGCTTCATCTGTAACAGCCAGATACTGGACAGCCAGAAACACCTATCATCAACAGGTGATATCATAAACAAATCATGGTATATGCATTAAATTGCAATACTACTCAGCAGTAAGAAGAAATGAACTCTTATAACAACATGGATGAATCTTAAATAATTATGCTAAGTGAAAGAAGAATTTAGTTGATGGTTCCATTTATCTAAAATTCTAGAAAATGCAAATTATTCTAACAGAAAGCCAATTGGTTGTTCCCGGGGAACAGATGGGAGAAACTAAGTTTTTAGCAGTGAGAGGGTCAGTACCTTGATTATAGTGATGGATTCAAGGATATATACATGTCTTATTTGTATACTTTTGTCCATGTAAATTTATTTAATATCAGTTATACCTTAATAAAGCATTTAAAGAGATTTGTAGCATGCAGCTAAAACAGTGCTTAGAGGAATAAATTTACAGCTTTTTATACTACACTGGAGAATAAGAAAGGTTTAAAATGAAGGACCTATGCTTCCAATTTAACAAGCTAGAAAAAGAAAATCAAAGTAAAATCAAACTAAGTAGAAGGAAGGAAGGAAGGAGCAGAAATCAATCAACAGAAATCAAACACACACTAGAGAAAATTAACAAAGCCAAAAGTTGGTTCTTTGAAAATATCAATGACTGATAAATTTATTTAGATTGATCAAGAGAATATAAACCAATAATATCAGCAATGAAAGATATTACTACATACTGCAATACTTACACATTTAAAAGAGGCTATTATGAACAATTTTATGCCAATAAATTTGACAATTTTTTTAGGGGGAGAGGGGCAGAGGAGGAGGAAGAGAGAGAATCTTAAGTAGGCTCCACACACAGTGGATCTGGGGTGTCCTGATCTCAAGACCCTGAGATCATGACCTGAGGAGAAATCAAGAGTCGGACACTTAACAGACTGAGCCACCCAGGCACCCCACATGTGACAAATTAAAAGGACACATTCCTTGAAAAGCAACTTACAAAGATGGACCCAAGATGAAACAGGAAATAGGAATAACCCTATATTTATTAAAGAAATTGAATCTTATCTAATTGTCTCATAAAGAAAACTCCAAGTCCACATGGTGTCAGCAATGAATTCTAGCAAATATGAAGTACACAGGGATTAGTATCTGAAATTGGAATAGCAACTTGTTAGTTTACAAGGAAAAATACAATCCTTACTGCAAGCAGTTCAACAGACAGTAGACAGATCAGTCTGGGGTGATGTAGCAGAGGTGTAAGAATTAGGCAAGCAACTGGATTCAAGTTCTCCAGCCCCTTCGATCTGACAGTCTAATTCTAAGAGCCTCCAGTACAGATGATGAAGACATTTCCTATCACTGTGGCATCAAGCTATTCAAAAAAGACCATGTTGTAGTTGTTCTGGTTTTTTGTTTGTTTGTTTGTTTGTTTTTGCCTTTCCCCTCTGACTTTCAGAATAACTTTAGAAAACATACCTCAGCTCAGGGGTCAAAACTGCTGGCTCTTCAGATTGTCCTTTCAGTTTTAGCAGGTCTGCAAAAATTAGACTTGACAGTCTTTGCTTTAACATACCATGACATTAATACTCTGGAATTCACTCCAGATGTATGATGTAGCTTGCTAAACATGATCCAATTTTAACTCCTGGTATGCTCTTTTTGAAAAGGGAGAAAATAGATTTTCAAAGCAAAGTAGATACTTAAGCTTAAAAAATGACCTCATGAAAGAATCTGCAGATTTTTAAAAACAAGCCAAGAACTAGATGTGATGCTGGACGATTTACCTGAGAGAGCTGTTCTCTGGAGATTAAGTTAGAGAGTGTTTGAAGTGGCAACAGAACTGGTTCAGCAACACTCATGAAAAGTCTTATTTTTCATTTAACAAGATTCCTTCTGGAAATGCCTCAGGCAATGCAGCTTGAAAGAGACACTTTAAATGCAGGTGTGCACACACTAGATCTGGGGATATGGATGATCTATTAAGCTATGGCCTTAATAATGCTAAACTTTTGTGATCTTTGTTAATGATTTCTGACTTAGAGAAGCAATTTGATCTGAAGTTTAATAGCAGTAAGAATACCTTCCTTATCACCTTGATTGTTCTGATTACAAAAGGAACGTATGTTCACAAACAGAAATTTAGAAAATACTAAAAGGCAAAACAAAGGAAATAAAAATCACAATCTGATTGCACAGCCATAACTACTACTAACATTTGGAATCACACCGTTTTTGTGATCTTTCCATGTTACCTGTTGAAAATGTTTATTTCACATCCGTATTCTTCCATAACATGATTTTTCTATTAAGCAGTCCCTTTATTGCATAAATATACTGTGACTATTTTCACCAACTATCGGAAGTTTACTGGGGCATTTGGATTGTTTTCAAATCTTTTTTTATTAAAAAATGCTGTCATAAACATCTTGCATATAATACTTGCTACACACACTCTTGATGTGTTATTTCCATTGCACATATAAGTCCCTGCTTCAAAGGGTGTAGGAAATTTAAAAATACATATTGCCAATTTTTCTCCTGACAAGGAAGATGGATCCACACCCCTTTTCCTATAATTCTGAAATCCCAGAAACACTGAAACAAAAAAATGTATTTTTTTAAACTTTTGGCACTGACAGCAAAACCTGACCTGAAGTGAAGTTAAGGCTAATCAGTCTTTATTTATCCCACATATTATGGGATGCTGCCCTAGGCCTCATTGGGAATGTTCTGTAGTAACAATATGTACCATATTACCTTTCTTCTAGCACTTCAAAGTTGCCATTTTATTGTTTGTGGTTTTTTTTTTTTTTTTTTGAGAAGTCAGCCATCAGAAACTTCTGCTTGCTCTCTAAACAAACTTTTCAAATTTTGTTTAGAGCTTATAATTGTTTAGCAGAAAGGCTGTCCAATACAGGTTACCCTGCCATTACTAGAATTGGAACTCTCTGTATTACATTTCTTCAAATACTTTTTTTGTATGATCCCTACCCCTACTTTGTCCAGGACTCCAATTACAGGAGTATTTTGCCACCTGAAGTTGTTCCATAGTCACTGGTGCTCTATTCATTTCTTTCCAGTCTTTCTTTCTGTGTTTGATTTGGGATAATTGCTGTGCTGTATACTCAAGTTCACCAATTGTTTCTTCTGCAATATCCATTATGCCGTTAATCCTATCCACTGTGCTCAACTCAGACACTGGAGTTTTAATCTTTAGATGTTTTACTGATTTGATAACTTTCCCATCTCTATCGAACATGTCCAGTCTTGCCTCTAGCTTCTTGAACACATGGAATACAATTATAATAACTTTTAATGTTCTTGTTTACTCATTCTATCATCTGTGCTATTTCTGGGTCTGTTTCAATGGATTGCTTTTTTTAAAGACAATTTTTTAGAGCAGTTTCAGGTTCGTAGCAAAACTGAGAGGAAGGTACAGAAATACTGCATACCTCCTATGCTTCCACGCATGCACAGCCTCCCCCGTTATCCACATTCCCCATCAGAAGGCTATATTTGCTATAATTGAAGACACATTACACTGACACATCATTATCTCCCAAAGTCCACAGTTTATATTAGGGCTCACTTTTGGTGTTGTGCCTTCTATGGGTTTGGACAAGTGTGTAATGATATATGTCCACCACTACAGTATTGCCCGAAAAGTCTCTGTGTTCCATTTATTCACCCCTTTCCCCTGCTAGCTCCTGGCAACCACTGATGTTTTTACTGCCTCTATAGTTTTGCCTTCTCCAGAATGTCATATAGTTGATTTTCTTCTCCTCTTTATGACTTGCATTTTTCCTGCTTTCTTGATCAAATGCCAGACATTGTGAATTTCACCTTGTTGGGTAAAATACTTTTGTAATCCTTAACATATTCTTGAACTTTGTTCTGGGGTGTGGTTAAAATACTTGAAAATCATTTGGGGCGCCTGGCTGACTCAGCCAGGAGAGCATGTGACTCCTCATCTCAGGATCGTGAGTTCAAGCCCCATGTTGGATATACAGATTACTACAAAAAAATAAAACTTAAAAAAAAAAAAATACTTGGAAATAATTTGATCTTTTTTTAGGTTTTGTGTTTAAGCTTTGTTAGGTGGGATCAAAGCTGCGAGTAGTCTAGGGTTAACTTTTCATTAATACTAAGGTTCAGACAGGACTTAGTAGTCAGTGCTGCCCTGTGAAGTATGTATGCAGTGCCCCCGGCTGGCATTACTCCTGGCTCTGTGTGAATCTGGGGGCACTGCTACTCTAATCCTTTTGTGTGGTTCTTCCTCTGGCTTCCAGTACTTCCTCACACAGTGGACAAAACTTAATACTGAAAGTTGTCTTCTGCAGATCTCGGAGCAGCTCTCTCCTGTTCGTACTCTGTTCTGTAAACTTTAGCCACCTTGCTCCCCTGGACTCCAGCTCTGTCTCCTCAACTCTGAGAGACTGGTGAGCTCTGCCTCGGTTTCCCCTCCCTGTGCCAGGGCGTGGAAACTTTCTCCCGGCAGTACACTAGGGACAAACCTAGGGCTTACATTATTTGTTTCTCATCTCTCAGGAGTCACA
>NC_138369.1:119315144-119330796 GCF_054177405.1 Leptonychotes weddellii | reverse complement strand
AGAGAAAGCAAGTACAAGCAGGGGGAGCTGCAGAGATGAGGGAGAAGCCAGCTCCCCACCGAGCAGGGAGCCCTACATGGGGCTTGATCCCAGGACCCTGGGGTCATGACCTGAGCCGAAGGCAGACACTTAACCAACCGAGCCACCCAGGTGCACCATATCATCCTTGTTTCTCTGGTACAATCATCAGAGTAATTAATATGATTCCTGTTTACCACAGCAGCCTCACCTCATACCACTCACTCTCTCATATTGTTGGTCCAGTCATGCTCAATGTCTAGCTTCACAGCAGAGATGCTATGTTTTGTTCTATCTATATTGTTCCCTTGGCCTAGAGTATCCCTCATTCTACCTACCACTGCACCTAAATCTGTCTAGCTTACTTTCCTTTTTCCTTCAGGGGCAGCTAACATGGCACTTCCAGGAAGCCTTCCATAATTTCCCATGTTGATTAAGTCTACTCATTATCTGCTCTTACAGCATAGTTCATCTGCAAATACTTGTGGCATAATAAAAAATATATATATTTGGCCTTTGTCCCTGGTTTCTGGTACATAGCTCCTTAAACTCTTGGAATCTCTGGAGTGATAAGAGTGCCTTCTATATACTAATGGGATAACTGGTATCTCTGGACCCCTAGATAGCTTCAGGTTGTGGGTTAGTCACTACAAAGATCAGGCCATGCTTAGAGGGTGGGAACTTTCAGCTCTACCATCCCCTGTCCTGCCCCCCGATCCCCAACTTTTGGGGAGGGGAGAAGGGCTAGAGATTGAGTTTAATCACCAATGGCCAATGATTTAATCAATCATGCCTACATAATGAGACCTCTACAGAAACCCTGAAATGGCCAGGTTCAAGGAGATTTTGAGTTGGGGAACACACTGAGGTACTGCGGAGGTAGTGTGCTGGGAGAGGACATGGAAGCATCCTTCTCCTCTCCATACCTTGTCCTGCGCATTTTTTCCATTTGGCTGTTCCTGAGTTGGATCCTTTAATAAACAGGTAAATGTAAAGCATTTTCCTAAGTTCTAGGAGTTGCTCTAGTGAATTATCAAACTACAGGGGGGTTGATCATGGGAACATCTGAATCTGTCAAGTCAGCAAGAAGGGTGGGTAACTGGGGCATCCCATTTGCAACTGGTGTTTGAAGTGAGAGTAGTCTTGTGTGAATGAATCCTTAAACCTTTGGAATCTGATGCCAGCTCCTGGTAGTTAGTGTCAGAAGTGAATTATTGGACACCTGGCTGGTGTCCAGAGTATTGACAGAATTAGTGTCAGACCTGGTGTTGGAAAAGTTGCCACATATTTGGTGTCAGAAAGAACCTGTGTTTGTAACTTCACTGGTTACATACTCTACAAGACAAAATGTCTTGTCTACCACTGGACCCCAGCACTTGGCACAGTGCCTGGCAAACTGTGCCATACACACTGGATGAACAGAAACGAATGCCTACCACCAGAGTATAAAAATTCTGAACTGTTATCTGGGAGAAGCTAAGCCAGAGTTTTTTTCTGGGTCTGCTTCTTTTTTTTTTTTTAAGATTTTATTTATTTATTTGACAGAGAGAGACACAGCGAGAGAGGGAACACAAGCAGGGGGAGTGGGAGAGGGAGAAGCAGGCTTCCCGCCGAGCAGGGAGCCCAATGCGGGGCTCGATCCCAGGACCCTGGGATCATGACCTGAGCCGAAGGCAGACGCTTAACGACTGAACCACCCAGGCGCCCCTCTGGGTCTGCTTCTAAAACTGCACTGAAAGCTGATGAAACAGAGAGAAAATCAACAGGTTCAACTTTTCACGAAGTGATGTTAAGGCCAACTACAGGATAGGGGGCACAGAGGAAGGAGCAAAAACAGCAAATGTGACACCTCTTCTCACTCTGAAGAGGAGACGAATCGAGAACAGAATAATGATCAAGTCATGGCAGCTAGCAACAGCTCCTCCTTCACACTGGGCCCCTTGTGTTGTCAAGTTCTGCTCTCCCAAAAGTTAAGCAGGAGAGTTCAACCGCACTACTGCCTGCTTAAGAAGAAGAAAAGAGAGGCTGTAAAATGAACAGAAGTTGTATCTACTCCATTAGTCAGATTCCAAAGGCAGTGAAAATTTCTCAAATAAACACTACTGCATGCCGTTCTCTGAAGAAAGGTACCCAGCTGAGGAAACCATGCACAGAGCCTGTGTGTACTTCCCTTGTCCACTGGCCCCACTTCAGGGTGACAGCTACGCACTCTTCAGCACACAGACACTGTGAGGACTACAGCATTTGTACTTGCTGACCGCCTACTCGGTCAAAGGGTCTTCAGCCAACTCATGGGTGTACATCCCCTCTGTTCAACTAGATCTTAAGCTTTTGAAGGGCAGGAAATGTCTTCTCTTGCTCCTAAATCCCTGTTTTTCAATGTGGGGTAAAGAGGAGAAGCTCTTCAAATACTGAACCGGGCTGAACAGGAGAGGTCATGCACTGGATACCCATTAGGTAAATTTGTGGAGGCCTACAAGAAAAATGGGGCCAGGCCTGAAAGACACTGGTAAGAAAAGACTAACTCCGTGTTGCCATGAAAACAAGTCTTACCTGGGATGGGGCTGTCTTTCCCGTTTTAATTTCAGATGAATTTTCACTTAATTTCCCCACTTTGTTACTTGAGCTGCATTTGTAGCATGTCCATCTCGTCTGCCCCTCATTCTCTATGGTGCACTCTTTGTTTTGCAGACAGAATGAGTGATACAAATGGCCACAGCTGCAAAATGAAGGCAACCAATTTGCACTTTCCTCATCATAAAATCCACAAACATATGCTATGTTAGAGTGTATTTATAAGTGATAAAGATTTCCAATAAGCTGGAACGCACTAACTGTTATACAGTTAGGAAGAAAGGAAATTTACTTTTTGCTGTCCTCTCTTTTAAAATCCGGACACACATATTTGTACACTCAAGTTGTCAGTAGGAACAGAATCACAGTACTCTGACTGCAAACCACCTGGGAGATGACTTGAACTTCTGTTCATTTCTCAAACTATGAAATATTTTTAGATAGTATAAAAACGCAATTGGGGAAAATCATAATGATTTAAGTAGCTTGATGACAACATGAGTGGTCTGTCTCATCAAATCCAAGGCAACAGTTGTGATTTGATTAAGTATTTATGAAAATGTCAGTACTACATTAAATTCTTACACTATTCATAAGAAGAAATTCCCTGTTGATTACGAAATGAGCCTCCCAGAACTGAGTGTTGAATATAATTCTCAATCATCTATACGGATTCCTCCTCACTTCTCCAACCTGAAATGTTGGACCACCTCAGAAGTCAATTCTTTTCTATAGTCTTTCTCTACTCTTTCTCTTCTACAGCTATGCTTTGCTCCTTTGGTGATTACTTCCGGTTCCATAGCTTCACGATACCACCTACATGCAGATGGGATGTCTTATAGGCAACAGGTGTGTCAAACCAAATTCTTGATTTCCATCCTGCTCTACTCCCACTGCATGGCTCTCATCCAACCTTCCACATCTCAATAAAAAACAACCACATTCTTCCAGTTTCTGAGGCCAAAAACTTTGGCCTCATCCTTGACCATTCTCTTGCACACCTCACATCCAATCTATAAACAAATCTTATCAGCTCTACCTTCAAAATATATCCAGAATCCTACCATATCTTACTTCATTACTACCACCTTGGGCCATCTCTCACTTGGATTACTGCAACAACTTAACTGGTCTCCCTCCTTTCACTGTTGACCTTCTGTAGTCCATTCTCAACATACCAAAGTGATCCTTAAGACATAGGCCAAATCATGTCAAACCTATCCTCAACCATCCAATGGCTTCTCATCTCAGAGTAGAACTTTTAACTCTTTATAATGACCCAGTTCCTACGTGATTTGGCCTGTTCTTCCTCTGAAGCCATCTCTTATCATCTTCCCTTTCCTTCACTCTGCTCTGTCAACACAAGCCTACCCACTCACTACTCCTCAAGTTCACCGATATGCTCCAGCTTCATGGTTTCTGCACTTGCTGATTCTCTGCCTGGGGCACTCTCTCCCTGATACTGCATGGCCACTTCCCTTCCGTCTTTATTCAAATGTCACTAAACTAGTGAGGCGTTCCCTAATTACTCTTTCGAAATTAGTAGCTCCCAACATTCCTTTACACCATATTTTATTTTATTCCAGGTGATTATTACATTTTTATTAATTTTTAAATTGTCTGTTATTAAGTCACCGTATCAGTGATGCTTTCCCTGATCACTCTATATAAACATATCTTCCCCCACCAAACACTGTTCTCATTTAACATGTCTTATTTTTTTCCACCATAGTCACCAGCAGGCATTTTACTTGTTTGTCTGTCCCCACTACTAGGAGGTAAACTCCATGAGAACAGATCCTTTGTTCTGTTCATACTGTACCCTATCCCTTTGACCAGTGCCTGGCATACAGTATGAGCTCAATAAATATGTGTTGAATGAGTGGACTCCGTGTGATGAGAACTTCTTCCCCTTCCAACCATCAAATCTACCAATCTTCCTGTGTCTATAATAATAGAAGTTAAAACACTTACATAATGCTTACTATATGTCAGCATGATTACAGGTGTCTTATGTAATTTATTTCCTTTAATCTTCACAAAACCCTAAGGAAAAGGTATCATTATTATCCCAATTTACAGATGAGGAAACTAAGATGTAAAGAGATGAAATAACATGTCCAAAGTCTCACAGGAAGTAAGTGGTAGAATCAGGATTTGAACTCAAAAAGTTTGGCTCCAGAGTCCATCTTCTACTGTCTCCACCCATACAGTCTCCCAACCCCTACACAGAATGTTAAGGTCTCTGACAGGAACTTTGCCTTGTTTTGTTCACTGCTAGAATGATTGCCTAGGGCTGTGTATCCATGTGTATCCCTGCCTGGTAATACCATACATGTTACACACCATATGTGTAACATTTCCTTTCTCTTGCTTACCTAAAGACAATGATTTCATCAGCCATTTCTTGGCGTCTCTTGTACTGCTGCAAACATATAGAGCAGTAATCCTGCTTGGGATTCAGTCCTCTGGTGACTGAAGCTCTCAGGTTACACAATGACCAATGGAGATCTTGGTTTAGAAGGCTAGTAGTTGTTTCCAGCAGGGTCTATGAAAGACCAAAACAACAAACACACACACACATACACAAATGGTTCATTAAGTGAAAGAGACAGAGGGGGTGAGGGAGGAATAGCACTGTTGAGTTTTCAGCCACAAACAACTGAAGTTAGAATATACTATGAAGGCACACCACTGATCAAACAAACACCAAATACTCCCAAACTTAAGTGGTTAACTTTGCTGTGCAAGTAATGGCAACTGCCTACATTAAGATTCTCAAAATACTTATTAAAAGGCTGTTATTAGTTTCTACCGAGCAACGTGTGCTCTGCCATTCTGTGGCTTAATTCAGTACTGATGGCTTTCGAATGACTAGATAAAGCCAAACCTATTTATTTACTACATTTCTATACTAAGTTCCCTCTGAATGACTCAAAGCGTTAATAAACAACCAAAAAATCCCATTTTTTTGTTTGCTTTTTGTTTTTAATAGAAACTGCATCTGTGGCAATATTTCAAATAACCTTTCACTGAAAAAGCTAATGGCCATCACTCAGTTTTCATCTCCCTTGGGCAGAGAGATCACATTTTCCTAATCAGCACTTACAAGTCATTTGAATCTACTTAAGACTGTGACATCTGTCAGTAAGCCACATAAAGACATTTTCACAGCTATCACATTAAGTCCTTTTAAGGCTCTGTGTGCTTGTGAAGTATTGTTTTTACACTACCTAATTCTCAACATTCATATATATCATTTAGATGTGCAGTCCCAAATGGGAAGACATACTGCCCATCCTCCTTGCTAGTCCTTTAATTTTATCTGTAATGCAGAATTTTTAGGTCTAACGGTCTTACCACTGCAATTCTTTCCAATCAACCCCATCTTTTCCTCCTCTTCGAAGAGTCTGCAAAAACTTGCTGCCTTGCCCTCAGCTTCCCTTCTGCCAACATGGAGTCCAGGCCTGCAGGGGTGTCTGTTTCACTGGGTACACTGAGCAAAACTGTTCTTAAACACCCTAAGAAAAGCTCTGTCACCCCCAATTTTTCTTTTCTTCTCTTGGATTATTAAGAAAGTAGATACTGTATCTAACATGCCTAAATGGTGCTTTTCCTAGGTGGCTTCATGAGTCACTTTGATGTATACTAAGAAAAAAAATCTGTATACCATGCTGGCTCCTATTGGGAACTAATGCTATAGACAGTTCTGAGTTAAAGGAAAACTAATGACCATTTTTGGTTAGTGGCAACTATCTGCTTCAGAATGTTTAAAAGAAAAGGAATTTTTTTTTTTTTTTTTGGCAATTTTCTATACTCAGGCTGACTCTTTCTTTTCATGGGTTACATCTTTGCGTTAAATTATTTTTCCAGAAAGTTTCTTACACTTTTCATTTGGAAAAAAAAGAGCTGTTCCATTGCTAATGAATCAAATAAATGAGTCCAAATTTGATGCATTTCCACATTCTAGAATGTGTGTGTGTGTGTGTGTGTGTGTGTATACATAGATACACCAAGAGATTTAAAAACTTTTTAAAAAGCATACACTTCAATCTACCAAACTTCCATTAAATAGACAGGAATTTTTGAAGAAAAAGTATAGGTGCAAAGAAAAAAGAAATAGCTTTTTTTTACCTTAGGACAGCCTTAGAAATAGAAAGTAGCTTACTTGTTCATAGTTAAAGGTATCCAACATTCCCAGAATAAGTCCCTGGATTTCTCCAAGTTTTCCTTTTCCATAAACTGGATCCTAATTAGAAAAAAGTTGCAAAAATTTATAATTCTGTTCTTGGTATTTTAAGATTAATATATAAGTTATCTGGAACGCCGAATACCCAAACATTTTCCCACAGTCACAAAGTATTTTTTCTTCTATGAACCTTTCAGGGGAAATGCATATCGGTTTCCCTCTGGCCATCACGAATATTTTGAAAAGGTAAATAAAATTTAAGTGGTACAAGCCCCTTACTTAACAATCTTTTTTGCAAGTCTCATTAAAGTTCACCCTGGTTTTGTTTCGGCAAGAAGCTTCCTCTCCTTCATATTAAACATCACCTGTCTCTCTCTGCACCCTTATTTATCTGCTACATTAAAACCAACATTCACCTGAATATCAGAACCTGTCCAACAACCCTTCCTGTGACCCACATGGGGCCACCTCCTGGCCCCCATCAACTAAATTGCTTCAGTTTAGGAGACAAGACTTCAGTTTAGTAGATTAGTTTCTGGATCCAAGCAGCAGCTTTCAGTTTTCCAAAGCTTTTTTCAATCAAATTACTACTGATAAACAACAGACACCTAGACACCCACTCTCTCCTCCACTGCTTTTCCATTGAGGTATGCCAAGTAACTTGTTTATTATGTACAATTTGGAAAACACTGAAGTGTACAGAAACAAATAATAAAACAGACAAAAAAACCCCCCACAAATCCAGCCACACAGAGATAAACACTATTGATATTCTGATGCACATTTTTTCTAGTTTTGTTTCTGGGAAAGGAGAGAAAGCGTAAGGGAGACAGATGTATTTCTTAGGTAGAGAATTTGAGTATTTTACATACTTTCATGATAGTATATTGTGAGCAGTATCATCAAATTATTTCCTAACAGCCATAGAGTATGAATCACGTGAAAATACCACGTGTCATTCAACCATTCTCTCTTGTTGGACATTTAAGTTTGCCTCCCCCTTCCCAAATCCCACTCATGACTGTTAAATGCTGGTAGCTGTAAATTTTGGTCTGAATCTCTGATTCTTTCTTTAGAGGAGATTTCTAGAAAGGAAATTACAGATTCAAAGAAGATTATTATGGGTATTGATATATACTGCCAAATTGCTCTACCACAAAGTCATATTATGCAACTTTTATCTCCATCAGCGTATTTGTGTGCTCATTTTACTGTACCTTTGGCTAGGCTGAGAATTATAATTAAAACGTTGCTAATAACTGAGTATGTCAAGTCTATTACGTTACTCTAATATGAGGTTATGTCTGACATAAGCGACTCTCCCATGCCAAAAAGGGGAGTCCAACTCTACAGCAACGATGAAAATAGCTGCTATTTATATGTGCCATATCATTACATTCCTTCCAGAACATTTATAAATGAAGAAATTCAAGCTCAGAAAGGCTAAGTAAAAAAAAAAAAAAAAAAAAAAAAAGGCTAAGTAAAATTCCCTAAGATCACAGAACTAGTAAGCAGATACACTGGGATTTGAATCTAGGTACTTCAGAAACCATGTATTTTTTTTTTTTAAGATGTATTCATTTTAGAGAATGAGTGAGCACGCAGTGGGGAGGGGCAGAGGGAGAGGGAGAGAGAAATCCATGCAGACTCTGTGCTGAGCCCCCCAACATGGGCCTCGATCCCACAACCCCGAGACCACGACCCGAGTCGAAATCAAAAGTTTGACCCCCAAAGGACTGTGCTACCCAGGCACACCAGAAACCATGCTTTTAATTAACATGTTATATTGGTCTCCCCAGTATAGATACATAAACTAATAAAGTAAATAATAAGCTAATGTTTGCTGGAAAATACGGGTAACATTCTGGTTACTTCTTAGGGAGTGGTTGTTATTAAAATCCTGGTGCATTAGGGGCACCTGGGTGGCTCAGTCGGTTAAGCATACGCCTTAGGCTCAGGTCATGATCCTGGGGTCCTGGGATGGAGCCCTTCATGAGGCTCCATGCTCAGCGGAGAGTCTGCTCCTTCCTCTGCCCCCTGCTGCTTATGCATGCTCTCTCTCTCTCTCTCTCTCAAATAAATAAAATCTTAAAAAAAAAATCTTGGTGCGTTAAAAGTAATTGTGAGTTCAGATGTTTAGACAAGACTGTAAAGCAGGAAAAACATATGAGAGAGGTTCAGAAATATGAGAAGAAATCTTGTCTTCCTGCTCTTATAGCACATAGTCGGAGTATTTACTTCTTTTTCTCTTTTAGACTCTGATGATGGCTCTTGGAAGACTGGGTGAGTAGTTTCTAACCAAGATCAGTTTTTAGTACTTTTCGTTGGTCTAGAGCAACACAAGATTGTCTGCCATAGGTTCCTGGTCTCTGCTGCTGAGGTTATGCTTGAGAAATGAAAGGCACAGAAAAACTCTGTATTTGTGTACTAATTAACACGTTTACAAGTTTGGATTAAACCATCACTGAAGCTTAACGGGGACATTTTCCGTTTCACAGCTAGAGAATGTGTCACTAAGGTAAAGATACCTGTCAAACATGTGCAGACCATTTATAAAGGGCCAGACCTTAGATATCTCAGACTAATCTTTTATTAGAAAAACAACTCAGGCCATATACTCACCAGATAATTTTTTCTTTTAATTTTTTTTTTTTGCATGGAGATAGATCCTTGTTAATGCTTCTGAACTTAATTATGCTTAATTATGCTTTTGGTCAGCTCTTAATAAATACAGCTATTTCTCAAAGTATCAAGGGAGAGTGTAATACCTTTTTATAAAAAGCACATTATATTATCTACTGTAATACGTGCATTCAATACACTAACATAGCTCTAGCACAGAAAAGCTCTGTCACTTGTTTCTGATAAGGATGGTTTGGAGACTAAAAAGGTCTTTAAAAGGTTAAATTCTGGGAAAAGGAAGAAATCTTTATAGGTCATGTCTATATTTGTATCAGTCCATTTCACTTTAATATGCATAATTTAAAGGCAAAATCATGAAAATTACCTCATGCTGGGACAACACATAAATTATAAAGTGCAAAAGGGAGCTCAAGGCTTCTAGCACAGCATGTACACAATCCACTAGCTTTTCAAATTATTTTCCAAAGATGTCAGATTCTTCAGCAATGAATAACTGCTGAGGTTTCTCTTCAACTTATTTGTAAACCATAAAAGAAGAGTACACTTGGGCACTTCACGGAAACCTGGTTTTTAAAAAGCTCTTTAGAAAAAGATGGATGGCCACTTTTCCCTGCTCTTGCTTTCTGGGACCTACTGTAGCATGTATGTGGTTTGTTTTGTAATTAAAATCTTTCCCAATCAAGCATTACTTTAAAATATGAATAATGCCCTCAGTAGGTCAGCATTATAAATCATTTGTTTGCTTTAATTTCCTCAGTAAGACAGTCACAAACAGCTTCTCAGAAGCCAAGAATTACTTTTTGCCATAGAGGAAAGCTCAATAAAAGCAAACTGTGAAGGCAGAATCTATATAACATAAATATGGTCCCTTAAAAACACTCCCAACTAACCTAACATTTACTGTTCATGGAAGAAGGCTGCACAATTCAGGTTCCAAGCATCAGTCTGAATAAATATTTAGAGGTCAAGAAGATCTTTGAGAACCTCCTATCATGAGAACATCTCCTCTGGAAAAACAGTAACTGTCTGAGCAACTGCTCAGTCTAAATAACTGTTACTCCCTCTCTTCTCTCCAGGGGACCTGATAAAGGGAGGTGGATCTGAAATACGCCAGGGCTGATGGTAGGTACAGAAGGCCTAAACTTTGGAGTTGGAAGACCTAGGTTCATGTTCTAGCTATGGCCACTTAATAACTGAGTAAGCTAAGGAAAGGTATTTAATGTGGCACTTTCCTCACGAGCAACGTGGGGATCTCACTACTTCCCCAGCTTAATGTACACAGAGGTGAAAGGAGATAAAGAACACAAAAGTGCTTTATGAACTGCTGAGAACTACTGAGGTGATTGAGCCAGCTAATATTTATCGAGTATATACTATGTTCCATGTACTCTGCTGAAACACAGGAAATAATCTAGAAAATATTCTAGTGGAGAACACTTGGCAGTGGATTAGAAACTGGGACTAATGAAAAAAAATGATGACAAGGGACAAGATAAAAACAAGAACAAAAACAAAAAACCACCCCAAAACCTAAGAACATAAAAACTCCTGGTTAGAGTAGCTGATAACAGATATAACAGATCAACTACTTGAAACACATAATCTACCAAAACTCACACAAGGAGAAATAGATAATAAACAGGCCTGGGTCTCTTAACCAAATTGAATCCTTAAGTAATAACATTTCAAAATAGAAGGCATCAGGCCCACATAGTTTCACTGGTTTATTCCACCAAATATTTAGGAAGAAATTATACCAATATCCTACAATCTATTTCAGAAAACAGAAGCAGAGGGAACACTTCCTAACTCATTTGATGAGGCCAGCATTACCCAGACAAAACCAAAGACAATCTCAATCAAAATGCTGGCGAGTTACTTTGTGGATAGAGACAATATGATTCTACAGTTTATATGGAAAGGCAAAAGACCCAAAATAGCTAACACAATATTGAAGAAGGACAAAGTCAGAGGACTGATACTACCTGATTTTCAGATTTACAAAGCAGCTGCAATAATCAAGATAATGTGGCACTGGCAAAAGACCAAACAAATAGATAACTGGAAAAGAAGAGAGCACTCAGAAATAAACCCCCATAAATATAGTCAACTGAGCAAAGGCTATTCAATGAAGAAAGGAATAGTCTTTTCAACAAACGGTGCTGGAGCTGGAACAACTGGACATCCACATGTAGAAAAATTACTCTAGACACTGCCCTTATATCTTTCATAAAAATTAAATCAAAATGGATCACAGACCTAAAATGTAAAATGCAGAACTATAAACTTCTAGAACATGGGAAAAAAATCTAAGTGACCTTGGGTTTGATGATGAGTTTTTAGATACAACACTAAATACATAATCCATGAAAAAAGTCCCTGAAAAGTTGGATCTCATTAAAATTAAAAAAAACCCTCCACTTAATGAAAAGACACTGTTGAGAGAATGAAAAGACAAGCTACCAACTGGGAGAAATATGTGTAAAACATATCTGACAAAAACTTGTATAAAAAATATACAAAGAACTCTTAAAACTCAACAATTAAAAAACATAAACAACCCAAATAATGGGGATACACGGATGGCAAGTGAGCACATAAAAAGGTGTTCAAAGTAACTGTTCATTAGGGAACTGCATATTAAAACAGTAAGACCACTACACACCTATTAGAATGGTTAAAATCCAAAACACTGGATTTATGGACATTTGCTTTATAGCCCAAAGAACAGTCTATCTTGGTAAATATTCCATGTACAACTTGAGAAGAATGTGTATTCTGCTGTTATAGTTGATACGTAAATGTCAACTAGGTCAAAGTGGGTAAAATTGTTTGGCAGAAATGTGTTGTCATCTTTATTTTTATTCCTGTCTTTTTTCTCTGGCTGCTTTTAAGCTTTTCTGTTAATACCTGATTTTGAACAACTATGATGTGCCTTGTAGTTTTCCTCATATTGCTCAGGTTTGGGATTATTGATCTGTGTGCTAATAGTTCTCAATAAATCTGAAAAATATTCAGCCAATATTTCTTCAAGTATTTTTTTTTTCTGACATCCTGTTTTCAGGATTCCAAGGACACATATTTTGGGCTGCTTCAAATTGTCCCAGAGTTCACGAATTCTTTTTTTTTTAATTCACTTTTCTCTGTTTCATTTTGCATAGTCTGTATTGCTAGGTTTTCAAATTCACTTATCTTTTCTTCTGCTTTGGTGTCCTTGTCTGCTAATTCTAATATCCAATGTCATATCTGGGTTTCATTTTCCAGCTTTTTCGAATAGCTTGTAATTTTTGATTCAATGTCATATACTATAAATTTTACACTGTTGGGACCTGGATATTTTTGTATTCCTAGGAATATTTTTAATCTTTGTTCTGGGATGCAGTTAAATTACTTGGAAAGTATGATCCTTTCAGGTCTTGCTATTAAGATTTGCAAGGCATGACTGGAGCTATGTGTAGTCTAGGGCCTTTTCCCATTATTGAGTACTTCTGAGTACTCTACCCCATGTTCTGTGTATTATGAGGTCTTCATTCTAGTCTTGCTGTTGGCCCTGTGTGAGTTCAAGTATTATTCCCTCTGAACCTTCCAGGTGGTTCTTTCCTTGGCCTAGCTAGTTTCCTCAGATCAAGCACTTATACTTGAGAGGGGGGCCTTCTGCACATCTCCAGAGTTCTCTTGCCTGGTACTTGCCTGCAAACTCTGGCCACCTCGGTCTCTCGATTCTCAGCTCCATCTCCTCAAAGCAATGAATATGTTGGAAACTGGCTGGGATCCCCCTTCCTGCACTATTGCCTAGAAAGTCTCTCAAGACGTTAAGCTGGGGCAAACATAGGGCTTACCTTGTCTGGTTCCTGTCTCTTAGTTATCAGTGACCTTTATTGCCTGATATCCAGTTTTTTGAAAACATTTCATATACTTTGTCCAATTTTTTGGTTGTTTCAAGCAAGGGGGCAAATCCGGTCTCTGTTACTCTATTTTGGTTCAGAAGTGGAATCCCTCCACCCTTGACTTTTATTCACTCTAAAAATATTTAGTTCCTACCATATGTCAGGTGCCTCTGGGCTAGGTAATGGTGATAGAGTACTAGCAAAGTAAAGTCTTATTCCGAAGGTCCTTCCATTCTAATGGTAAATAAAAATCGGTAAATAGACCTGATTCTTAAATGTTTCCAAGAACTCCACTTTTAGCCTTCTGCTTTTCTCGCTAATTCGTTTCCTCCTAAAGTTCACCTAGTTTCAAGAACTGAACTACCACTTCCGTGTTGACAACTTCCAAGTCTATGTCTCCACTTTTACCTCTTCCCATAAAGTCCAGTCTCATATTTCCCCACTGCTCATTGTTAGTCACATGAAACATGAGTTCTTATGTTTCCCTACCTCTAAACATCAGAAAGTCAAGTGGATTCTACTAATTTCCAAATCCATCTTCTCCTAGCCGTTCTATGCAACTCGATTAACAAACTTTGAGTACCTATTACATTCTGGGTATTTCTAGGCCTTCAGTCTTGATCCCTTCCAATTTATCCTGTATAACATATTGGCTGAATGATTTTTCTAAAGAGAATCGTCATCCCATCATTCCTCTGCTTAAAATCCTTTGATGAGAATCTCCTAATGTTAAAATTAAATCCGAAGTCCTACCTTATGTTTCACAAAGCAATTAAGAACACAGTCCCTGCCAGTCTCTCAAATTTCAGCTCCGTGACTCACCTTTATTCTTGTCCTATGTTCCAAGCATACTTAACACTTGCAACTCCTCCAAATGTACCATGTTTTACCTCACATTCTTTGTATATATAGTTCACTCTCCTTAGAATAGTCCTATCTCCTTTTTCCCCCTAATTCCTTTAGGCTATTTAAGATTCAGTTCAGACATTTCCTCCTCCAGGAAATCTTCCCAAATTCCCCAGTCTGTTTCAGATATACTTTTATTGGTACTCCTTTGACTAGATATATTCAGAAACCCAACTCATTCCAACTTATTAAAAAAACATAACTATTGTAAAGATACTGGGCTGTTTCAAGGATCCAAGCAAAGGAATGCAGGCGAGCCTTTAGAACTACAATGAAGGACTCAAATGCCATTAGGCATCAAATGCCACGTCTCCTCTCCCTGTGTCTTGAATCCTCTCCTGATGTCTTCTCTTCTTCATGCATCTTGTCTATTCTCCTCTTTGTGTGTCTGCTTTACTTTTCTCCTTCTCTCTGTAACTTTTTTTACTATTTCAGCCACATGATGGAAGAGCAGTCACTGTCAGTTGCTGAACTTTGTACCTTATATAACGTAGAGACCTGAAGAGAGGCTCATTCGTCCTTTTCAAGTCTAGTTCTATAATTTCCTGGAAAAGGCACCGACTGGCCCTGCTTAGGCCAGTTGCTCACCCTGAGTCAATCTAGTGGAGTCAGGGTCCTGCTGTCAGATGCTGCTCCTGCTGTAATCACATGGCCTGAAAATGCAGGGATAAAGTGGCAATCACCCTATGTGGGGTTCACAGCAGAGAATCCTTCAGGTGATCACCATTACTTGCTTAGAGCCCAAAGAATAGTTACATCAGAACATTTTCTGTCTCTCATAAAAGCTCTTTTAGGACAAGAGCTAAGCATTTCATCTATATAGGAAATGACCAAACAGGGTAACATATAATTAATAAACAAATTAGTTAACTCCTCACAAGACCAGGCACTAAAACAACTGAAAAGCTTACACGATGTAATAGGAAAGAGCGTAAGTTAGGAGGTGAGAGACTTCTGTGGTAGCCCGGGTTCTGCCACTAACAGCAGACCAAGTACTAACTTTTCTATACTTCAGTTTGGTCCTTCATCAACAGAAATTTCTGTAGTAGCCCTACCTACCTGAAGAGATTGTTGTGAGCTTCAAATGAGATACTATCTGTGAAAGCACCTTGAAAAAAATAAAAATCTCTATACAAGTATAAGGTAGAGTTATTATTATAGTAATCACAAACATGCAAAAGAGTAATTTAAGAAAGAGCATACCCTCCTGGTTAGTGAGAGTAGAAGGTGGAAGGTACCTTTTCTACCACTGAAGGTAGAAAATGCTCAGAATACAATTCAAATGAATGCCAAAAAAAATAAAAAAATAAAGTAAGTGCCAATGTAACTCAAAATAAAGTGAAGATTTTCTACGGGCGCCTGGGTGGCTCAGTTGGTTAAGCGACTGCCTTCGGCTCAGGTCATGATCCTGGAGTCCCGGGATCGAGTCCCGCAT
>NC_138369.1:119169731-119314644 GCF_054177405.1 Leptonychotes weddellii | reverse complement strand
GTGTGTGTGTGTGTGTGTGTGTGTGTGTGTGTGTGTGTGTGTGTGTGTGTGTGTGTGTGTGTGTGTGTGTGTGTGTGTGTGTGTGTGTGTGTGTGTGTGTGTGTGTGTGTGTGTGTGTGTCTATGCTGCATAAAATGAAGGAAGACAAAATGGATTCTAAGGATAATTCCTGCTGTTTCCCCAGGAATGTTCACAGATTGTTCGAAAAATATATCTTAGGGTATTTTTAGTGTTCTTTTGATGATGTTGGGAACGTTCAGGCCTTTTTGCTGAAGGAAATAGGCTGAAATGATATTTCCTACAAAGACTGTGGATACAAAGTTGGGTAGAATTTAGAACAGGGGATAAGTGCTGGGCATAAAAAAATTTTTTTATGATGAGTTGGAAAACCTAAGTTACAACCAATGATTAAGAAATGCCTATATTAATGTGTAGGTTATCTTTTTTTTAATCTAAAAAAGCACAATTAGCTGGAAATAAATGGTGGTTCTCTCCCAGTTAGCACATGAACAGGAAGCCTGTATATCTGAAACCCCAGATGCCAGGGAACTCGTGAAGGCTGCACATCCTCACAGAAGGTCGCCAGTGTGTGCCAGGCAAACCCACACTCCTGGAGCACCAGGAAAGGCTCAAGGAAGACGGTCATAAGTTAGATAGTCAGCAAGGTCAAAACTCAGCTGCGTTACTCTAGAGACCCATTTGAACATTAGCTTAATTTGTTATTTAAGCATAACTAGAATATTAGTTGAAACTGATCAACATTGAATTTTCTCCCCTTTTAACTCACCTGTAAGATTCTTTGCAAGATTGATGGGAGGGCAATAAATGCAGCCATGCTGTTTAGAACTTGCATGGTCAAAGATTTCAGAGCTGTTAAAATAATAAAATGTTAATATTAAGGTTAGTTTAAAATAAGAGGTTTTGGTTTTCCCTATAAGTCAGTGGAAAATAGTGGATTTATATAAAAGCTTCCTAGAAACTTAGCTAACCAGGGCCAGTTGGATATTTTAAAGGTAACTGCTGATAAGTAACAAAGCTACTATTACTCAAGACAAATGACAGAATTGGTGCCATAGAAAGAACTAAACATAAAAGGTGAGATTAACACTATACTATGATTGCATTAAGAAAAACAGTAAGACTATGATACTGGGAGAAGGTATCATAGTGAAAATTTTTCACAGATAGAAACGGGTGATGGTATAGGTGGACTCTGATGAATGTAATTACCGTCAGGGTGTAGATGAGGTGCAGCTGAACCAGACAGCTTCTGAGGGGCCATCATTGCCTCCAACAATGGAAACCAAAGGGCCTATAATGTCAGAGGAAACCAAAGCGCTCTGTTATTTTTAAGATTAACATCAGCATAGTGTTTTACAGGTTGAGATGTACCTCTCACATACATTTGTTTATAAACCTTTTAAAAAGAAAAGATAGAACACTTGACTGCGAAGAGACAAGACAGTAAAAAGCAATGACCACAGCTAGAACAGGTTTCTTTACCACACGCCTTGGGAAAATAAAGAAACTGAAATAAGTCTAGACCTTGGAACTGCAACCTTCTGTGCTTCAGGAAAAGGCCTGTTCTGATATACCATGCTATATGCACACCACTGACCAAGACTAAGTGACCCCTTGTACTGCAGGAGAGGACAGAGGACCACCTGCCCCCTCTGCTACCTTACCCCCCCATTTCTCTTCAGCCACACCAAGCAACAGAAATGAATAAAGGCTGTCCAAAGTTTTGTCCTCTACAAAGCGCTGTTCTGTATTTCCTTAGTCATCATAGACCCAGAAGTAGAAGTTAACGTTATTTCATTGAACATTTCCAACCACATCAGGAGATAAATTAATAGACCCACCATTTATTTATTCTTATTATGTTGGGTCCTCAATTAAATGATTTACACATAGTTTCTCATTTCAATCTCGTAACAGCCTTGTACAATAAGAATGATCTTCACTTGAGATAAGAAACTGAAGTTTAGAAAAGTAATTTGCCAAAGATCATACTACCAGTAAACTGGTACTCTGGCTCCAAATTCTGTGCTCTTCCTTTTTTTTGGGGGGGGGGATCTTTAATCAAAAATCAAACTAATACATTTTAAACTTTCAAACATGGTTTCTTGTTGGACAATCATTTACAAAGGCCTTAACTCTATGTCTTGAGAGGAATCTATTCCTGCAAACATGTGGGAGTCAATTAAGAAAGGTCAGAGGAGAACAAGAGTGGTTATTGAGAGAAGAGGGCATGTTCTGTACTCCACCACCTGACCCAGTACAAGTTCTATGGCACTGGAGATATGGGAGCCTCTTAAGGCAAAGGGGGACAGACTGCGGGTCCTGTAACTTTTCCACTGGGTGACCTTCCAACTGAAGAGCTCTACTAGAAAGCCTTTATCTGCTCCCATTTAAGGTTTTATAAGGCCCAAGATTTTATACTGATAACCTTTTTTTTTTTTTTAAAGATTTTATTTATTTATTTGAGAGAGAGAGAGCATGAGAGGGGGGAGGGTCAGAGGGAGAAGCAGACTCCCTGCTGAGCAGGGAGCCCGATGCCTCGATGCCTCGATCCTGAGACTCCAGGATCATGACCTGAGCTGAAGGCAGTCGCTTAACCAACTGAGCCCCCCAAGCACCCCTATACTGATAACTTTTGATGTATTTCTTCAAGTTCTCAAGATACTGGTTTTAACTGTATTACATACTGGCAATTTTTTATTTTACTGAAATTTTAATTTATTTAGTACTCGTGAATTTTTAGTCTTATATTTTATTCTGAGATAGCTTTACTTAGCTTATCTTTAGTTGCCTATTTTAACATGTTTTTATAACCACATCATTTATTTCTGTGTAGTTAATTTTATTTTATTTTATTTATTTATTTTAAAGATTTTATTTATTTATTTGAGAGAGCGAGAATGAGAGAGAGTACATGAGAGGGGGGAGGGTCAGAGGGAGAAGCAGGCTCCTCGCTGAGCAGGGAGCCCGATGCGGGACTCGATCCCGGGACTCCAGGATCATGACCTGAGCCGAAGGCAGTTGCTTAACCAACTGAGCCACCCAGGCGCCCTGTGTAGTTAATTTTAATTGTGTAATTTAATTATATATGCTTACCTTTTGTTTTTACATATTTAATATGTTTAGAAATTTGATTTTTAAATTTCCTTATTTAATCCAGACAATTTAGAAGAATTACCTTTGTAAAGATTAGCTGTTTCTAGACTATAAATAGTAGACTGGGGGAAGCATGGTTGTAGAGGTAATAGCCACGGGATATGTTCATACTCTACACAGAGAAATTATTTTTCTCTAATTAAATCTCCACACGAACCATCCCCTGACAGCGAGCAACAAACTAAACCTGAATTTCTTTCTTATGCTGTGTAATAAACAGCTTTCTTTTCAGGGAATTATATGCATAACAAAGCCAAACTCTTCGTTACATGTAATCACTGTGTATTAGGGCAGCCCCGTAAACAGATATACAAAGGCAGGACAGGTAGAGATTCAACTTGAGAAAGGACTAATAGCCCAATTTCCTGCAGTCTGCTTTAAGTAAATACTCATAACATTAAATCTTGTGATGACAACTTCTGGAAAGAGATATTATTAACGGTCCATTGTCAGACTTTCGAATACTTCCAATCTTCTAGTTAGTTGAGTGTCTGTGGCAACAGCTCTTGTTCTCACTCTCTCCAAAACAAAGAGAATCAAGACAAACCACCATTAAAATCCCCCACACTTAATGTCTGGTATTATATAAAATCAGTCTAGCATTTTTCACATAAGATAGTATTTATATAAAATTTACATTCAAATATTTTTGTTGTTATTATGAAACTCGTTCAGAAACAAAGCAGAAACCAGTTGTTGGAGGGTGGGGGGTGTGTGTGTGTGGGGGTGTCTAAGACAGGGAGAGACAGACTTCTCTTACACGCAGCCAGTGAATGGCGTAACAATAGCCATAGAGAAGTGAAAATTTCAAAGGATAGGTAGAAGTCTAACATCTAATATTTTTACTAAAACAAATTCCAACTCAGACAAAAAAAAGATCGAGTAAGTTTTCCTTTTGCCACATCAAAAGAAGCATTGTTCCTGTCTCTGATTAAGAGATACAGAGTTCATATATAGTCAGAATAATCCCTAGAGTTCTGGAGGCATGGATTTTTATAACTAATTCTACCATTAATACATGTGAATCTGGACATACTTCAGCTTATGTGAACCTAAACAGCCCTACTTACAAAACATAATTATCCTTTTTCCTTAAATTTTCCATGAGAAGATGGAGGAGGATCAAATAGATATTGGAGAGGAGATGTAAGGGTTGAAAAGTGAAAAAGACTTAGAATTAAGTATGTATGAACACAGCTTAAAGAATTCTACCCTTTTATGTTTCTCTATCAAAATGTAACCAAGTCCAGGGGTGCCTGGGTGGCTCAGATGGTGAAGCGTGTGCCTTCAGCTCAGGTCATGATCCCAGGGTCCTGGGATGGAACCATGCTCTGCGGGAAGCCTGCTTCTCCCTCTCCCGCTACCCCTGCTTGTGTTCTGTCTCTGGCTGTCTCTCTGTCAAATAAATAAAATCTTAAAAAAAAAAAAAAAAAAGTAACCAAGTTCAAATACACCCAGCCAACCAAAAGATAAATGAAAATAAAAACTTAGGAATAGAAAAATCATGGCAAAAGGACTGCTGAAAAACCCATAATACATTTTCAAAAGATTAAACAATTTATGGGAATTGTGGACACAGAAAAGAATGTATGTGTTATTAGCCTCAATGAGGTAAAATAACATAACTAATTAAAATTAAGAGGAATGGAGAAGAGAGGTTGGAGCAAACCTGAGTTCACGTAAATTTCCTTACTGGCTTGGCATCACAGATATTATAAAAATGGAAATGTAATTATAAACAATGATTCCAATCTATTACAGTCATTCAGATTTTTTTTTAGGCTGTAGTGATATTAATTAAGAGATAGTATGGTGAAGAAATACTTATTCAGAAGATTGAATACTATATTTATTTGTAAAAGCAAGCATTTCCTGATCCAACTTTTCTAAAATTACGTCAACCTTGGCAGATAAAAAGTATCTAGACTGATGGTCACCCAATGATAATGACGGTTATTTCTGGGTGATAGGATCTTACAAGGTAATTTTTAAAAAACATTCTTCTGTGTAACTTTTTGTATTGCAAGATTTTAAAAAAATAATGAGTATGTATATCACACAAAAAACTTTTTTTTAATAAGGAAAAAAATCACCTCTATTATGTAAATGTGCTTGTTGTACACAATTTATCTTCTGAAGGGTTTTTAAAATGTATGGCCTTAAAAAATCATAGACGAACAGAAAACAAAAATAAGTTTATAATTCTCACTGTAACATGTATGGTTAAATAGATATAAAAAAAATCTGCCTTACTTCCCATTTCAGAACCTCAGGAAGAGAAAGGGGTTAGGTGGTGCCAAGTCAGAGGCTGCAGCCCGGAGGGGCAGGCACTGAGGAGTTACGATGCCATATCACGCTGCAACTTTTCTTCAGAAAACTGCAGCAGAATGTGGCTGTCAAGTCACCTCTCGCCCCCTTAGTTTCTGCTTCCCTGCTGTAACTCCCACCTGCACCAGGTGCTCAGCCATACTTCCTTCAGTTTTGTGCTCTTCCTTTTGGCAGTCTGGAATCTGTTACAACTGTGGTTCCAACCTTGGCTGTAGAGTGGAATCATGTGGGAAGATTTAGCACTGGGTCTCAATCCAGAGACTTTAATTTAATTGTTCTGGGGTGCAGCCTGAGTGCTGGGATTTTCTCAAAGCTCCCCAAGTGACTGTAATGTGCAGCAGTTGAGAAACTACATCACAGCCTTCTTTGACCTTCTCCAGCTTTCTCTGTATCCCCTGAGGGTTTCCCTCTAGCTCCTCATGCTCATTTTCCTCCACAGAGGATAGAAGAGATGATAAATGACAACACATCCACAGAATCACTACATGGAATACACAAAATCTCAGTCCAAAGGGAACAAGGACATCTAGCATTCATGCGCCTAAATTCTGCAGCACAGCCAGATCTAGGAATATAAAGCCTTTTGTGAGAACAAAGAGGACAGGCACTCCTCACAATAACTTTAGGAGGCCTATACTCCCGGGAGCACTAAACAGTGATTAAAATCCAGTTGAATTAAACTCAGGTGGCTGAGAGGGCAGCAGAAATAGAATTAATTCCTAGTTTCAGATCAGAACAGACTCTGATATGCCTAAGTAGTCATTCTCCTACCTCTCGTTGCTGCTGGTTCAAATTATGTGAATTTCTCTGGCAAAGGGCAATTGTCTCTACCATGGTATCTTCAACATCCTTCAATGAGAGCTCCTCTTTGGTCTCTAGATTCAGAAAAATTGTTAACAACACTTAAGGATAGATTACTGATGATCCTCAGAGCTTCTGTAAAAAAGTTAAACTATTTTTTCTTTGCATAGCACTGGTTTTCTATTATGAAATCTTCCATAAGCATGATAGCAATGCTTAGTAGATTAAAAACAGGTAATTTTATTTCCATGTAAATGCCTCAGATGCACAGGACATATAAAGCACATCACACTTAGCATTTTAATATGCTTTAGCTATGGAACAGCCCCAATTATCTGTTTGTGGGTTAGTCAGCAGAAAGATTACCTTTCACCTTTTTTACTCTACCATTTCTTCTTCCCTCTATTTCTTAGATGTAAGTATTCCAAGATACTGTCTTGGGCCCTCTCCTTTTCATTTTCCAATAACTTCACTTCCTCTTGTGGTTTCAACTCTCAGGTCCTTGCTAATAACTTCCAAATATACACCTGAAGTCCTCGTTCCTTTCATCATCTGCAGGGTGAACTTCCCACAGACTCTATCCATCTCTACACGGATGTCCTGCAAGCACCTTAATTCATATGCACAAAAACCCAAATCACTTTTTTTTCTCACTTCCCAAACTAAGTTAATGAAACCATCATCTTTAAGTCAGTTTATAAATCTTCATTATCCCTGATGCTCCCTCCCCGCTTCACCCACACGTCCAAATAAATTGCCACTTCTGTTGATTCTACTTCCGTGCCCTCACATGCTCATGCCTTTTACCCTGTGGTGCTCTTCACCTCCTGTGAACTACAGCAACAACCTCTTAATTAAACTTCTGACTTCTAATACTTGCCTCCCTCAGTCTCTTTTATACTGTCACAAGCAAATGTATCAGTCTCATCCATAAAAATCATTAAAGGCCTCAAAGTTTTAAAAACAGAACATAAGTAAACCTCTGACCCGAGTAAGCATCTGGCTCATGTTCTCACCCTCTGTGCTCTTACTCTTGAGTTCCTGGCCAGGTACTTTCACACTCATGTGCTCCTCAGCCCAGATGCCCTTTCCTTGCTTTTCCCTATCAAACTTCTATTCATCATTCCAGGCTTACTTCAAAGGTCACATCTTCCACAAATTACCTTTGATTCATGAGTTACAAATCATTCCCTAATTTTTCACAATCATTTCCACTGTCACTGTATCTCTTTTCTAATACTTGATTCTTCCAGCATTCAAAGTTTTTATTTACATATCTGTCTCTTTCGCAAGACTATAGTTCTTTGGGTAAGAGCTGTGTTTTAGCCGTCTGTGTATAACCCATACTAGGACCATGTCTTGCAATGAGCAAACCCTCCAAAATTCTTAGGCACACAGAAAAAATGAAATCTCAGAATAAATAGTGGACATGAGACTATTACTGAAAAATTGATCTTCAAAGAAATTTAAATTCAAAGAACTGGCTTCTTTACACCTATCACTTGCAAAACACTGTAGTGGTTTTGGGAAAAACATTCTTCTTTTCCCTCAATATCTCATGTAATGTGTGCAAAAATTATTCTAACAACAAAAATACCATAAATGCAATAAATCTATCATAAACTGACTAAACAGATTAACAGTACAAAAATAATAATTAAATGTTTAGCTGAACTAAATATGGGACAACCAACTGTTTACTGAGGTTCCAAAAAGACGCCATATAATACAAAATGATTCAGATACAACACAGACCCTATCACCTAGGACCTAGCCATAGAAAACACAGATGAATGTAATTTATAGAGAATTAGGGTAAAGGAGTTTAAGGAAATGTGTGGGCCAAGGGGGACTAAGAAATGTGCTGGTGTGTTAAAAAGGTAGGACAATCTAAAAATCACCTATCGAGTGAACTTTGGAAGAGTTATTTTGAAAATTTCAATAATGTGAAAAGAAATCACCCTATTCAAAAGCAGGCAAAGGACTTGAATAAACACTTTGCCCAAGAAGATACACAAGTAACCAATAAGTACATGAAAAGATGCTCTCCATTACCGGTCAATGGGGAAATGCAAAGCCAAAGCACACTAAGCTACCACTTGGCACCCAGGAGGATGGCTACTCCCAAGAAAACAGAAAAGAGCAAGTGTTGGTGAGGGCTTGGACAGACCGTAACCTTTGCTGGTACGCTGCTGACGGCCAAGTACATTGATGTGGCCACTGGAGAAGCGAGTGTAATGGCCGCTCAAAAATTAACAACAGAGGGGCGCCTGAGTGGCTCAAGTGTTAAGCAGCTGCCTTTGGCTCAAGTCATGATCGCAGGGTCCTGGGATCGAGCCCCACTTCGGGCTCCCTGCTCGGCAGGAAGCCTGCTTCTCCCTCTCCACTCCCCCTGCTTGTGTTCTCTCTCTCACTGTGTCTCTGTCAAATAAATAAATAAAATCTTTAAAAAAAAATTCACAAGAGAATTACTATTGAATCCAGCAATAGCACTCTGGGAATCCACCCTGAAGAAACGAAAGCAGGGTGTCAGAAAGATATCTGTACAGGCATGTTCACAGCAGTATTCTTCACAACGGCTGGAAGAAACTGAAGTGTCTGCTGACAGACAAAAGGATACAAGAGGTGGTGCACACATAAACCAAAATATTATTCAGCCTTTTTAAAAAGGAATGAGATTCTGACATGTGCTACAACGCGGATAAATTATGAAGATATTCTGCTAGGCCAACACGCCAGACAGAAAAGGGCAAATGCGGGACGATTCCAGTTACAGAAGGCACCTCATCAAATTCACGGAGTGGGAAAGCAGAATGGTAGGTGCCAGGGACCGACCGGGGGCAGGGAATGGGATTAACTGTCTCAGGGGGACAAAATTTCAGCTTGGGAAGTGGAAAAACTTCTGGAGACAGATGCTGGGGATGGTTGCACAACAATGTAAATGGACTCAATGCCATTGAACTGGACCCTTATGAATGATCAAAATGATAAATTTTGTGTTATGTATATTTTACCACAATTCAAAAAAAATGAATCTGTTTTCTAAAATGTCAAGGAAAATAATGGGAATTTTATATCTGTCTGTGACAAGGCCATCTAAGATTCTACACTGTCAAGTTTTACTGCTTTGTGCTAAAATTATAGAAATTCACTATAGAAACACTGGCTATTACTGATTAGAAGCTCTGATTTGCTATTGCTCAGTACATTATAGTAACTTTTAGGACATTAGTTATGTACCTCATTTATATATAACCAAAACCTGGCACTGAAATATAACAAAAAAACCCCACTCGCAGTGAAAAGTGCCTACTTTCCTGTACACTGAATGCCACTGACGACTGCCATCACAAAGCCACAATGGTTTACGTGATTTCCTATTATGAGCTCTTGAAAATGAGCTAAAATTGAGATCCATGTTAAAGCATTTACACAAATCAATGTAATTATTATTTAATAAATGCAGTTTGTTAGACAACACCTTTTATTTTTTATTTTTTATTTTTTTAAAGATTTTATTTATTTATTTGACAGAGACAGAGATAGCGAGAGCAGGAACACAAGCAGGGGGAGCGGGAGAGGGAGAAGCGGGCTTCCTGCCGAGCAGGGAGCCCGATGTGGGACTCGATCCCAGGACCCTGGGATCATGACCTGAGCCGAAGGCAGACGCTTAACGACTGAGCCACCCAGGCGCCCAGACAACACCTTTTAAAACACAGGGTCCATGGGAAGAAATAATTGCAAATTACACTCAAGAACTTACTTTCATCTTGATGTGTTATCTCTTGAAGTTTGCTTTGTAGTCTCTAGGAGGTAAAAAAAAAAAAAAAAAAAAAATGCAGGAGGTAAAAAGAACACAGTTACCTAATCCAAAAATACTTGAACTAACACATTTTTTTATTTTTTAAATTCATTTATTATTATTTTTTTAATTCTTTATTTTTTTTAACACCCAGTGCTCATCACAACATGGGCCCTCCTTTATACCCATCACCCGGACTAACATTTTAAAGGAAAAACCTGAAGAAACAACCAAGTTATGAGGAATGGTCCCTTACTGTCATTCAGAAGAGAATTCTTGCGTATACATAAAGCATAGCTAGCAGTTTTGGAAGGGACCCAAAATATCAAGTGTCACTTATCCTTCCCCACTTCTGCTTCTGTTTTACCATCATACAGTCATCAATAACATTCTCTAGGCACAGTAATAAGGAGTAGGATTTATCCAGACTTTGGGTAAGGGAATCAAATTCATACTGGGCTATGAGAAAAAGGGGTGGGTGGGAAGGGTGGGAATAAAAAAAGAACATAAAGTCTGTCTCCAGAGCAGAGGGCACAGCCTTGAGTGTGACACCTCTAAATATGCAATTGCAGTGTCCATTGCTATACCAAATACTAGATCCTTAGAAAGCCTTAAATGATATTCCAAAGGTTGTTTTTTTTTTTTTTTAAAGATTTATTTATTTTAGAGAGACAGAGAAAGAGAATGTGGGGGGAGGGGTGGAGGGAGGGGGAGAAAGAGAAGCTCAGGCAGACTCCCCGCTGAGTGAGGAACCCCACGTGGGGCTCAATCCCATGACCCTGGGGATCATGACCTGAGCTGAAACCAAGAGTTCAACGCTTAAGTGACTGCACCATACAGGTGCCCTTCAAAGGCTTCTTAATATACACTGAGGCTGACCTTAATATATCCTTTCTACTCCAAATTTGCTCCTTTCCTTGAGGTCCCTTACAGGCTAATAATGTAAAGCTAAAAATCACACAGCTGTCATTAACCACTCCCTCTTATTCCTTCCATACCATATTCAAATGATCAATAGTTCTCAAGTCCAATTCTCTCCCCACTCCACCACCACCACCACTATCCCTAGCTCAAGCCTCATGGATTCATTACTTGTACTACACAGCCTCGCAAGTGCCCTCTGCTTCCTCCCCAAGTTTTACTTTCCCCTTCTCTGTAGGCCCCCCATCCTCCTATAGTTACCAGAGCAGTCTTCATGAAACAACATCATGTCAGTTCTTTTGCTTAAAAACCTTTAATTGATCCGGTGTGACAACAAATTTGTCCTAATTCTTTAGGGTGTCCTACAAAATCTTCCCAAATCTGGACCCAGCCTTTGCTTCTAGCCTCGTCTGCCTATACATTGACAGTGGAGCCCTAGTTGAGCTGCTGGATTCTCTCCTAGCAGTTCGTATTTCTTTGTATTCCCATGCCTTTGTAAATGATGGTCTTATTCCCTGCAAGGATATCCTTCTTCTCTTTCCCCCATCCATGCCAGGAATACTTTTAATTTATCCTTTAAAAATAGATTCATGGTATCTTCAACAAATAAACTGCAAGGAAAAAAGAGATGTAGGGGTAACTTACACATTAAAAGAGGCTGAGAGCCTTCACAAAGCCTCTGTGGACTATTCTTCCTAGCCTGTTTAGTGATTACATAGCTAGGAAAAAACTAGAAGCCAATACGGAACTTTTTTTTTTAAATATAAATAGGATATCCCTAATCCTTAGCTAGATGACAATATTTAAAATCACGGAGATAATACTTCATACTCATTAAAATGGTTACTACCAAGAAAACAGTGTTAGAGAAGATGTAGAGAAATTAAAACCCTCGTGCACTGCTGATGAGAATGTAGAATGGTGTAGCCACTACAGAAAACGATATGGCAGTTCCTTCAAAATTAAAAATAGTATTATCATTCAATTTAGTAATTCCATTCTGGTTATATGCTCAGAAGAAATGAAAGCTGGGTCTTGAAAAGATATTTGTACACCCATGTTCACAGCAGTATTATTCACAATGTTCAAAAGGTGGAAGAAATACAAGCGTCCATCAATGGATGAATGGATAAACAAAATGTGGCATATACATAAAATGGCGTACCATTCAGCCTTAAAACTGAAATTCTGGCACCTGCTACAACATGGATAAATCTTGAAGACTTTATGATAAATGTACACAAAAAAGCAAATACTGTGTGATTCCATGGATATGAGGTAGAGGAGTCAAATTCATAGAGTCAGAAAGAATGGTGGTTACTAGGGGCTGGGGAGGGATTATTATTTAATGGGTACAGAGTTTCAGTTTGGGAAGCTGAAAAAGTTTTGGAGATGGATGGTGGTGATAAATGCACAACAATGTGAATATACTTAATGACACCAAAATGGTAAATTTTTGTAATATATATTTTATAACAACTTAAAAAGTAGATAAAAATTTTTGTAAAAAATGGATAAAACACCAACTGTCGGTGAGAATGTGCAGCAACCAAAACTCTCATACGTTATTGGAGGGGATGTAAAAGAATAACCACTTTGGAAAGAGGTGTGATCATTTCTTACAAAACTAAACCTACATCTATCCTGTGACCCAGCAATTCCACTCCTTGGTATTGACTTCAGGAAAATGAAAACATTTGTGTACAAGAGTGATCATAGTAGATTTATTCTTAATAGCCAAAAACTAGAAATAGCCCAGGTGTCAATCATCAAGAGAATGGATAAACTATAGTATATGCATACACTTAAATGCTACTCAGTAATAAAAGAAACAAACTCCTGATACATCTCAAAAATATCACGCTGAAAGAAGAATTATACGAGAGTACTACTGAAGGACCCATTAATATAAGTGTATAAAATAGGTAAAACTAATTCACAGTGAAAAAAATCAGAAAAGTGATTATGTGTGGGGGTATGGGAATGGAAACGGAGTGTGATGGAGCATGAGGAACTTTCTCTGGTGAAGGTAATGTTCTCTATCTTGTTAGGGACTAGGAACATAGGGGCATGCATTTGTCAAAACTCAGTACATGATACACTTAAGACTTGTGCATTTTACTAAATGTAAATTTCACTTTAAAAAAAATACCAAAAGAAATGCTGAGCTCTAGTCAATGACTAAACTCTAGTCATGATAAAAATATTCAGTGGTAAAATGTAGTAGTCTGCAACTTACTCTGACACACAAGAGATTAAGATGGATGAAAACTTACACAGTATTACATGTCAAGTATATCTCAATAAAAAAAAAGATGGGTGATGAATGGAGGGCTGGAAAGAAACATGACAAAGCAAATATAGTAAAATATTACCTGTAACATTATTAAGAAGGCACCATGAACATCTCCTTTTTTTTCTAATAGATAGGCAGTGACTTCATGAAGTTGATACTTCTGGGTAATCTAAGAAAGAAGAAAAGATAAAGATTTTTGTTCACAAACCTTGTTTGTGGATCCTGTTAAGGATGAAAACAACATGACAATAAATAATAAATTCGTACCTCAGTAGTACACTACTGTCCGTCTGGTGTAATATGAAATTTTTTACTTTCTAGTCTTATAAGTGGCCCATCTTCCCAGTTCTAACTAAACCGTGTTCATTCACTTTTTTCTTCACTGATTTAAAATTGTCATTTACCTGAGTGAGTATATCCACTGGAGAAAAGGTAACACATACACATAAATAGGAACAACATAAACCAGAAAATATTTAAAACAAAATGGCAATGAAACACGACATAACAACTTGTGAGATCTTAATAAACATCAATAAACTAAGAGTTTCTAATAAGTAAACAAAATACCAAGTAAGCTAAGAAGAGGAATGAAAGACAGGAAGTGCAAAAAATAATGCTACTGAAAAGAAACAAAGGGAAAACAATACAGAAGTTTAACAAATCCCAAAATAGCCTTTGAAAAGACTAATAAAGTAGAATAAAACTTTCTTAGCAAGAAGAAAAAAGAGAGGCACAAATAACATATTAACAGGTTCAAAGGAGAAAAACCTATGATCCTCTCAATAAATACACAAAAAAAGTATTTGATAAAATGCAGTACCCATTCTTTTTTTTTTTTTAAGATTTTATTTATTTGACAGAGAGAGCCACAGTGAGAGAAGGAACACAAGCAGGCGTAGTGGGAAAGAGAGAAGCAGGCTTCCCGCTGAGCATGGAGCCCGATGTGGGACTCGATCCCAGGACCCTGGGATCATGACCTGAGCCGAAGGCAGACACTTAACCTACTGAGCCACCCAGGCGCCCCATGCAGTACCCATTCTTAACAAAAACAAAACACTTACTCAAACTGAGAAAGGAACTTTAATAAAAATTATCTATCAAAATCTTAAACACTACATTTAATGTAAGATGTTAGACACATTCCCTTTTAAAGATTTTTTTTTTTTAATTTATTTGAAAGAGTGAGAGAGACAGAGAGAGCACATGAGCAGGGGGAGGGGCAGAAGGAGATGGAGAAGCAGGCTCCCCGCTGAGCAGGGAGCCCAACACGGGACTCAAACCCAGGACCACGAGATTGTGACCCAAGCCGAAGGCAGACGCTTAACCGACTGAGCCACCCAGGTGCCCCGACACATTCTCTTCTAAATCAGAGACAAGGCAAGAATGCATACTGTCACTGCTTCTATACAGTAGTATCCTAGAGCTCCTACACATCTGATAAGAGAGAGAAAACAGTTAAGATTGAAAAGAAAAAAAAAACCAAACTACCCTTATTCTTGGAAAGTAGTACTGTTGTAAAAAAAAAAAATCTAGAAACTATTTGAAGAATTCAGATTCTTTCTGATACAAAACAATGTACAAAAATTAATAACATACAGCAGCAATCAAAAAAGATGTCATTTCAAAAAACTTACACACTGTTAACAAAAAATGTAAGTATTTAGGAACAAATGTAAAAAAAACATATGTAAGAACTTTGTATATCATATAAAAGTTACTGAAACCTCACCAGAGAGCATCAAAGGCTTTTAAAAAGACAACCAGTTTCCTGAATATGAAGACTCTACATTGTGAAATGTCAATCTTCCCTGACTGAATTCATCTAAAATTCAATGTATGTATTTCATCAAAATACTGGACTTTTTTTTTTTTTTTTAAGGAACCTAACAATGTGATTTCCAATTTGATGTGAAATAGTAAGAGCCTAAGAGTAGACATAGAATTTTAAAGAAAAAGAATGAGGGAAGACTCTTCTTTCAAATAATAAGCCTTATTGTAAAGCTATATTAATTAAAATATGTGGAAATTGTATAAGGAAAGACATGACCAAAGGAACAGAACAGATCCCACAAACAGATCTATGTCTATTTGGGAGTTTGGTATACAGCGATATGGCATTATGGATCAGTGAGGTAAGGACACCAAAATACCACATGGACCACTGGTTATACACACAGGGAAAAAATGTATAAATCCCTCTCTTGATCGGTTTATAAAAATAAATTCCAGATGGATTAAAGGCCTAAATGTAAAAAGGTAAACTATAAAACTCATATAAGAGGATATCTTTTATACCATCAGAGTAGAAAAGGAAATAAGACTCACATACAAAAATTTAAACCTTAAAGGAAAAGACTGATAAATTAAAACAGAAATCACTAAAAACCAAGTTAAAAGACTTGCCACAACAGACTGGAAGAAGGCATCTCCAACACAGAATATCAGCAAAGGATTAGAGATGCAGAAATTAGAATTTCTACAAATCAGTAAGGGCAAAAACTCAATAGAAAAATGGGCAAATGATATGAACAGATAATTCAGAGAAAAGAAAATCAAAAGAGTCATTAAACATATGGAAAGATGTTCGATGTCATGAGGAATCAATGATACCCATCACACTGGCAAAAATTAAGAAGCCTAAAAATGTAAGGAATCAGCAAGAATGTGGAAAAACAGCAAATACCAACCACAGATGATAAGAATAGAAACAAACAGATGACCTTGGCAATAACAGCAGAATAAGCTACTCCACTGTCTAAGAATTCCATCTCCAGATAATTACTTAGAGAAACCTCACATGAGCACATAAGATTGGTACAAAGATGTATAATGTAGCATTGTTTATAATGGTAAAGGGTTAGAAACAATAGGAGTGTCTATTAATAGGGAAATAAACTGTGGCACATTCATTCAATTGATATTATATGACTATTAAAATGAATGAATTAGATCTACATGTATAAAACTGATAAATAAAAAAATTTAACGAAGAAAGCAATTTTGCAATGGGATTATGTACTATATGATACCATTAATACAAATTCTAGAAACTGTAAGACTGTATCATGCACTGTGTAGGTAAATACATATATAGGGAAAATAAAAAACATGGAGGGGAAGGCTCCGCTTGCCATCTTCAGGATGGTGGTGACCTCAGGGGACAGAGGGGAACTGACAGATAAAGGGTGCTTTATTTCTAAAACAAACAACAAAGATCTGAAGCCAGTGTGGCAAAATGTGAACATTTAAATCTACACAGATATTTGACAGTCTGCACATTTTAAATATATCACAATGTAAAATGTGTAAAGTGTGTGAGCAGTTCAGGAGGTGGTACAGAGAACAGAGGCTACTGCTTCATGAGTACTGACAGTAACAGCAAGGAGAGAAAATGGTAGCTTAAAAACAAACCTTAAGTGGGGGACCTCTCATAGATTAGAATATGTATGTGTGTACATGTACACATGTGTGCACAGGCACAGTCATTCTTATCTGGAAACAGGAGAAAGCAAGGGAAGGGGTCCAAGGCAATGACAGGCCGAAGGCTACCGGCCGCGACTAAGCCTAAGTCTTAAGCACAACAGGACTGACTATCTAACCATCAGTGCCTGCAAACAAGACCCTGGTTTTTCCTTTTAATATTTTTATTGTATTCCTTCCTCTAGGCTTATTGTGCTGGTTAGAATGTCTGTGAAACTTGATTAATAACAATGATGGACACGTGTTGTTTCTGACTTTACTAGAATTAAGGGGCAGCACAATGGAGAGCATGAGCTATGGAGTCAGACTATCTGGGTTCAATCCCAGGGGCTATGTAATGTAACATGTGAGTCTCCTTCTGCTCATATTTAAACTGGTGAATGATTAGGACGCATTTACTGTTGTCTGCTCCACATTATTGGTCTTACCTGGATGGTTTCTTCCAGGCGGTAGCACTCAAGGACCTGCAGTGTCTCTATAACCTGGTTTGGGCTGAACTGACACAACAGCTCAATGAACTGCTCCGTAACACAGGGAGACATCTGCAGCAATTCTTGATTTACATGAATACCTTCCCTGAAAACATAAACGGCAAGAGAGAAGCATTATTTCATCGTAGCTATAATTAAGGATACAGGTAAGAAGTATGTAAACCTTGAAACCAAGACTACCTTCTGGTGAGGTAAATCGTGAATTCAAAGTCTCACTGTTACTTAGGTTGTTAGGGTGAACCGTGTATTACATCAGAGACAATATACATCAGAACAGTACTCAGTTTACATTGCATAATTAAGGGAATGGTATCCAGTGAAAGCTCCTCTAAATAAATACCAAAGTCGAGTAACTCTATATATTAAGCCATCGTCCAGTCTTAACAGGTGTCCCTACTATACTTCACTCATAGTACCAATCACACCATGGTGTAATTACTTCTTTAATTATCTTTCTTAATAAAGACAATAAACTCTCGAAGGGTAGACACCAGGTACCTTCTCATTAATGAATTCCTAAAGCCTGCAACAGTGCCCTGCATGTTGTAAGGGCTAATTATTTAGGTATTATTAAAACATATTTAAAAAGTGGATGAATAATAGGGCACACAATATTTACGTGTTCATTTGTCTTGTATGTCAGCTATTCACAAAGCCCACTAGTCACAACGCCCACCAAGAGCTAGAGACTGAGCCTGGTTGGCTCAGTCAGTAGAACATGCAACTCTTGATCTTGGGGTTGTGAGTTCAAGCCCCACACTGGGCGTACAGCTTACTTAAAAAAAAAAAAAAAAAAAAGAAGGCCAGAGAAATGAGTATTAGTTTTATCATGGTGGACACTCAACTACCAGTGGCCAAAAAGAACTATTTAGAAAATCAACTACTGCTCATCACAGAACAAGGATCATCTCTGTAGCTTCAAAAGAAGTCAGTTCCTTCTGAGAGCCCTATCTTCTCTTCAAGATTCCCCAACTAAAGCTCCTTATATAAAGAATCAGAATAGGGTTAATAAGATACAAAAATGCTTGGGAAACTAGCCTTCTGAAGAAATGTTAAGGCAGATGGTTTAAAGCAACACCTCTCAACTTTTCTCACATCATGGCACACAGAGAAGGACGGTATTCGTATGGCCCATCAGAGTAAAGTAAGACTGATCACAGGGGACTATGGGTGCCCCAAGAGCTGAGGGGATGGGTCTCCACGTACACCTGTAACCCAGGAGCAGCACACCAACAGTCACGGGCGGCAATCTCTGGACTCCACTGAGATTAATCTGAGGTTATAAATACTCTGCAAATGATGGTAAATAGCTCTATTTTTACTAGCAAGAGACTTCAGTTACAGAAAGAGGAATTATATTTAGACATAGGAAATCTTTCCTAAATTAAGAGTCTGTGATACTCCATCCGGACCAGAGGTTGAGCGATGAACTCATTAATTAAGTTCTGCTGGTTGGGGCTGTCAATACTTGCTGATTGGCTAATTCAGTGCGTCCTCAAATTGGCTGTAAATCTCTAAGATCAAGTTTTCTTACTTTTTTCTTCTCTTTTCTTTCCTTTGTATTTCACAACTGCTTTTAACACAGAATTTGGTAACTGGTTATTCCCTATGTAGACCATCACCTTAGTTCTTCCCAAAACTTGTCTTCTGGGAAGGCAGAATTTGAAAATTATCTTTTTAAGTGTCACTCTGAGAGCAAAGGCTGTGTGGCATTCAATGTCTCCCAGCATTCACATAGTCTTGGCACGTAAGAAATAAGTACTCAGTAAATGTACACTGACTAAGAACTGAATTGACTGGCTGTAACGCACTGGATTGCCTTTGGAAAAAGGGGACCAAATACAGGATAGAAGGGTGAGAATTACAAGGACTAGGGCTCTGAAGTCAGATTGAGCTACGAATGAATCCTATCAGAAAGTTCTACATGGACAAAATAGAAAGTGCACATGATAATGCAGGGAAATGATGGTTCTTTATGTAGGAGTAAGGTTTTGTCTCAAGAGAACGCTCAGTAAAAGAAAAAGGGGATGCTAATCAATGATCCTCGACGTTAAAGTGCGTTAGTGTTCTTTTCAGATGTTTATACCACACTGTAGGCAGTGTTAATATTTTATCTACATCAGACTTGTTATTATGTCTTATAAATGCAAGACCATGGAGCAAATTAAGACTAGACGTAAGCACCTGCCAATGAATCCCAGTATGTGATTATTTCCAGAACATTTATTGACAAAACTCTTTACAAGTACTGAAGATGTGAATATGCATCAAACCAAGCAAATCTCTCAGACAAATAGATTTTGAGGCATTCATTTGTGAGGAAAATAATATGTCTGCTGGGAGACGACCAGGCATCAACATAATCAAAACTTTAATAAATAAGCTAACATTAATGAATTTACATCCATTTCTGACTGTTGCTTATCCAGTCTTGCACATAAATACAATTTGTTATATCCATTTCTCTATCCAAGGTACTTCTGTTACTCTTCTATTAGCTACCTGCTTTGCCACTGCTAACTTTAATGGATCAAAATTATGTATTTTAGACCTAAATCTTATCTACTTTTAAAATATTTTAATATTAATTTTAGTACTTTAATAACAGCCCTGACTTACAGGATATGGACATTTAAGTATATATAAAAGGTAAACTTTTACAAGGCACACACAAGACTTTTCTCTTGTCAGCTTTAAAAGAAAGCATATATATGCCTTGCCAAATACACACACACCATGCACCAAAACTCAGGTTGGGGAAAACATCCACCCTTACTCAGGTTGTGAAAAATAATTTAGAATTATGATCTTGTACATTTGGCTATTTCTGGGGAAGGATAAGCTATGTATCAGTTTTGAATAAGTTACATCATTAAAATGCCTCTAAAATTCAAATTCTCTTAAAAATATTTGACAAAGAAAATAAATGTTGCATGGGGATGAAGGAAGTCTAGCCTAGTCTCTCTCCTTCACTCTAAATATTGCACAAAAATAGGCCAGTCTAGACTACTCAAAATTTCTGAGGAAGAGAGTTTCACAATCTCCCTGTAACTTGTTTTGACAATTTAGGGCCACCTCAGCTTAGCCTAAATCCTGACTGCTTGAATTCCCTGCTCATCCCCATAAATCTGGGTGGTGGCATATTGATGACTACTTGGTACCTTTTAGACTGAGAACTCAAATGCATCACTCAAAACACACAAAAGACAATTATTCTCCCTGTAGTTTTCATTCTCATCATGTTGTTTTACAAGGCTGTTAAGCTGAACTTCCAGCTTTCCATATACATTCCACGTTAAAAATGCCACAATGTAGGGGCACCTGGGTGGCTCAGTTCATTAAGCATCCAACTCTTGATTTCGGCTCAGGTCACAGCATCAGGGTTGTGGGAATGAGCCCCGCATTGGGCTCTGCGCCAAGCATGGACACTGCTTGGGATTCTCTCTCTCCCTCTCCCTTTGCCCCTCCCTCCCCTCCAATTAAAAAAAAAAAAAGCCACAATGTAATCCCATGTCGTCTGAACTAAACATAAATGAATGTGCCAATCTGCCTGGGCAACACTGTTAAGTGTGATTCTTAAAGGTAGCAAAGACAATACCTACAAAATGTATATGGAGTTGTACCAATAGTGTCCTACAAACTGGACAGGAGAGGCTTAGATGGAAACATGTCCTGTCGCAAGAAAGAATGTAATAGTGCATATCTCCAGGATGGCCCTCTACTTTGTGCACAGCTGCCAGTATTCCTCACAGAGAACAACCACACTCCCTTATCAACTTGTATGAGGCACAGACCAAAGCAGACAAGTGCACCATTCTGTCTAATGGCAAAGATTCTGCCACATCAAATCAATGTTAATAGCAGATGCAAGCTAGATCTGCAGGGAACTTGTTCACTTTCCCTTTCCCTAGTATGACTACTAATCAAGTGTCAAAATGTCCTCCCCAAATCTTTTTAAAATTTTTTTAAGATTTTATTTATTTATTTATTTATTTGACAGAGAGAGAGAATGTGAGGGAGGGAGCACAAGCAGGGGGAGTGGAAGAGGGAGAAGCAGGCTTCCCGCTGAGTAGGGAGCCGGATGTGGGGCTCGATCACAGGACCCTGAGATCATGACCTGAGCTGAAGGCAGAGGCTTAATGACTGAGCCACCCAGGCGCCCCACGAAACCTTAATAGAATTCTTTTTACCTCTGATATTCACAAAAAAACAAAGTATTGTTTTGAATGTTCTCCTGCATAAGCAGTAAAAATGGCTTTTATAAGCTAACAGAAATAAGAGCCTAATGATTTTCATAGAAAATTAATTTAGCTCCATAACCTTATCAAGTCTAAAGAGTACCTGGATCATTCCAATGCTGTACAGACTTCAATTAAAAACTCACAGGGTTAGCTAAAACAATTTTTCCAAAATACCACTATTAATAATGGTCATAAGAAGAACTCTGAGATTATTTGCAATGTGTATTTTCTTGCCACTGCAAAGCTCTCCTTAACACTAAAATCTGCCAGTAATCCCACTAGGAAGAATTGTTTCAATGTAGCCTAAGTCAACGAACGACTGGAAAGGTGCAGGTCCTGCCACCTCAGCGTAGTACTAATTTTCAGGTCTGGATGAGACACGTGATGCCATTCTCTCCCCAAAGTGATGGATGGAATTGGAGACAAAAGAGATGCAGTTCCGTGACCCCGGTACAGGGACATTCTTTACACAGTTTTCAGAAATAGTTTTTGAACTGATGCTGGGTCAGACTACCATAAATCTAATGTGATATCCACATATAATTCTGAACATATAGAGAACAAAGAAATTTAGTTTCTGGTCTGGCACGTAAAGAGCTTGAAAGTTAACACTTCCATCCTCACAGGAAAAATGCTGAGCAAACTGAAAATCAATACCTCGTCTTTGATCTACCTGAGAGCTGAGGTCATGGGGCAAACTGCCACCCCTAAATTAGAGAGCAACAGACAAGTGGATATAAATAATCAGAGCTCACTGGAGGAGAAGCCAAGAGCAGAAACTACTGCTGCTGGAGCCAGTGCTGGGGCAGGAAAACGTAAACTGTAAATGACAAAATGCCAGAGATTCAGTGTGGACAAACTTAAGAGTTAAATATTCTAGGGAGCCAAGTCTTAGCGGGGGGGAGTTCCCACACTTTCATGAATTTTACCTTGAGGAGCCACCAGGTTCTCACTGTGAAGACTGGAGAAAAGTCCAGTCATGCTTCCAGTAGAGAAAAAAGTAGCCATTTAAAAATACATCCAGAGCATTTTGTTCTTAACACGGCCTGCTGTTATGGACTGATGTCCCCCACAAATTCCTATGTTGAAGTCCTAACTCCCAGTAACTCACAATGTGACTCTATTTGGAAATAGCAACTTTGTCGATGTAATTAGTTACGTTAGGATGAGGTTATGCTGGAGGAGGGTGGACTCATAATCCAACATAGCCTGTGTCCTTAAAAGAAGGGGAAATTTTGGCACAAACATATGTACAAGGAGAATGCATGTGAAAATGAAGGCTGAAATCAGGGTGATGGCTTCTGCAAGCTAAGGAATGACAAAGATTGCCAGCAAATCACCAGAAGCTAGAGGAGAAACATGGAACTGGCTCTTTCTCACAGCCCTCAGAAGGACACAAGCATGCCAACACTTAATCTTGGATTTCTAGCCTCCAAAATGGAGATAATAAATTTCTGTTGTTTAAGCCACACAGTCATGTGCTTTGTTAAGGCAGCCCTAGCAAGCTAATACAGCTGCCTTCAAGGAAAACTATTTTACTAGAGCCTAAACAAGCTGAGGAAAGAGAAATAACCCAGGTCCTGCCCTTTCTAGACTTCCTGTCTCACTTAAAGGGCAGAGGGGCTACTGAGAAGTCCTTGGGAGGGTCACTACCCAGAGATACAACTCACCAAAAGAGTGAACACTAATCTACATGACTACAGAATGCTTCCCCTTCACCATAATTCACCACCACATCAACAGGGCACGCCTATATAATAATAGAGAAATATAACTGAAAGAACTACACAGCTCAGACTTTAGGAAAACTCTCTAGGGAAACCCAAAGACAATCAATGGAAACAAAAACAAGGACACCCAAGGAACTTTCACCCTCAGACAACTATGGTTATAGTAAACAGTAAGCACAGCCTCACTCCTAGCCAGGTAAACATAAAAAGTCATACCGACGGCCTATTTGCCTCAGTTCCTTTTATGCCGTACCTCATTTCAAGCATTCAATAAAAAGTTACAAGACATCCTAAGAAACAAAACAAGGATACAGTTTGAAGAGACTCAGCAAGCATCAGAACCAAACTCAAATATGGCAGAGATGCTGGATTTATCAGACAGGATTTAAAACAACTATGATTAATATGCTGAGGGCTATAAAGGAAAAAGCAATAACATGTAAGAACAGATGGGTAAAGTAAGTAGAGAAATGGAAACTCTAAGAAAGAATCAAAAGAAAATGCTAGAAATGAAAAACACTGAATAAAATGAAGAATTCCTTAGATGGCTTCATCAACAGCCTGGACACAGCTGAGAAAAGAATCAGTAAGCTTCAAGGTATGTTAGTAACATGTCAATAGAAATTTCCAAAATGAAATACAAAGAAAAAAAAACAACAACCTGGGGGCAAGAATAGAATATCCAAAAACTGTGGGACAAGTATAAAAGGTAACACCATAAAGAGAAGAAAGAGAAAAATGGGACAGAAAAAATATTTATAGCAATAATGACTGAGAATTTCCCCCAAATTAATAACAGATACCAAACTACCCATCATGAAGCTCAGAGAACACCAAATAGGACAAACAGCAAAAATCTGTAACTGGGCTTCTCATATTCAAACTGCAGAAAATCAAAGACAAAATCTTAGAAGTCAGAGGGAAGGAAAACACCTTACCTACAGAAGACCAAGGATAAGAATTACATGAGACTTCTCTCCATAAACCATGCAAGCAAGAAGAGAGGAGAAGGAAGTATTTAAAGTGTTGAAAGAAAAAAACCCATCCATCTGTATCTAGATCCATCTGTATCCAGCAAAATTATCTCTCAAAAGTGAAGGAGAAAATACTTTCTGAGACAAAAACTGAGAATATGTCATCAGCAGACCTGCCTTTCAACAAATGTTAGAAGTTCTTCAAAAGGAAGAAAAATGATATAGGTCATAAATTTGGATCTACATAAAGAAAGAGCATTACAGAAGGAATAAATAAAGGCAAAATAAAATGTTTTATTTTTCTTATTCTTAGCTAATCTAACAGAAAACGTTCTGTCCAAGACAATAATACTATGTATTCAGTGATTATAGCTTATGGATAAGTGAAATGAACGACAGCAATGTTATAAGGGACAAGAGGGAGGAATTAGGAATCCTCTGTTATAAGGCACTGACACTATGCATGAAGTAATATGATGTTGATACTGGACCTGGATTAGTTATAAATGTGCATTGCAAATTGAAGGAAAACCACTAGAAAAACAGACAACTGATATACTAAGAGAAAAAGGTGGAATCATATAAAATGCTCTATTAAAACCAAAGGTAGAATACCAAGAAAAAAAAAAGAAAAAACAAGGGCAATAAAAGCAATGAGTAAAAAACAGTAACATAGGGCACCTGGGTGGCTCAGTCGGTTAAGCAACTGCCTTCGGCTCAGGTCATGATCCTGGAGTCCCGGGATCGAGTCCCGCATCGGGCTCCCTGCTCAGCAGGGGGTCTGCTTCTCCCTCTGCCCTCTTCCTTCTCGTGCTCTCTGTCTCTCATTCTCTCTCTCTCAAATAAAATAAATAAAATCTTTAAAAATAGTAACATAAATAGAAAAGGGTAGGATTATAAAAGCCACACCAACCCTAAAATTTGTTTTTCTCTGACTGACTTATTTTGCTTACCATAATACACTCTAGTTCCATCCACATCATTGCAAATGGCAAGATTTCATTCTTTTTGATGGCTAAGTAATATTCCATAGTGTATATATACACCACATCTTCTTTATCCATTCATCAATCAATGGACATTTGGGTTCCTTCCATAATTTGACTATTGTTGATAATGCTGCTATAAACATCAGGGGGTACACGTGCCCCTTTGAATCACTATTTTTCGTATCCTTTGGGTAAATACCTACTAGTGCAATTGCTGCATAATAGGGTAGTTCTAGTTTTAACTTTTTGAGGAACCTTCTTACTGTTTTCCAGAGTGGCTGCACCAGTTTGCATTCCTACCAACAGCATTAGAGGGCTCCACTTTCTCCACATCCTTGCCAATATCTGTTGTTTCCTGAGTTAAAATTTAGCCATTCTGACTGGTGTGAGGTGATATCTCACTGTGGTTTTTATTTGTATTTCCCTGATGATAAGTGATGTTGAGCATTTTTTCATGTGTCTGTTGGCCATTTGTATGTCTTCTTTGGAGAAATGTCTGTTCATGTCTTCTGACCATTTTTAATTGGATTATTTATTTTTGGGGTGTTGAGTTTGATAAGTTCCTTATAGATTTTATCCAGTACGTCATTTGCAAATATTTTCTCCCATTCTGTAGGTTGCCTTTTAGTTTTGTTGGTTGTTTCCTCTGCTGTGCAAAAGTTTTTTATCTTGATGAAGTCCTAGTAGTTTATTTTTGCTTTTGTTTTCCCTTTCCTCCAGAGATGTGTCTAAAGATTTTATTTATTTATTTATTTATTTATTTGAGAGAGAGAGAGAAACAGCATGAGAGGGGAGAGGGTCAGAGAGAGAAGCAGGCTCCCCGCCGAGCCGGGACCCCAATGTGGGACTCGATCCCAGGATTCTGGGATCATGACCTGAGCTGAAGGCAGTCGCTCAACCTACTGAGCCACCCAGGCACCCCAGAGATGTGTCTAGTAAGCAGTTGCAATAGCCAAGGTCAAAAAGGTTGCTGCTTGTGATGTCAAAAGATTTCTGTTGATTTTATATCCTGCAACTTTGCTGAACTCATGTATCAGTTCTAGCAATTTTTTTGATGGAGTCTTTCAGGCTTTCTACATAGAGTATCATGTCTTCTGACAAGAGTGAAAGTTTGACTTCTTCCTTGTTGACCTGGATGCCTTTTATTTCTTTTTGTTGTCTGATTACGGAGGCTAGTACTTCTAATACTATGTTGAACAACAGTGGTAAGAGTGGACATCCCTGTCATATTCCTGACCTTAGGGGAAAAGCTCTCAGTTTTTCCCCACTGAGGATGATATTAGCTGTGGGTCTTTCATATATGGCCTTTATTTCCCCATCTTCTTTTTAAAATAGCTTTTGCACTATGTAAATGCTAATACAGGTATCTTAATATTAACTACTTTTTTCTTTCACACTATTTCCTTAAAAAATATTTTCCAAAACTGAATCACTGGATCAAAGCATATGTATACCTTGAGAGCTCTTAATAACATATATAAATTAAATATATATATACATATATTAAATTGCTCTCGAGAAAACAAAGTGGACCAACAGGGAGGAACACATATGCAAAGGGAGGAATGACAACATGCAGTGCCTCCTCTGAACAAACAGGCCAGTACTGCCGAGGAATACAGGGGCAAAGAGAAATGGGAAAAAGGAAGACAATGAAGCTGGATAGATATGCCTGAATCACATCAACAAGGGCCATGGGGAGTTTGTATTTTGCCTTGGATAAGGGAACAGAAAGAACTTTGCGAAGAAGAACTCTGCCTGCTTAGAGATGGAAGGAGAAGAATTAGGAAGGCTGGTTAGGAGGCCAGCAGGAGGGATCAGGAGAGAGATACTGTGCCCCTGAACCAGGGCAGTAGGGGACAGAACAGAGGAGCCCCATATATACAGGAGGTACCCAAGAGGTTGATGTCATGACTGGTTCTGTGTGCTGTGGCTGAGAAGGTGGAGACTGGAGTAGGGAAAACAAAGTGAAGAATCCATCATCACTCTCAGAATTTTATTTAAGACACTTACACGTAATTGCCTGCTTACTTATCTATTTCCTCCATTAGAATGTAAATTCCCTCAAGGCAGGGAGGGCCCCATCTTATACACTATTTCATCTTCCATGCCTGTCAGAATGCTTAGCATGCTGTAGTTACTCAGTGAATTGTTAAATGAAATAAATGGGCAGATAATGCCATTTGCTATGAGAGAAAATAAAGAAGCAGCAGGTTTGGATTGAGAAAAAGTGAGTATTATTTTGAGCCATTTCAACCTCTAGCACAGTACTTAGCAGACACCAATTTCATTATAAAGAAGTCTTGAATAAAGGAATAAAAAATAAACATGTGTAAACTATTTTCTTTCTTGCTTGCTTACTATCATCCATCCATCCATCTATCCATCCATCTGCAAGGCCTGGAGATTAGGAAATGATATGTTACGATTTAAAAGGTTGAACCTGAGCTGCTGGCGATATACTAACCAAAGATACTGAAGGGTTCAGAACAAGTCTCCTCAAAACGTGTTACTTTGGTATATGGACTATTTTGAGCTAAAGGCAATCAAGGCCCTGTGAGCTAAAGAGAAACTTTTGCCCCTCCATTAACTACCTAAAAGAACCTAAATTGGGAGACTTTCCCAGAGTAAGAGTTATTATCAGAGATAAATTTTATCTGAGTGACCCATCTGTATGGCAGGGCAAATATCTAAATACTAAACATCTGCTCTTCTTCTTGCCCTGTGAATTGCCCTCCTCCCCTCTGAAGCCCCAGTTCCCTATATCCCATTCCTTAGCTCATGATGACATATGTATCTCATTTTACCTTTCTGTCTTTGAAACTCTCATGTATGTGGGGTTTTCATACATATGAGATTAAATTTTTCTCCTGTTAATCTGACTCATGTCAATTTGATTCTTAGTCCAGCCAGAAGAACCTCCGAAGTGTAGAAGAGAATTTATCCTAACAATATGATATCTGGTAGTAAGCCTGGACAAGCATAGGAAGTCACTCAAGCAGAAATGAATTTTCCTATGTCAAAGTTCACGAACATAATACATTATTATTAAGGTTTTATTTATTGTAGAGAGAGAGTGTGTGTGCTTGTGCGCACGCTGGCGGGGGATGGGGTGGGGGGATGGCTAAGAATCTCAAGCAGACTCCTGCTGAGCCCGGATCCCCCCAATTGGGGGAGTGGGGGGGTGGGGCTCGATCTCATAGCCCTGAGATCATGACCTGAGCTGAAATCAAGAGTCGGACGCTTAACCTACTGAGCCACCCAGGTGCCCCTATAACATTCTAAGTTTTTATTTTAATTTTGAAATACGCTATTTCAACAATGAGTGCCAACATGTTAAAATATTCTTTCAAAATTACCCACAGAAACACAGGTTCAACTTAAATCCAATATATAACCATTTCCATAATCTATGTTTTGCTCCTTGGCAAAGCTCATTTTCTTAGCAATGCTCAATGTTTATTTTGATTAAAGATTAGAAATACAATGTGACTTTTATGTGTTTTTTTTCTACAAGAAAATCACACTACATTTCAGAGGTCTCCAGGACATGGTTAACAAAAGCTAAATCGACATTACCAAGAGAAGTGTACTGAGGAAAATATTGTGAATATAAATATACTCGCACATTCTCTTCATTCCTCACGCAGCTCAAAGCCCCACAAAAACCATCAATGTCCTTTTGTATTATCCTTCAAACATCCCCACTACACAAAAGGCCTACATCTGGATGTAAATATATATCAGGAGAACTCCCATGAGAATTCTTGGCCTGGCAGGAGCGCACACAGGGAGTGGGGGTGGGGTGGGCTTTATGCAGCAGCTGTCCCAAAGAAGGGAATTGGAAGGGAATGCAAATCCGTTCTCTCCCAAGCTGTTGGCCTCAATTCAGGCAAGTAATTTGCTTCTGTAGGATTAACTCCCCCGCCAAAAACTATCTATCTATGTACAGATGCCACCAAGATCTTTGTAGGTCAATTAATTCTACTGAGGACATTATACACATAGCAAAGATAACATAAAGAAATTGAATAAAGACAATAGAGAAATATAAATAATAACTCAAATAGATGATTTGTCCCTTTAAAAATGTATTGACAAAATAAAAGGTTACCCCCTCAAAAACAACTCAATGAACACTTGTAAATGTTAAATAAAAAATGTATATATAAGGATCCTATTAACTCAGATTTTGTGGGCCAAAGAAAAAAAAAAAAGGCAATATTCTGACATGACACACATATACAAAAAGTCTCCATCTGAAAATGACTGTTTTCTTTCATTTTCCTTACTTGCCAAAATGCTTCTTGAGTGGTGGGGGGAGAACCTAGCTGTTTAAAAACAAAACAAAACAAAACAAACTATTGCTTAAGAATAGAAAGGGAAGTAATGTATGGGGATTAACATAAGAATAAAAAAAATAAAATAAAATAAAGAACAGAAAAGGAAGAATCAAAGGCAAAAAACAGTCTCCACTCTCTGCCAGTGAAAACTGCCAGGCAGGCCCAGTCTACCTATTCTTGCTGTTCTTTTTCCTCTAAGTATCTTTTCCATACTCCCTTGTTTCCCAGAACCTGACAAGACTCTAATCCCTTTTTCAGATTAGTCAAAAAGCGTATTTATTTCAAAAGGCTGAAATGTGATGGAAAATCAGTCATTCAGAGTAATAGCTGTAGTGATATTTATATCACCTAATACTGGTATTTTTTTATTTATAAAAAGTCAGATTTGGTCAATATCATCTTCTGTATTGTATTCCATGTGAGAAAAGGCCAAGCACAAAGCTGAACTTCCTCTGTCCTTCTAGCTTGGGTCTCTCCAGGTAGGATGGTTGGGGGAAAAAGGACTTGATCAAATAAATTATTCTAAGGGAAGAGGCTCCAGGTTCTAGTGAGGTGGGGAACAAAGGCAAAAAGGAAATGTAGATGAAATTAAATTTTCTTATAACCTGCAGTCCATTGACAAATACTTGAGGCAGGCAGAATATACATTCTTCCCTGAACTCCCAATGTTAATGTTAATGTCTTGCTAGAGGGAAAAACAACCCTAGCTTGACAATAGCTAGGCTGTCAGTATCCCGAGAGTCGTCTTTAGCACATGAAAATCCTTTTGGAAACGTCCCTGTCTTTACCTCCCCCAACTCCATAGTATACAATCAGCTTCTCCTCACAATCTCAGGGCAGCCCTTTCTGCTTAAGGGTCCTGTCCCATGCTATAAAAACACCTTTTAGCACTGGAGACGTCTGAAGAAAGAATTCTTGAGGCTCTGAACCCCAACATTTCCACACGACGAGGAGAATGGATGTGCCACAAGAGAGGAACAGAATGAATTGGGCCACGGGAAAAGGGGTGCACAGGATCTGAAGAAAGGGCTGGGGCTGAAGTTGGGTCCTTCCTCGGTCTGCCCAGAACCTCCACTCTTCTTTCACATCTCTGTCCCCAGCTCTCCCCATCTTTTCCCCACCAGCCCCCAACTGATCTAAGATGTTTCTATCCATTCATTATAGAAATAGACCTTGGCTGAAAATGGCTCTGAGGGAGAGCCAAATGATTAAGAGAAATAAAAATAAAGGTATCTAGCCTCATTTGATATTCTGAGAACAAGGAACTAAAACACTGATAATTTGAAGATGTCTTGAACAGGGGTGCGGGGTATGTAGTCAGACTGCTCTTCTAAGTATCTGCATATGCACATCTGGATGACTGAACTTGAATGCAGCATAGCTTACTCTAGATTTAAATGACTAAGATTTCAGAAAATTATTACAATCAACAAAACTACTGGCATTTTGGTATGTAAAAATAGCACAGAATACTAGAATAACCCAAACTGAGATTATCACTAAAGTAACTAAATTACTGTTTTCAACGGCTAGTGTACGTTATAACACAACATAGAAGTTTATATGTCTGACGCGAAAGTCTGTCATACTGGAATATTACACTCACGCCACTGTTGCTTAACTCTGCGTGTACATCAAAAATATCCCCCACCCACAATGATTCTGTGGGCTTGGGCCCAGATGTCTGTATTTTTACAAGTTTCTAAGGTGATTCTGACACATACTTCCAGTTAAGACAGAGTGACTGTGTTAGAAGATGTTAAATATTATTCCACTCAACTCCCAATTAGTCCACCTAGTCACAGCAAAATGTTAAGATCTCACACACAGAACTGCTTTGCTTACAAATCCATTACTAATCTCATCATCTCTCTGGGTTAGTTTTATTTGATGAGTACCACAGTAGCACTTGGAAAAAAAAAAAAGATTAAACTTTGCTTCTCACACCACCACGAGAAGTTATTTAAAACTAACACTTCAAATGAGGATTTAAGAGGGAATAAATTTAGAGGTGAGCTGGGAATTAGGTATTTACTTTGAAAGTAAAGCTATCAAGCCACAGCATGGAATATAGAACAGGAAGCAGTGAAGTTAGGATAGAAAGGCAGAAGCTAGCTGGTCATCAGATTCTTCCTAAAACATGTCTTCATGGCCTGGCTTCACTATTGTTTTTTACAGTGATAACAACTCAACATGTATGCTCATGTTCAAATGCGAAGAAAAGTATTCCCTCAAGATATAATCTACTTTCATCATATATTTTGGTATAATCCATGAAACTATTACTCAAACTAACACTAAAAATCAAAAGTTGATTATACTATTTGGATGCAATGGGCCAGTTTCTTTTTTTCTCTTTTTTTTGGGGGGGGGTGGGGCAGAGATAGAATCTTAAGCAAGCTCCAGGACCCTGAGATCATGACCTGAGCTGAAATCAAGAGTTGGACACTTAACCAACTGAGCCACCCAGGCACCCCACAATGGGCCAGTATTCTTAACCTCAATTTATGTCCTTTGATTTTTCATCTGTGTATAATAAAAAACTTAAATTTATTAACATACCTTGGATCAAGAAGACTCCTCAAAAATTTGAAAAGCAAAACCTGGTTCTGAATAGAAAAACAATTAAAAATACAATTAAATATTTAAAAACAAATTCTTAAAACTATGCCAAACTAGAATATCCCTTTAAAGTGCAGAAATTTCCATTAAGTCCTCCGTAGAGATCTAAGAAATTCTCAAGTCATTTGGAGGTCATTTCCTCCCAGTAATTCAAATCACTGTCACACATTCCATTTTTGAGTGCAGAAGAAACAAATGCCTTATTATTGCAAAAAAAAAAAAAAAAAAGCCCTCTACTAAGATCCATCCCTTGGCAGTTCTCAGCATAAGGACCTAGGAATGGCAGGTGCTCTGAACTGCCGTGCTGACAAGTGCATTCTAGCTACACTGAGGGGTTCCCACTGCCTTACCTGGTCCTCTTCTTGGGAGGATAGCCTACTGTGAGATAACCTAAGTAGGGTGGGAGTTTGAGGCCCAAACAGCAAGCAGCACCAGAAAAGTTCATTAACTCCCCAATGTAATCAGCTACAGAAGAGAACACACTGCAACATGTTAGCCGTCAGTATGCCATAAAATCTGGGTTCTGCTTCTTCCACTTATCTGCTATATGACTTTGTATAAATCACTGACTCTCTTAGCAATTCAGTTTACTTATGTGAAAAAGAGAACAGCAGTAATTTCTCTGCCTTCTGCACAGGGTAGAGGTGAGAATTAAATGAGATATACCTTAAAATACTATATGAATAAAATAATGTTTTTAAGTTCTTAGGAAAGCTAAGCAAAAATTATAGCTTAGTTTTTCTTTTTTCTTTATTTTTGGATATATTCAAACTTCACCTGTATAAAGCACAGAACTCAAAACCGGAAAGGATTAATGTAATTTAGAAGACGACATTTAAGATATGTTTATCAGTCTTTGATTTTCTATCTTTTCCCTGGTCTATCATTTTGTTTTATTTAAATATGACTTTCCTTCTGGTTATAACTTAATATTCTGGCTTTCTTTTTCATTTCAAGAATTCTCAAAACAATTGGTCAGAAGCATATTTCTTGCCACCAAGAAAGGTACTTTATAAAATTTGTGTGGGATTCTCTCATATTCAGTAAATCTCTGCAATAAGTAAACACTTCATTTCTTTAAATGTGTATGACTCAACAAGCACTCCACAATCAAATAGCCAGTTTTTTAAAAAAAAATCCATGACACTTCAGCTTTTTTATGTTTGTCTAATGAGTGACATTATATTCATTTACTTGGCCTATCTCTAAGGATCTTTAGAGACTAAGGAAAATAGAAAGCCCTGCATTGGATAGCCTTACATTTTAAATGACAGTAACAACACTTAAAGATGAGGAGCTATATCAGAAACTGCTGACTTTTAAAGAGCGGAGAGGCTCTGTGGACTGCGAGTAGTTGTAGCAGAAGCGTCCTCCTGTCCTCATCACTAGAATGGACTGGATGACTCTCCATGTACTTCCTCAGTATCCTTGGCAATGCTCTGTCATCATTCAAGTCCAATTATTCTGCAACTGTCTTTTGGCTTACCCGTCTTCTTCCTTGAGCACAGGGATACATGTATATGTTTTTTGTATCCTCGGCACATAACAGTGTTTTTGGTTCACAGCAGGTACATAATATTTATTGAATCCATGAATGTGTCTTTATCTTGAGTTAACGGACCTCATCATGCTAGACAGCCAAGCCCGACGTCTGGGAGTCACTTTTAACCGCTCCGATCACTTTCGACTCAATTCTAAGCCCTACATGTTCTACTTCACAAACACATCCTAAACCCGTCCACATCACTGCCACAGACTTAGTCCCCATCCTCGCCATCTTTTGCCTAGAGCCTTCACCTTCTAACTGACTGGTCTACGTGGTCTCTCTTCTCCCTATGCTCTCTTTGCTAGTCCACTCCCCACACTATAAAGTTAATTTTCTGTAAAATGAATCTAATGATGTCCTTTTGCTAAAAAACTTCAGTAATTCTCTAGGTTATCTAGAAGATATGGTATAATTTCTTAGCACTACACATAAGACAGTTCAGTATCAGAGTGCAAACTCTAGTTTCTAGCCTCTATACCTTTAACTCCTCCCTCCATCAGAACTTTTCTGACTTACCTGAATGCTCCTCCCACCACTGTCACCAGGACGTCATAGTCACAGACCTGGCCATTCTCTGGATATGCATGTTGTCTCATGCCTTCAAGTCTTTACATACCCAGAATCCTCTATTTAGAAAGTTAGTCTCAAATCTCTGCCTAGAAAACTGATGCCAATCGCTCAGGACCCAGGCATGTCTGGGAGCTCTCGCCTGGCCTCAGTCAGTCACTCTCTCCTCTTGCTTCTGTAACACTTTCTCCATGTGTCTGGTGTAGCACTTATAACCTTGCATGGTTATATAAGTGCTTCTTTCTTCCACACGGAAAATTAAAGAAAAGGCTGCATTCCTATCTGCAACCCAAGGCCTACCATACTGTGGTACACGGTGAGGCCGTGGTAAGTGTTTAAATTAATAAGTTCCAGATCTTTGTCTCTCCTTCCAGCTGCCCTCCACTCAATGCTTTGGTTTTCCTCTTGCATAGTTATCCCCTCCTACACTTATGGGCACTTGAGGACTCTAGGTCATGCTTTATGTTGCTGTCATGGTCCTATTCCCTACCTCTATCACTTGTGGACCTAACACCAGTGAGCAAAACGCACTACCAGCAGTGCAATCATAGTGATAAGTGGAATCCTAGGGTCACTAAATAACACTTGAAACTGAGCGTCTCAATATTTGACATTAATATAACTGTATTCTAATTAAGATTTCCCAAGAAAAATTCTAAATAGCATTAACCCAAACTGAGACAAAAGTCTGAATAAATAATAAATAACGTCAACCTCAAAGAGAATAGAGCTGTAGTTCCTATAGTAAAAAACAAACAAACAAAAAACAAAAAAGAGGGGGGATCTTCTGTGGATTACTAATTCTAGATTAAGTACAGGGCATAGTTCTAAAAATGTTTCTGTGATATTACTATGTATTATGCAGAAAGATACACTCTTTCCTTCCAGATGCAGAGATCATCATACAATTGCTCCCAAACACACACACACACACACACACACACGTGCGCGTGCACACACACATTGTGTAAAAAAAATGCTTAAATGGGAACTATGTATTGAAGACATTACTACAATCAAAGTTCTTAGGTGGATATTCAATAATTGTCTCTCCACTAGATGCTTCTTCCCAATATATTTTTGCAATATTTACCTGAAGTTTTTTAATGACTGTTTCAATCTGTTCAGAAAAGTGAGTAGCAACCAGCTCTGCAGCTTTACAGGGCCTCAGGGATACAAGTTCCTAAAGTGAAAGGAAAAGATAAAATGATCTTTTATGTTAAGTTTAAACAGAATTTCCATAGATGTGAAGCATGATTACCTACTTCAGTATTTTCATGAGCTTCTATACTGCATTTCAGAAGACCTCAATGTAAGGTCTCAATTTAAAGGCACATTGCAAATGAACAAAATTAGAAATATGCCAGGTAAAAAATTAGATTTTGATATAAAAGGTAATTCATGCTTAGAAAATGAAAGCACTAAAACTGTGGATTTAAGCCTTGATATCTACAGGATGAACAGAAGGAACAAAAGCTTTCCCAAATTTCCTGTCAGTGAATTTCACTCTTGAGCTTAAAGTAATAACTTGAAGCAATTAAAAAAAAAAAAAGTATAGTTGCAATTTTTCCAGTTAAGAATTTGAAAACTTTATGCCTGATGCCTGGTAGATTTTGAAACAAGGAGTGTCTTAAAACAATTTAAGGTCACAAGTCTTAAATGAGACAAAGAGGTTGACCACTGTTTATTAACCACTGTTAATAAGATCTATTTCTGTCAAATTTAAGACTTCCAATCTGCCCTCTCCTTGAACTTTCCTAGACATTACTGGCTACTTATCTTCTTGAAACTCTCTTCTAACTTGGTTTCTGTGACCTACTCTTCTATCCTTCCAATTGCACATTTACATGGCTGAAATGCAAAGACCAACAACAGCATCAACATGGTAAATTCTCAAATAAAAATGAGACAAGTTACTGTGACTGCAACATTCATGATATATCTAATATTTCTGTATTAGTACCTGCTCTTCAATAATAATGAGCAGATACAAGTAACTGTAGTTTATACTACTTTTATAGAATACATCTCAAAACAGAGAAAGCACAGCTAATGAACATCACAAATGAAAAGGGGATATTACCCATCGATCTGAAGATATTAAAAATAAATTATTATGGATTAATTTATATCAAGAATTTGAAAATTTAGACAAAATGGATAAAAGTTCCTAGAAAAATGTCATTTAATAAACCAACTTAACAATTAGAAAAACCTGCGTTGATTTTTAACCACTAAGGAAATTGAACGAATACTCAAAAGTTCTATATAGAAAACTCCAGGCCCAAAGAGCTTCACTGGTGAGTTCTAGCAACCATTTAAGGAAGAAATAATGCCAACAATTAACCTCTTACAGAGAATAGGAAACAAAACAAAACAAAACAAAACTTCAGCTCATTTTATGAGACTAGCAAAATTTTTGATACCTAAACTCAACAGGACAATGTAAGAAAGAACTACACTGATACAAACATCCTAAATAAAAACAAAGTCCAACAATATTTAAAAAGGATAATATCAGGATCAAGTTACATTTATCCAAGAATTCAAGGCTAGTTTAATACCAGTAAGATTCACCATAACTATAGAATAAGAAAGAAAAGGCGAAAAAACTCATTTATGAGAAAACTGTTAACATACCAGAAATAGAAGACTTCCATAAAAATCCTTAGAGTAAACACTGTACTTATATTGGAAATAAACATTTAAAAAAAACCATTAACTATAGCATTGCTATGATGAAAATATGAAATTGTGACAGTTAATCTAATGAAGAATAGAAAATCTCTATAGAGAAAATTATAAACCTTTAGAGAAGCTCTTGAATAAAGGCTTATACCGTATGGTCACAGACTGGAAGACTCAATATTGTAAAGATGCCAATTAAATTTAAAAATAACTGAGAGATTCAGTGCAGTCCCTGTCACTATCATAAGGATAAAAGAATTGTTTTGCTATGACCAGCTGATAACATATTTAAAAGTATAAAAGGTCGACAGGTGGGGAGGATGGCAGAGTAGGAGGACCCTAAGCTCACCACTTTCCACCAATACAACTAAATAATACCTACATTACTGTAAATTACCCAGAAAATGACCTGAAGACTGGCAGAACAAACTCTCCACAGCTAAATATAGAGAAGAGACCCCACTGAAGCAGGTAGGAAGGGTGGAGACACGGTAGGGAGCTAAACGGACCAACAGGACTAAACACAGGAGGGATGGACACCTTGGGCACAGAGAGGGGAGAGAAACAGACTCTTGCATCAGGAAGCCTACACGGGAAGATGAAACCCCCTAACACGGCTTTGAAAACTTATAATCAGTGGGATTTTAAACCTGGAACTTTGAAAATCAGCAGACTAGTAAGAGAGCCTGGAGGGTGAGAGGAGACTGAGTCTCTGCCCTTAAAGAGATGGCACAAAAAACAAGTCCTGAGGAGATACAACATTAGCAGCATTAGTTTGAAAAATGCATACGGCATAGCGGAGGGAGATTTGTTTGCTAATCTCAGAGCATGTGCTGGAGGGGCAGGGATCCTTGGGAGACCTCTCTAGGAACAAAGGAGCTGGTGGGCACCATTTCCTTCCCCTGCTCCTCCCTCCCCCCAACCCCCCAACCCCCCAGCATAAACACACAGCCACCTGCAGGAACGAGCACAGCACCAATACTCTCTAACTAACTTACATACACCACCACTGCACCCCAGCTCTCCTGTGGACATGCCTCCTTCAGCCAGGTCTCCATTCCAGGTCCCTCCCACAGCAGACCGACACAAACCTTGCTAACAGTATGCATCCTGCCCCAGGGCACTTCAACGAATCTGACCCCTCCAACCTAGCCTGCCTCGATCCCCAGCAGCTGCAAGGTCCCTCTTGCCAGTGTGGACCTTGCCAGCACTGCATGCCCCACTTCCGTAGTCTCCTGCAGTTCAGGGCTACCACATCTCTGGTAAACGCATGGTCTAACTCACCTTAAGACCAAGGTGACCCCAGAATGACCCACTAACAATACAGGGAACAAACCCTGACCACAAAAGGCAAAGAGCTATTGCAAATAACTGGACTAAAAGCAAAGGCAACTCAATTACAATAGTAGGATGCATGCAACACCCATAGAAGACCCCTTGAAGCACCAGGTTCTGGTGAACAGGGGACATCACGCTGCAGGGTACTACAGGATCTCTTCTTCATAAGGCCACTACTTTCAACAGCAGGAGACATAGCTGACTCTCTTAACACCCAGAAGCAGACACAGAGAGTTCAACAAAATGAAGAGATAGAGGAATATGTCCCAAATGAAAGAACAGGACAAAAATCACAGCAAGAGAGCTAAATGAAAGCAATAATATGCCTAATAGAGAATTTAAATTAGTGGTCATAAAGATACTCATTGGACTTGAGAAGAGAGTGGAGGAACTCAGTAAGACTCTTAACAAAGAGACAGAAAATATAAAAAAGAACAAAACAGAGATTAAGAACTTAATTACTGAAATTAAAAATATATTACATGAAATAAAAAGTAAACTAGGAGAAGCAGAAGAATAGACAAGTGACCTGGAGGACAGAGTAATGGAAAACAATCAAGCTGAACAGGACAGAGGGAAAAAAAAGAAAACAGAAATAGACTTAGGGAATTCAGCAACACCATCAAGTAGAACATTCACATTATGGGGATTCCAGAAGAAGAGAGAGAAAAGGGTGCAGATAATTTATCTGAAGAAATAATAGCCAAAAACTTCCTGATTCTGGGATGGAAACAGAAATCTAGATCCAGGAGGCACAGAGAGCTCCCAACATAATCAACCCAAAGAGGTCCTCACCAAGACACACAGTATTTAAAAGGGCAAAAAGGACTGATAAACAGAGAATTTTAAAAGCAGCAAGAGAAGACAGTTATGTACGAGGGAAACCACATAACGCCATCACTGATTTTTCAGCTGTAACTTTGAAGGCCAAAAGACAGTGGTATGATATATTCAAAGGCTAAAAGAAAAAAAATACCTGCAGCCAAGAATACTCTATCTGGCAAGGCTACCATTCAGAATAGAAGGACATTACACGCAAACAATGAATCGTGTAACACTACATCAAAAACTAATGATGTAATGTATGGTGATTAACATAATAATAAAAAAATTTAAAAAAAGAATAAAAGGACAGATAGTGTTTCCCAGACAAACAAAAGTTAAAGGAATTCATCACCACTAAAACAGTCCCACAAGAAATGTTAAAGGGAACTCTTTCAGTGGAAAGAAAGACAGTAAATAAAAGTAGGAAATACAAAAGCATTAAAATATATCTATAAAAATCAGTCAAGGCATTCACAAAATAAATGGATATAAAGTATGCCACCATATACACCTAAAACCTGGAAGGGAAAGGAGTAAAAAAATGGGTTCAAACTTAAGTGACCATCAACTTAATATATGCATAAGATGTTATATATAAACCTAAGGTAACCACAAATCAAATCCAGTAAAAGATATGCAAAAAAGAGTAAAGAATCCAAGTATACCACTAAACAAAGCCAGCAAACCATGAAAGAAGAGAGCATGAGAGAAAGGAACAGAGAAAAACTACAAAAAGAACCACAAGATTAGTAACAAAACTGCAGTAAATACATATCTATCAATAATACTTTGAATGCAAATGGACTAAATGCTTCAATGAAAAGACACAGGATGACAAAACGGATTAAAAAAACAAGACCCATCTATATGCTGCCTACAAGAGACTCATTTCAGACCTAAAGACGCATGCAGATCAAAAGTGAAGGGATAAAAAAGCATTTACCATGCAAATGAAAGTGAAAAGAAAGCCAGGGTAGCAATACTTATATTGGACAACTAGACTTTAAAACAAAGAGTGTAACGAGGGGCAAATAACAGACACTATATAAATATAAAGGGAACAATCCAACAAGAAGATATAACAACTGTAAATATTTATATGGGAGCACCCAAATACATAAAGCAGTTAATAACAGAAAGGAAGTCACTGATAATAATACAGTAAAAGGGTACTTTAACACCTCACTTACATCAATGTACAGGATCATCCAAACAGAAAGTCAACAAGGAAATAGTGGCTTTGAATGACACACTGCACCAGATGGAAATCCATATATCCATCCAGATATATTCAAAACCTATCCTAAAACAGCAGAAAACACATTTTTTTTTTTTTTCCCAAGTGCATATGGAACACTCTTCAGAAGAGATCACAAGTTAGGCCACAACAAGTCCAAACAAATTCAGGAAGACTGAAATCATACCATCCATCTTTTCTAACCACAATGCTATGAAACTAGAAGTCAACCAAAAGAAAGAGTCTGGAATGACCACAAATACATGGAGGTTAAATAACATGCTACTAAACAATCAATGGATCAACCAAGAAATCAAAGAATAAAAAAATAAATGGAAACAGGGGTGCCTGGGTGTCTCAGTCAGTTAAGTGTCTGCCTTCGGCTGGGGTCATAGTCCCAGGGTCCTGGGATTGAGCCCCATGTCAGGCTCCCTGCTCAGTGGGGAGCCTGCTTCTGCCTCTCTCTCTCTGCCCTTCCCCCAGCTCATACTCTCTCCTCTTGTGCTCTCTCTCTCAAATAAATAAATAAAATCTTAAAAGAAGGAAACAAATGAAAAAGAAAATACAATGGTCCAAAATCTTTAGGATGCAGGAGAAGCTGTTGTAAAAGGGAAGTTTATAGCAATACAGGCCGACCTCAAGAAGTAAGAAGAATCTCAAACAACCTAACCTTCTACCTAAAGGAGTTAGAAAAAGAACAAAAGCCAAAACAGTAGAAGGAAGGACATAAAGATTAGAGCAGAAATAAATGATAAAGAAACTAAAAAAATGGGGCGCCTGGGTGGCTCAGTCATTAAGCGTCTGCCTTCGGCTCAGGTCATGATCCCAGGGTCCTGGGATCGAGCCCCACATCAGGCTCCCCGCTCTGTGGGAAGCCTGCTTCTCCCTCTCCCACTTCCCCTGCTTGTGTTCCCTCTCTCGCTGTGTCTCTCTGTGTCAAATAAATAAGATCTTAAAAAAAAAAAAAACTAAAAAAAATAGAACAGAGCAATGAAACCATGAGCTGGTTCTTTGAAAAAAATCAACAAAATGGATAAACCTTAAGGCAAACTCATCAAAAAAAAAAAAAAATGCAGCAGGCTCAAGTAAACAAAATCAAAAATGAAAGAGGAGAAATAACAACTGACACCACAGAAATACAATTATAAGAGAATATTATGAAAAATTATATGACAATAAATTGGACAACCTAGAAGAAATGGATAAATTCCTAGAAACATATAACCTCCCAAAACTGAATCCAGAAGAAATAGAAAATTTGAACAAACATAACCAGCAAAGAAATTGAATCAGTAATCAAAAAACTCCCAGCAAACAAAGTCCAGGACCAGATGGCCTCACAGGTGATTTCTACCAAACATTTAAAGAACAGTTAATACCTATTCTTCTCAAACTACTTCAAAAAGTAGAAGAGGGCCGCCTGGGTGGCTCAGTTGGTTAAGCAACTGCTTTCGGCTCAGGTCATGATCCTGGAGTCCCTGGATCGAGTCCTGCATCGGGCTCCCTGCTCGGCAGGGAGCCTGCTTCTCCCTCTGACCCTCCCCCCTCTCATGTGCTCTATCTCTCTCATTCTCTCTGTCTCAAATAAATAAATAAAATCTTTACAAAAAAAAAAAGTAGAAGAGAAAGGAAAGCTTCAAAATATATTCTATGAGGATATACCAGTATTTGCTGACGCCAAAACCAGATAAAGACCCTATGAGAAAAAGAACCACAGGCTACTATCTCTGATAGATACAGATATGAAAGTTCTCAACAAAATACTAGCAAACTGAATCCACCAATACATTAAAAAAATCACTTACTATGATCAAATGGGACTTATTTCTGGGGTGCAAGGGTGGTTCATTATTTGCAAATCAATCAATGTGATTCATCACATCAATGAGAAAGGATAAAACCATATGACCATTTCAACAGATGTAGAAAAAGCATCTGATAAAAGTACATCTGTTCATGATAAAAACCCTCAACAAAGTAGGTGTAGAGGTAACATTTCTCAATGTAATAAAGGCCATATATGAAAAATCTGCAGGTAACCTCATACTCAATGGTGAAAAACTGAGAGCTTTTCCTCTAAAATCAAGAAGACGACAAGGGTGTCCACTCTCATTACTTTTGTTCAACACAGTACTACAGGTTCTAGCCACAGCAATCAGACAAGAAAAAGAAATAAAAGACATCCAACTTGGTAAGGAAAAAGAACTTTCACTATTTGCAGATGACATGATACCACATATAGAAAACCCTAAAGACTCCACCAAAACACTACTAGAATTGATAAATGAATTCAGTAAGGTCACAGGATACAAAATCAATATATAGAAATCCACTGCATTTCTATACACTAATAATGAAGTGGCAGAAGGAGAAATTAAGAAAACAATCTCATTTACAACTGCACCCAAAATAATAAAATACCCAGGAATAAATTTAACCAAGTAGGTAAAAGGCCTGTACCCTGAAAACTTTAACACAGTGATAAAAGAAACTGAAGATGACAAAAACAGATGGAAAGATATTCCACATTCATGGACTGGGAATACCAATATTGTTAAAATGTCCATACTACCCAAAGCAATCTATAGATTTAATGCAATCCCTATCAAAATACCAGTAGCATTTTTCATAGAACTGGAACAAATAATCCTAAAATTTGTATGAAAGCACAAAAGACCTGAAGAAGAACAAAACTGGAGGCATCACAATCCCAGATTTCAAAACATACTACAAAGCTGTAGTCATCAAAACAGTACAGTACTGGCACAAAAACAGATACAGAATAGAGAGCCTAGAAATAAACCCATGATTACAAGGTCAATTACTCTTAGGCAGAGGAGGCAAGAATATCCAATGGGAAAAAGCCTCTTCAACAAACGGTGCTGGGAAAACTGGACAGCAACATGCAAAAGAATAAAACTGGGCCACTTTCTTACACCAGACACAAAAATAAACTCAAAATGGATTAAGGACCTAAACGTGAGACCTGAAACCCTAAAAATCCTAAAAGAGAGCCCAGGCGGTAATTTCTCTGACATCGGCTGTAAGTAACATTTTCCTACATATGTCTCCTGAGGCAAGGGAAATAAAAGCAAAAATAAGCTATTGGGACTACATCAAAATAAAAAGCTTCTGTACAGCAAAGGAAACAATCAACAACAAAACTAAAAGACACGCTACAGAATGGGAAAGATATTTGCAGATGACCTATCCAATAAAGGATGAGTATCAAAAGTACATAAAGAATTATATAACTCAACACTAAAAAAAACCAAATAATCCAATTAAAAATGGGCAGAAGACACAACGGACATTTCTGCAAAGACAACATACAGATGGCAAACAGACATATGAAAAGTTGCTCAACATCACTTATCATCAGGAAAATGCAAATCAAAACTACAATGAGGTATCACCCCACACTTGTCAGAATGGCTGAAATCAAAAAGCACAAGAAACAAGTGTGCGTGAGGATGTGAAGAAAAAGGAACCCTCGTGCACTGTGGTTGGGAATGCAAACTGATGTGGAAAACAGTGTGTAAGTTCCTCAGAAAATTAAAAATAGGGGCGCCTGGGTGGCTCAGATCATGATCTCCAGGTCCTGGGATTGAGCCCTGCATTGGGCTCTCGGCTCGCTGGTGAGTCTACTTCTCCCTCACCCTCTCCCTCTGTGATCCCTCTCGCTCTTGCTCTCTCTCAAATAAATAAATAAAATCTTTTAAAAAATACATTAATAAAAAAATTAAAAATAGAGCTACCATATGATCCAGTAATTCCACTACTGGGTATTTACCGAAAGAATACGAAAACACTAATTTGAAAAGATATATGCACCCCTATGTTTACTGCAGCATTATTTACAACAGTCATGTATATATACACAATGGAATATTACTCACTCATAAAAAGAATAAAATCTTGCCATTTGCAACAACATGAATGGAGCTAGAGAGTATAATGCTAAGTGAAATAAGTCAGTCAGAGAAGGACAAATACCCTATGATTGATTTCACTCATATGTGGAATTTAAGAAACAAAACAAAGGAGAAAGGAGAAAAACCAAAAACACAGACTCTTAACTATAGAGAACTGATGGTTACCAGAGGGAATGGGGGTAGGGGGATGGGTGAAACAGGTGAAGAGGATTAAGTGTACACTTATCACAATGAGCACTGAGTAATGTATAGAATTGTAGAATCACTATACTGTACACGTGAAAGTAACATAACACTGTATGTTAACTATATTAAAGTTAAAATTTAAAAATAAATAAAAGTATAAAAGGTCAAGAATAGCCAATACTCTCTTCAAGATTTATTATAAAACAACAATATTTAGTAGTGTGGCACTGATGCAGAGAGAGACAGAACAGTAAAGCAGAAGAGAGTGCTGAAAAACAGATCAAACATATAGATCCTTGATATGCTTATGACAAAGTAGCACTGCTGAGCAATGGGGAAAGGCAACTTTTTAAAATAACTGTTGCTGGGAAAACTGGACATCCATACTTTGAAAATTAATTGGACACCACTCTTATACCATGTACAAAAACTGCTTTCAAGTGGACCTAAGATTCAAAGACAAAAACAAAATAAACAAGAAAGCTTTTAGACAATAATATAGGAGAATTTCTCCTTTAGTAGAGAAGGAAAAAATTGATGATTTGACTACTTAAAAAAAAAAAAAGAACTTTTCTTAAAAAGAACCACTGAAGAAAGCCATAGAGTGGAAGATATCCACAATATATATCACTGAAAAAAGACTAACATCCAAGATACATGATGAAAGTACAAGAGACATTCTAATAGAAAAATGGGCAAAATACTTCAACAAGCACATCACAGAAAGGGAATTTAAATGGCCAATAAACAAGAAGACTATCAATCTCATTAGTAATTAAGGGTATGTAAATTTCAAACATAATAAAATATCATTATACATGCACTAGATGGGCAAAATTTTGAAGTCTAGCAAGGATACAGAGCTAATGGAAAATCTCATACAATGCAGGCATCTGGTGAAGTTTAATGTATTTATCTCAATTAACTGGCAATTATATGCCCCTAGAGCAGAAATTATCAAATCTTAGCATGCATCAAAATCACCTGGAGGGCCTACTGAACCATACCACTGGGTCCACCTCCAGAGTTTCAGATAGACTAGGTCTGAAGCAAAGACTGAAACGGCCTTTTTTTTTTTTTTTTTTTAAGATTTTATTTATTTGACAGAGAGAGAGACAGGGAGAGAGGGAACACAAGCAGGGCGAGTGGGAGAGGGAGAAACAGGCTTCCTGCCGAGCAAGGAGCCCGATGCGGGGCTCGATCCCAGGACCCTGGGATCATGACCTGAGCCGAAGGCAGAAGCGTAATGACTGAGCCACCCAGGTGCCCCTGAAACTGTTTTTTAAGTTCTCAGCTGATGCTGTAATGCTAGACTGCCCTCAAGAAATGCTGTGCTTAAGATGCATGTATAAGTATGATCATGGATGGGGACGCCTGGGTGGCTCAGTTGGTTCAATGTCTGCCTTCGGCTCAGGTCATTATCCCAGAGTCCTGAGATCAAGTTCCGCATCGGGCTCCTTGCTCAGTGGGGAGCCTGCCTCCCACTTCCCCTGCTTGCTCAGTCTCTCTTGGACAAATAAATAAAATCTTTAAAAAAAAAAAAAAAAAAGAATGCTCATGGATGGATTTCTTTTAATAGCCCAAAACTAGAAATAATAGAAATGTTCACTAACAGTAGAAATGAATAAATTTTAATATAATTGTAAAATGGAATCCAAGAATTAAAATGAACCACAGCTACCTACAACAAAATGTACAAACTTCAAAGAGTAGAACTTCATTTATGTAAAGTTCAGAAAAAGGCAAAACAAACATGTCGTTTTAGAGATGTAGGCATGTGAAGTAGCAGTATATAGAAAGGCAGGAAATTATCAGAAAAACCAGGATCCTGGGCATATCAGGGAAGGCAAGAGAATGGGATCAGGAAAGGATACACAAAAAGAGTCTCGGGTATTGGAAATAACTCGATTTCTTGATCTGGGCCTAGGATGTTTGCTTTTTTAAATGTGTTATTAAACTGCACATTTGTTTTATGCACTTTTGGGGATGTTTTCTATATTTCAAAATGAAAAATATTTTAAAGATTTATTTATTTATTAGAGAGAGAGAGTGTGCACACGTGTATGAGTGGTGCTGGGGGGGAGGAGGGAGGGAGAGAATCTCAAGCAGATTCCCTGCTGAGCGCACAGTCTGGCACGGGGCTCCATCTCTGAACCTGAGACCATGGTCTGAGCCAAAAGCAAGAGTCGGATGCTCAAGTGACTGAGCCTCCCAGGTGCCCCAAAATGAAAAATATTTTTAAAAATCTAATGAAGCATGTTTTGTCCATATTGGAAAAGCCACTGAAACTAGAGATTCTTTCCCTGGAATCCATAGACCCAGTCTAAGAACAGCTTTTAGGCGGTCTGTGGATCCCTGAAATCATAAACAAAATTACGTAGCTGTGTACATGCACAATCTTATGCACCAGGGGTCCAAATCTGTCATTAGATTCTCGTAAGAGGTCTATAACCCCCAAAGTGTGAAGAACCACTGATCTACACACTGTGTCTACTGTCAGAAAACTCTGAGTACTTTTCCCTCTACACACTGAATGTTGATTTTATTCATATTACTGAAGCCACAGAAGTTCTTCAAAAAAAGTCTATATATTTGTAATTGTGGCCTTAAGAGATACGAAAAAGTTCAAGGTGAAAAAATGTGCAGATGTGGGGAAAACAATCAGCAGAAATAATTGTGCAGCAAAAACACTTCTTGTTTCTCCAGTATGAGTTTTCTGCTGAGTCATTTGTTTACTCATTAATTCATCACGTTTCACATTATGCAGAGACATAGCTTCATTTTTGGATGTCTGGAGTCCATGTGCTCAAACCACTGCATAATGCAGATGAAGTGAAATGAATAAGAAGCCATAATGCAACTATGGAGACAAAGGGACTGATGAAAGGAAAAAGAATACAAAATGATTAAAGGAAAAAAGATACAAATGAAAATCGAGAAAGGTTTCCTTGGGTTCTTTCCACCAAGATATATTCATCTTATTGTTAGCAGGAATAGGGTAACATTAAATAACACGTATGTTCTCAATCCTACAGATGAAAAAGCGTAGCAATTACTTCAGACCACATATCTGGTGACGGACTGCCCCATCCTTCACAGCACATGTTTCACATAAGATGCTGTGCACATTTCCTCTCTCTCTAAACTTTAAAACTGTCAGGAACTAGAACAAAGAATTCACGTAACAAGCAATGTTTCCTCAAAGTTTCAGAGCTCATTCTTTTTTATCATTTTCCATATGTATAACATTTTTTTAAAAGATATCGAATAATCACATATCTTTCACCACATCTCTAAACCCATTACCAGAAGTTCCCCCATCAGCTGATCCTTGCTACAAGGGAAAAAACTTTGTAGATTTGTTACCTCCAAAACTAGTATTACCTCAGCATCTTTCATTAAACTTTTTTTTTTTCAATTATTAGTGATCCATAAAACAACAGATTCAAAAAACCTGCTAACTCTGTTGCAGTGTACATGATGAATCTAAGGTACTAACGTGAGGACTGATTTTGGGGCCCCTCTTTAGAATGCATTGCGATCACATGTTCATCACACATGTATTAGTCTCTCCATTTAGGCATCTATAAGCTTGTTTTTTTTTTAAAAAAAGTTCTTGCTCCAAAGTCAACTCCTGTATTCTTGTAACACAGCATACATAAACAAAATCAGAATCATCACTGTTACATAGAAGAGAGAAATACATCAGAGAGAACAATGCATTAGAGTACTGTTTGTAAAATTCCATTGGGTGATTGGGGTGAACGGCTCCCTATCACATTTTAGGGGGGAAGACCAATACTACTCTCTCAGAGCCATTCTAAGGTTCTAAGAACCCACTAATATTCCAGTTTGTCATTCGGCTGACTGAACTTGGGTTCTTTTCAGAAGTCATGATATAATAAATTGTATAGGACATGGACTTTATGAATACAAATAAAAGGTGAAATAATCTGAAAAAGATGTTAATCCTCAAGTGGATCAACTTAACATGACACCTGCCATTACTTAGTTAGCATACACTTAATTTGGGAGCTATCCATACAAATGGGGAAATTTAACAAGTTTTATTGAATCAGCACCTCTATATGATCCATTGCTTTCTGCCATACAGACTGCTTCTCCTCTGCACTGTGTCCAGGAATGGATAAGATATTGTGAATGTAGTTAAAGACTTCTTCCTGAAGAACACGAGACAATACAACTTATTCATTAATTCACTCAAGCAATAGTCAGTCACTATCCACTATCTGTACTAGTCTTGGTAAGTATCTATTATTTGGAGCTGGTAAACCATTTGTAGATAAACTGCTGGAAAACTGACACTAAAGAGAATGAGTTTAATGTTTAGGGTACACTCTTGGAAGTTGCAAATCCATTCCAATTAATTTTGGTCTCAATTTCACTAACCAAATGAGGGAATATCATATACTTTTATCTTTGGTGGACGCTATCCACATTCCTAATTTCATCTCATATCACTCTTTCCCTTTTCTATTATCCTTGTCCCTATCCTGGAATACTTTTTTGCTGGCTCTTTGCTTGACTGGCTTCACCTCAAATTCCAAAACTCAGTCTCTATGTCACCTTCCCTGGCTGCTCTGTAGAAGTCAGTTTCCCCAGTATCTCCTCAAGTTGCACCCATTTTCTCTTCACTCATCCACATCTGTAATTAAGTATTTGGTTTCCTTACTGTCAGTCTCCATCACTAAACTGTAAGTTCTAAAGTTGTAGCAAATATATCTGATTTAATGATCAGGGTATACTTGGCTAATAGTAGGCACTCAACAAAAACCTGGTGAATAAATGAGGAAAACCTTGAATCAGCAAACACATGTCCCAACATTTCTACTGAATAGCTATACCTACTTAATAGTTATTTCTACTCAATAAGGGGAGGGGAGGACTGAGTAAGAAAAAAGGGTAAAGCAGTATCATAGCTCACCTCCCTTAGCGGGTCACGTAAGTAGCAATCAATTATTTTGTCATATTGGTGTTCTCGTTCATACATAAACTCGCAAATTTGATAGCTAGAACATAAAAGGAAAAACTTCAGAGTACCAACAGGCAGGCAGTTATTAGCTTATTGTTTCAAGAAGTTTGCTTACAGAGGTTAGTATTAGGAAAAATGAATATAGTAGGTGTGATTTCTACTGTGAAATGGAAGTTACAGTATCTAAGGGAGAGGAGTATCTGCCATTCCTCTAAATACAGGTTTAAAATGCTGCTGAACATGAATATTATGTTTATAAGAAATTTAAAAGCTGGGTACAAAATAAGTGTTAAAGCAACAATGTGTTACATAAAAACAGTTAATATATGAGTTATCAATGAACTATGTGAAGTTTCTCTGTTCAGAAATGAAATATTCAACAAATGAGATAAATAATAGTGTTAACATATTGGACCTTATTTGGTATGTTAAATTCTGCACTGTTTAGAATATGTATGAATAAGTGACTCAAAAATCTATAAAATAATGGAACTTTTAAGTAAACAAAACTAAAATTATAAATCATAAGACTTATTTCATTTTCATACTAAAACAAATGTACAAGCACTTCAAATTTACTCAGTGTTAATTTCTGCAGATGTTACTTAATTTCTAGACTTGAAAGACAAAAACTTTTGCATTTAGGTTTTTTGTTGTAATTTGCATAGCTTTCTTAATTAAAAATTGGCAATGCATCAACTGGCTTCCAGTTAGAGAAATGTAACTTAGTAAATGGGAATTAATGTATAACTTAAAAACCACTTACAATTCTGCTTTTTCTGCCATCCGGATGAGCCGACTCTCTTCAAACTGAACTATGCCTCCAGCCTGCAGCAATTCTAAAAGGACCTGAACATTTAAAATAAACAAGTAAAACACTCTGGAATCCACTTTTATTTACTAGCTCCGTTAAGAGTCCATTCAGTCACACAAACCATAACTTTTTTTTTTTTTTTTGTCCTTATTAGTTGATGTTTTGGCTTGGCTTTCCCATGTATGAGGTACAGAAAACTACTATTATAATGATGATGATACTGTAATTAGGTCTTAAAAAAAGATAAATGGCTCTATTTTTCAAACATGGAAGGAATGCCACGGTGTTTGTAAATAAAGCCTTATTAGAATATCTAATTAACCCTCCACTAAGCCAAAAATGTCCATATATTTATTTGGTGCTTTTATGTCTCATGGTTCTTTAAAATCTATTGTCCACAGGTAGTATCCATGTTTACATGTTAATTTCTCTACTTATACTTAAACATTGGGGTTTCTTACAGCAGCATTATTCACAAGAGCCAAAAGGTGGAAACAACCCAAATGTCCACCAATGGAGGAATGGATATACAAAATATAGTATATGCATATAATGGAATATTATTCAGCCTTAGAAGGGAATGAAATTCTGACACATGCTATAACATGGATGAACCTTAAAAACATAATAGTAAAATAAGCCAGTCACAAAAGGACAAATACAGCTTGATTCCATTTATATGAAGAACCCAAAGTAGTCAAATTCACAGAGACAGAAAGTAGAATGGTAGTTGTCAGGGGCTGAGGAAGGTGGCAATGGGGATTTATTGTTTAATGGGTAGAGAGTCTCAATTCAGGAAGATAAAGGTCTGAAGATGGATGGTGATGATGGTTGCCCAACAATGAGATATACTTAAAGCCACTGAAATATACACTTAAAATGGTTAAAATAAATTTTATGGTATATATATTTTACCATAAAAATAAACAAAAACACTGGGGTTCATATAATTAATTTTTACCACAACAAGCAGATGAATAAAAAAGTGGTTAGGATGTTGAGACTGAATCATCAATATTTTTAAATAAACCTCAAAAGATAACAGAATCATTACATAGTCACTAGAACAATTGAGGAAGCTTTCTCTTATATTTAAGTTCAAGATCCAAAGTAATATGCCCCTTCCAGAACTTCAGGAAACCATTTAACAAAGTATTTTTCTAACACAGGAAACTGATTACTTTCAAGTTAAAGAAAGACAAAAAGGGGGAGAAGAAATGAAACCTATCCATACTTTACTTTTCAGAACCCTAATTCAGTCCATTTTGAGCACTATAATGTACTGTTATATAGAACTATGGAGTGAACCCATCTATTGGGAGCCTCAGTTTGGAATACCATAATAGAAATGTCATTGCTGAAGCCAGTCTTACCAACTGAACAGAGCTGACTGTTACATTTTCAGGAATTGTGTAAGCCAGTTGTTGAGCACAGCAATTGTTAAATAATAATTAAAATTTAAAAAAGTAATTAATATGCAAAACTCACCACTTCCTAATTATTTTACTACATTTTACTATGTATGCTCTTGAGGTTAGTCACTGCATCTGTAGGGTGGAAATATTATATAAGGGTGTGGCATCTCTTCCCAGTTCTATGTTTAGTAACATCATGTTGGTAGGCTGAAATCAGCCATGAGGGGAGTACTTACACTATGGAAATTAGCAAATGCTGTAAAAATCAAGTGTTGCTGTATTTTTAAAGGGGTGTAAAACAAATAAAAAGAAGAGTACGTGACACAGAGCCCATGTGCCCCACAAAGCCTACAATGTTTACTCTTTGGCCCTTTACAAAAAAAAAAAAATTGCAATCCCTGGGTAAGAGAGTGATGAAAATAGGCAATCAAATTTAAAAGTGTGCATGTCATAGTCATTATACTGTGAATAGCACAAAAAACTAAGGAATTATTTTTCTAGTATTCAAGAACTGATTGAGCACAGAAGTCACTTCACTGATGAATGTGTGAGGTTCTGTCATGCTTTCACTGTTGTGCCTTCATCTTATTCATTTAAATACTGAAAATATCAACCAACATTCGTATCAGAACTACACCTGGGGAAGCAGTTGTAAAATTTTAGCAGCATACCATCAGAAAACACTCAAAAACACTGCAGACACAAATTTTTATATATAACACATGATACATGAGTGCTGGATTAGAAGGGATGGAAGTGGGTTCTAATTTTAGTTATGCATTTGAGCAATTTACTGCATCAGTTTTCTGTATTTCTCAAATGAGTTGAGAAAAAAACCTAGTCTCAAAGGGGACTTCCAAAAACAGAGCATTACTATACGAGGATTACTTTTCAAAGTTTGACTTTTATGTTTAGATTTGATTTTTATTTCTGTTTAATTATTTATATTAAAAGTGTTTATCATTTTATATAAACACCATGCAGCCCATGATTCACTTTTCCTGCCACGAGAGAAACAGGGGCAAAGTGAGGGGTCCACATTATCTGTATTCAATATAATTTGAGATAACCAAAATTTAACAGCTGTTCTCGCCCCAAGTTAGTCTGCAGCAGTCACTGGGCCACAGCTGTGCAGAGAAAAGGGTCACTGTTGCTATCCTATGTTCTTTGAGTCTCAACCTTGCAGCTGTTGAGCACTATTACCATAAAAAAACACCAGCGTAGCTCTCAAAGTACTTCTATTTTGTAGCTTGCTTATCTGACAAACTCTGGCCATCAATGTTAAATAGGCTCTCTTAATGCTCACAGTTATAGTAGGTAAGCTTTGAAGGAATCGTACTCCTGCAAGAGACGCTCAAGAAAGTGGCCTAAGTAGAAAGAAGTGGTAATCAGTTACAATCTCACAGCGATTAGTGGAGGGACAGATGGATTCTAGTCCCCAGCAATGTTTACCCTAATGCAGGGGGGCTACAGAACACTCCTTAAAGTTGAAGGGGATCCTGCAGCCTTTCTGGTTCAAAGCCATAGCAGCTAGGAGTGGGTATCAGATAAACGGCCGGGGGAGAAAGGACACAACAGGTGTCAACTGCTGCTACTTCATGGAGAAGGATGAGTAACTCTCTTTGGTGTCATGCTGGATGCAAGACAGGTCCAGCCTGCCTAGGAATTTAGTCTGATATAAATTCTTTACAAAGGTACCTCTAACAACCATCCACACTATTTCCTGGTTGCCACTATCTAGCTGAGTATTAGAGTTTGGCACAAGTTACTTTCCCTTACGTTTCATGAGGTCTAGCACAGAAGCGTTCTTTCTAGCTTATTCTGTCCTCTTTCCCATCCTTTAGCAAGCAGAGTTCCAGTAGTTCATACCTGCTGTCTTTCAGAGTGTCGGGAGTCATCATCAGGACTACAGAGGAATTCAAGGACCTGGTCAAAGAAAAGGTATTTTCTTTGTTGGATATTAACATGGATGCCATAACACTGTAGTCATGAAAACAATAATAACTACCCTTTCAATATCATCAATTCATTCACACTGGGCCATAACAGACACCACAGATATATGGTATCTTCCTCACTGACTGGCCTATTCCATGGCACAGCTGGCTCAAGTATGTTAACAACTTAATATGTATCTGTCTTATCATTACTGTTCCGAAACATGGCAGGAAGACAGTGCTGTCCGCACACCTTAACCTTAAGATCCCTGATACCAAGGACCGAGCAAAGCATGGACTTTATAGAGTCAGGCCACTTGAATTTGAGTCTTAACCTCATTAACACTTAATAACAACACTTATCGCTAATAACACTTATTAGGTAGGGACTTGGATGAGTGACATAACCTCTGTAGGCTTTAGTTTCCTCATCTGCATAATCGAGCGTAACAACTATACCAATCTCAGGACTACCATTACAATGGCGATGAGTTAACACATACATATAAAACCCTGGAACGGGGGCGCTCGGGGGGCTCAGTCAGTTAGGCGTCTGTTTTTGGCTCAGGTCATGATCCCGGGATCAAGCCCCGCATCGGGCTCCCTGCTCAGCCAGGAGCCTGCCGCTACCTCTCCCTCTGCCACTTCCCCTGCTTGTGCTCTTTCTCTCTCTCAAATGAATAAATAAAATCTTCAGGACAAAACAAAAAAACCCTGGAACAGAACCTGGTATTATGAAATGCTCAATAAATGCTAGTCATTACTGGTAACTTTCTCCAGATAAAAAGGGTTTTCTTTGCCACCTGTGGATATATAGAAGATATTTAACTGGGATTAGGAGATACCTTCAGAGTCAAAGTCATTTATAAGGAAATTCAGTCTTTCTAATAGTGATCTCTCTTCCAGATGATCAACATCATAGACATGCTACCAATGGGATGCGTGACTTTTAAATTCAAAAATTCTTGAGCAAACAATTCTAGGCGATTTAGAGCAACAGAATAACAGAGAAAAAAATTTCTATAAGCCAATCTCTACAAGCCACACTCCCAAGATAGCAAGTTACTAGGCAAAATCATACTATCCAGACACAACGTTAAAAAAAAAAACCAACTAATTTAATCCAAATTAAAACCAGAACAGGCTCCTACCTGATAAGATATTTAGCCACTAGGCTATTATATTAAAAAAATGTACAGTCCAGTCAATTTTTCTATGAACAGTAAACATAATGAAAACAATTCTCATCATTAAAGACACTCACCTGATCAAAAAGGGTTCTGTTTACAAACAATGTATTGTCTGGCTTTGCAAGCTGCCGGGCAAGGAATGTAAAGAGACACCCTACTTGTGAGGGAGTAAAATCGGAATTCTCCACCATAACCTGGTGAGCAAAAGAGACCATTTATTCAATATACCATCTGGTTTGACACAAAATTGTATCATTAGAAAGGTGGTGGGAAGCCTCATTACTAAAGACTCATGAAAAGATTCGGGGCGCCTGGGTGGCTCAGTTGGTTAAGCGACTGCCTTCGGCTCAGGTCATGATCCTGGAGTCCCGGGATCGAGTCCCACATCGGGCTCCCTGCTCGGCAGGGAGTCTGCTTCTCCCTCTGACCCTCTCATGCTCTATCTCATTCTCTGTCTCAAATAAATAAATAAAATCTTTAAAAAAAAAAAAAAAAAAAGACTCATGAAAAGATTCTTTTATAGGCGGTGCAACAATTGAGTTCGATGCCATTTTAGAGAAGGAGCACAAACTACTTTCATATTCTGAAAGGAAAACATTTTAGTGATTTTTGGCATATTTCTAGGCACAATCTGTATGAGAACTGAATTGCCAGAGGTGGCTTTCAAAGAAATATTAAACATGCTTCCCTCTGGAATTCTTAAAAGAGAATCCTTCTAAAGTTAAATTTAAATTACATTTAAGTAACCCTACCAAAAAGCTGCCTACCGACACAGAAAGAAAGGAGTCGTTCTGGGGTTTAAAAGTAAGGTAACCTGAAGGCACAGGAAAAGATGTTCAACATCACTAATCATTGGGGAAATGCAAGTCAAGACCACAATGATGTACCACCTCACACCCGTCAGAATGGCTAGTATCAGAAAGACAAGAAATAGCAAGTGTTAAGCAAGGATGTGGATAAAAGGAAAGACTCATGCACTATGGGTGGGAATGTAATTGGTGCAGCCACTGTGGAAAACAATATGGCGGTTCCTCAAAAAATTTAAAAAAGTGTGATCCAGGAATTCCATCTCTAAGTATTTATCTGAAGAAAACAAAAACCCTAATTCAGAAAGATATATGCACCCCTATGTTTACTGCAGCATGACTTACAATGGCCAAGACATGGAAGCAGCTTAAACTCCATCAATAGATGAATGGATAAAGAAGAGAAATAGGAAATACCAGCACGCAGGCACTGTGCTGGACATATTCTGGTCATGTTAAAACAATGACACACACACAAAAATCCTCACAGTCTCTGCTTACAGGAAACTGCAGGCAGGAAAATAAACATGTAAACAATTTCCATACAGTGTGCCATGTGTAGCATGAAGTGTTGTATGAACATGGAGAAGGGGCAACTAATCAAACTGAAAGTGTGGAAAGGATTCTAAAAGAGTTTCTCATGGATGATATTTGAGTTATGTCTTGGAAAATGGTTAGGAATTTGCCAGGCAGAGAAAGGGAAAGAAAGGCATGACAGGATGAAAGAAAACGCACACAAAGAACATAAGACATAAAGATGACGTAAGACAATTCGGTGAATTGCAATAATTTAATATGGTTGAGAAGCTCGTAATACAGAGGGTGTGTGTGCCACAGGGGGTGTGTTAGGGGTAGGAGAGGAGAGCAGTTATAGAGAAGTAATCGGGGACCAGAAAATACAGAAGGATCTTGGATGTCATGTTCAACAACTTTACATGAGTATGGCAGAAACTAGTACTTGTGCTCCAACATCTGCTCTTCCCTCCTAACTTAGAACTCCTCATTTTAGGCTAAACACATGGTCACCCATAATAAAGAGTACATTTCTCAGTCTCTCTTAACAGCTGAGAAGCAATATATCTAAGTTCTGATCAACATGTTATAAGCTGAATTGTAGTATACAACTTCTTTTTTTTTTTTTGTAGTATACAACTTCTAAAAAGTCTTCTTAAAGAGAGGGAACTCTCTTCTTCATCTCTTTCTGCATTCAGACTGGCTAGAATGTCGAGGTGATGGCTGGAGCCCAAGAAGGTATTTTGGACCAAAAGACAGGAACCATATACTAAGAATAACAACAGTTAAAGCAGAAGGCATCTGCATCCCTGATAAATTTGTGAAGCCACTCTACTAGAACAGGTTGCTGACCTCCAGACTTTTATGAGAAAAATAAATTCCCTTCATAATTAAACTATTGTTATTTTGAATCTCTCTCACAGCAGAACTTAATTCCAACTGATCCAATAGGTAGCCACAGAAGAATAAAAGAAAGGCAAGATCACAAATTAAAGGAGGACAAGATTAGGTATAGAGAGACCATTTAGAAAATCCAAGTAAAAATTCTCCACACCACCTACCTGGATCAAACTGGCATTATTCGGGGACTTAGCGATCCTATTCTCATACTCATCACTGCCTATCTTAAAACGTCAATAAACAGCTCAAATAAGGTATATAAATGTGCTTTAAAATTATAAAGAACTATTATAAATGTAATGCATTAATGTCATACATAATTAGAGAACATTTTAATTTTGGTCTCTTGTCCAAAATAATCTAAAACTCGCTAAGAGGAAGAAATCTCCATTTCACAGCCAAATGGACAAGATTCTAAGATTTCAACTACAAGAAGAAACTGGCCTTATCCAAGCTGTGCAGATGGAAAGGAAAAGAATCTGTCTCTGCATTCATTCATTAGCAGCAGAGTGGATCTCAAAATAACTTTGGACTGAATCTAGTTAGATTTAAACTGAGATGATCCTCTCTGTGTGCCTCTAATCATTCTGAAGTTGTACCTATCATCTTAGTGCCCCAGTCAAATGAGAGCACCACCTTAGCAACACAGCAATGCTGGTATGAAGATTCTTCACATTAATTATTTTCTCAAAGGATTCTGAAGTTAGTCACTATTATTTCACATAATCATACCAATATAGCAACTACCACAATATGCATTTCACAGCAGTACCCTATATCCTATATCTATCTAGTCTACAGCTTAGATAAATTAAATTTTTTTTTAAAGAATGATTAGTATTTCATTCAGGTTTAGAAGACAAAGATATCACAATTTAAATGATTTCAACACACTGCTTCATTAAATAAGATCATTTTAGAACTTGCTATAAAACAATTCAACTTTCTTAAAATAAACATCAATACAGGGGCACCTGGGTGGCTCAGTTGGTTAAGTATATGATTCTGGCTCAGGTCATGATCTCAGGGTCATGAGACTGAGCCCTGCGTCAGGCTCCACACTGGGCATGGAGTCTGCTTAAGATTCTCTCTATCCCTCTCCCTGTGCCCCTTGCCCCCCTAAAAACAAACAAGCAAACAAACATCAATACAAAGACATCTATTCTCTGAATACTTACTTTCAACAAAATATCCACAATTCGTTGTTGATATTCTACAGCTTGCTTGTCATTTTTAAAATCTTCAAAAGTCTAACAGGAAGAAATTTTTAAAAATTATTATTATTTGCACATTTTAGAAGGAAACAAGATATTAAATTCTTATTAATAGGTAAAATCCCAAATAAGGTAACCATTCCTCATCAGGTTTTTCCTTATATACCTTTAAATAGTAAGTTGCTTTTAGCAAGTTAGGTAGAAAGCTATAGCATTTACTATTGCATGGTATCCTGGGACTTTAAAAATGAATAACAAGTATAAAAATACAGCAACTGCCATACAACCAAAAAGTGATTTGAGAAAGTTCACAGGCAATGAAAAAGAAAAAACACTAATGACAAAAGGCAATTTGTGAACAAGGGTTTGAGAAGATGAACTATATGTTACATGCTCTGCCATCATTCCAACTATGCTATTTGGAAATAATAACTGAAGTATAGTTTATTAACTTTCCTGAAAAATAACTTTCATCATTTCCATGACAACTAAAAAAAATGATGTTCAATGATAGACATTTTCTAAAAATTATGGTAAAACTGTCACAATGTTAAAATCCTCAAGCCTACACACATACAAGGACTAGGTATCTTATTTTCAAAACACTGCCAAGTATAGTCCTTTTATGTCCCTGGGCAAGTAGAGCCAAATATATTTTGAACAGAACATGCACCAAAGTAAATGACAGCATCAGATTCTGAAAATACCTAATACCTATAAAATGCATATATGAGAATAAGAATTGTGTTTACTACCAAAAAATTAAAATGAAATTATTTATTAAATAATAAAAATGATGAGAGATTTGAATATCTTTCCCATGGTTTTCACTTAGCACATGTGGGTCTTAGAAATGTTTGAATCCATATAGCAATAATTTACTGCTTATTTTCCTAAAAAAATAAACTATATATTGTCCCATTAAAAATTAAATGAGTAGATTTAAAAAAAGGAATTTCACAGCCATGAACTTTCAAGACTACATCACGGTTACATTCAACCAAAATACTGCTATTCTTTAAATGGGTCCTGAACTTCCCTAACTTCTCCCAAGTACCTATGCTCATGATGTTCTCCAGTTAGCATGCCCTTCCTTCTACTTTCCTGACACACACTAAGTGCTTTAAACAAATGGATGCTCGACTGTCTACTTAATGAACAAAATCTTTTTTTTTTTTAAACTCTTCCTTCACCTAGACTACTTTGCTGCCAGTTAGTTGAAAAATGCTGAGATGAATTACCAAGGAGACCGTAAGAACTCTCAATCTGGAAACTCAAATAGAAGATATTTTAATGTTTAAGTGAGTTAAATATTACCCTGCCTAGTTCTAAGGTGAACTAGAAAGTCTCTCAGTTCTCTCTGCAGGTTTACAAAAACAACAAACATGAACACACTAACACAAACACATACTTCTATCCCACCCCATCTTGCCAAAGTAAGATGTCGCTGTGCAGATACAAATAGAAGGTATTATCTGCTAATACAAGTGCTATTCAACTAAAACACAAATCATGGAGAATTAACATATGTATAAAAAGGAACAGCAGTGACAGCTAGTAAAAAAGAATTTCTTATTCATTTTCCTTTTCGGTAGCATATATTCACTGCTTTGAAACATTGAAAGTTTACTTCTATAAACATAATTAAGTGGTGATATACCACAGTATGAATATTATGATATAAATAATGACATATTTTGGTTGAAGTTAACAGCTGCCACTAACATGGCACATCACTGTTAAAACATCATCATTCCATAAAGATGCTTCTACTTACACAATGCTTGGTAACAGGAATAACGCAAAGATGTCCTAATGGAGAATGACACAGTTTGTGAAGCACAAAGGCATACAAGCCACCCATGGGAGAAAAGACATGAACAAAAGTAAAGTAAGAGAAATAGAAAACATAAATGAAAAGAACTAAGAAAATAAAATATAAATAAAGTAAAAGAGATCAGAGAAAAGGTGACAAATATAGAAGATAAAGATAATACAATATACAAATAACTGCAGTTTAAGATGAAATACAAAGTAATGAAGCAGAAAAAGCATTTAAATCTGTAATTCAAGAAAACTTTTTTTTTTTTTTTAAAGATTTTATTTATTTATTTGACAGAGAGAGGCACAGCGAGAGAGGGAATACAAGCAGGGGGAGTGGGAGAAGCAGGCTTCCCATGGAGCAGGGAGCCCGATGCGGGGCTCGATCCCAGAGCCCTGGGATCATGACCTGAGCCGAAGGCAGACGCTTAATGACTGAGCCACCCAGGCGCCCCTCAAGAAAACATTTTTGAAATAAAGACTTGAATTGACACATTGAAAAGGCTTACAGTATACCTGGTAAAAATTACCCAGAACAGTCAATTCTGAGTGATATCTTAGAACAAAACTATTAGTCTTTAAAGACAAACCAGACTGGTAGAAAACATTTGCTAAGCTTATGTAATCTGACAAAGAACTTGTATTTAAAATTTGTAAAGAACTTTCAAAACCAGGCAAGAAAATAAACACAATTAAAAAAAAAATTTGAACAGGGGCACCTGGGTGGCTCAGTCATTAAGCGCCTGCCTTTGGCTCAGGTCGTGATCCCAGGGTGCTGGGATCGAGCCCCACATCGGGCTCCCTGCCCCGCGGGAAGCCTGCTTCTCCCTCTCCCTCTGCTGCTCCCCCTGCTTGTGTTCCCTCTCTCGCTGTCTCTCTCACTGTCAAATATATAAAAAATAAAAAAAAATCTTTAAAAAAATTTGAACAGAGGGCGCCTGGGTGGCTCAGTTGGTTAAGCGACTGCCTTCGGCTCAGGTCATGATCCTGGAGTTCCGGGATCGAGTCCCGCATCGGGCTCCCGGCTCGGCGGGGAGCCTGCTTCTCCCTCTGACCCTCCCCCCTCTCATGTGCTCTCTCTCTCTCAAATAAATAAAACCTTTAAAAAAAAAAAAAAAATTTGAACAGATATTTCACCAGAGAATATATGGATGACAAACATATCTTCTCTACTGATCTATTTTAATGAAAAAAATGCTTAATATCATTAGTCAGAAGGAAAATATTAAATAAAAACCACAAGATACCACTACACATCTTTTAGAATGGTAATTTTAAAACGATCAACGCTAGCAAGTGTTGGTGAGATGAAGGAACTGATTGATACTCATCTATACTACTAGTAGGAATGTAAAATGGTAGAACCACTTTAGAAAACAGCCCGTCAGTTTCTGACAAAGTAAAAGAATACATTTAACAAATGACCCAGCAATTCTATCCTTTGAGATTTACTCAAGAGAAACAGAAATATATGTCCACACTAATAATAGCCTAAAACACAAAGCAACTCCAAGGACCATCTACTGGTGAACAGATCAGCAAACTGTATATCCATAACATGGAAAATTACACAGCTATAAAAAGGAACAACCTGGTTTGGGAGAAGATGGCGACAGAGTAGAAGGACCTTAGGCTCGCCTAGTCCCACAAATACAACTAGATAACTACCAAATCATCCTACATACACCAGAAATTGACCTGAAGACTGACAGAACAAACTCCACCACTAAAGGGAGAAAAGAGGCTACACTGAAGAAGGCATAAAGCGTGGAGATGTGGTTTAGGGGAGCAACGGACTGAAGCTGCTGTGAAGGGGCGGGAGGGAGGTCGCAGAGAAGGGCGGGGGTTGGGGAGGGAAGGAGCACCCAGGGGAATGCACAAGGAGAATGTTTCCCCATAGCCACTGGCTTGGAAAATGAGAGGGGCTGAATTTTAGGACTTCTTGCAACCAGAAGGGCTTAAAGCCTGGAATTTTAAAGGTCAGCAGGCTTGGCTGGGATAGAGCCTAGAAGGTACTGCACTACTCCTGGAGAGAAGGCAGGCAAACAATTTGGAGGCAGATATCATGGAAACAGCAATCTGAAGAGTGCCTGGGGCACACAGTGGGAGATTATTTGCCAGTCTTGACCACGTCCCTGAGGGGCAACATTCATGGACATATCCCTTCAGGAACAAAGGAGCTGGCTGGTGCCATTTCCGTACAAACACAGAGCCACCTGCAGGAAGCAGTGCAGTGCTACACTGGCTGCCTAACTTGCTTATACCAAGCCCCACCCTTATGTGCTCTAAGAGAACTGCCCTTCCCAGTCACACTTGCCTCAGTCCCAAGTGGGTGGGCCCCTCCCCAAGAAGATCAGCATAAACCCCCGCCCACATTGTCACCTGACCAGAGAGTTTTGCAGGGCCTCAGTTCCAGTGTAGGTGGTGACAGGTCTCATTTCACAAGCAGATCAGAGCACACCTAGTTAAAACTCGCCACATTCAGGCCAGGGATGAAACACTGCTCACAGCAGGCAAGGAGAGCCTCTGCAGATGACTGGCCTGCAGGATAGTGCAGCCAGAACACAACAGAGCACACATAGTGCACACTGGTGAATTCCCTGAAGTGACATGCCCTGGGTACTACATGACCTCTTCATCGTAAGGCCATTACTTTCAGGAGCAGTACACATAACTGGCTTTTCTAACACTTATAAGGCAGCAGCAATTTATTATTTTTTTTAAAGATTTTTTTTCTTTCTTTATTTGACAGCGACAGAGCACAAGTAGGCAGCAGGGAAAGGGAGAAGCAGGCTCTCTGCTGAGCAGCAGGCAGAGGGAAAGGGAGAAGCAGGCAGAGGGAAAGGGAGAAGCAGGCTCTCTGCTGAGCAGGAGCCCCTATGTGGGGCTCAATTCCAGGACCCTGGGATCATGACCCGAGCTGAAGGCAGCAGCTTAACCGACTGAGCCATCCAGGCGCCCAAGGCAGCAGCAATTTAGACAAAATGTGAAGAGAGGAATTTATCCTAAATGAAAGAACAAGATAAGGCCACAGGCAGAGATCTAATTGAAACAGATATACGTAACATGCCTGAGGGAGAATTTAAAGTAACAACCATAAGAATACTCACTGGGTTTGAGAAAAGAATAGAAGACATCAATAAGACCCTTACCACAAACATGTAAGAGTTAAAAAAAGAATCAAAGATGAAGAGCCCAATAAACGAGATTAGAAACACACCTGATGCAATGAACAGCAGGCTGGAAGAAGCAGAAGAATGAATTGATGACTTAGAAGAAAAAGTAACAGAAAGCAATGAAGCCGAACAAAAGAGAGAAAGAAGAATTATGCAAAACAAGAATAGACTCAGGGAACTCAGTGACTCTACTAAATATAGTAACATTCATATTACAGGAGTCCTAGAAGAAGAAAGAGAAAAGGGGGCAGAAAATTTATTTGAAGAAATAATAGCTGAAAACTTCCCTAATCTGGGGCAGTGAACAGACATACAGATCCAGGAGGCAGAAAGAACTCCCATCAAAATCAACAAAAGCAGCTCAAAACCAAGACATACTGAAATTAAAGTTGCAAAATATAGTGATAAAGAAAAAATCTTAAAAGCAACAAAAGAAGTCATTAACTTACAAGGGAAAACCCATTAGGCTAGGGTTTTCCATTGAAAGAGATTTTTCAACAGAAACTTGGCAAGCCAGAAGAGAGTAGCACGAGACATTCAAAATGCTGAATAGGAAAAATCTGCAGCCAAGAATGCTCTATCCAGTAAGGCTACCATTTGGAATAGAAGGGGAGATAAAGAGTTTTCCTGACAAAAACCAAGAGTTTGTGATGACTAAACTAGCCCTGCAAAAAATATTAAAGGGGACTCTTTAATATTGAGTGGAAAGGAGAAAACAAAAGTGACAGTATAAATGCAGGAAACACAAAGCAGTAAACATGAATATTTCTGCAAAACTCGGTCAAGGAACTCACACACACAAAAGGATATAAAATATAATAACATATACCCAAAATGTGCGGAGAGGAGAAAAGAATGGGTGCAAATGTGAACAACCATCAACTTAATATAGACTGCTATTTGCAGAAGAGGTTATATACAAACCTAATGGTAACCAATATCAAAACCCACTAATAAACATCAAAGAATAAAGAGAAAGAAATCCAATGTACACTAAAGAAAACCAGCAAAACATGAAAGAGAGAAAGACAAGAAAGGATCAGGGGCGCCTGGGTGGCTCAGTTGGTTAAGCGACTGCCTTTGGCTCAGGTCATGATCTCAGGGTCCTGGGATCGAGCCCCGTATCAGGCTCCCTACTCGGCAGGAAGCCTGCTTCTCCCTTTCCCACTCCCCCTGCTTCTGTTCCCTCTTTCGCTCTCTCTCTGTCAAATAAATAAATAAAATCTTAAAAAAAAAAAAAGACAAGAAAGGATCACAGAAAATCTTCCAAAACAACCACAAGTAATAAAATGGCAATTAATACCTATCAATAATAACTCTGAATGTAAATGGACTAAACGTTCCAATCAAAAGACACAGGGTGTCAGAATGGATAAGAAAACAAGACCCATCTACATGGGGCTAATTTTAGACCTAAAGACACTTTTAATATATATATATATATTTTTTTTAGATTTTATTTATTTATCAGAGAGAGGCAGGCAGAGGGAGAAGCAGGCCCCTTGCTAAGCAAGGAGCCCCATGTGGGACTCGATCCCAGGACTCTGGGATCATGACCTGAGCTGAAAGCAGACGCTTAACTGACTGAGTCACCCAGGCATCCCGACCTAAAGACACTTTTAGATTGAAATTGAGGAGATGGAGAAATATTTATCATGCAAATGGATGTCAAAAGAAAGCTGGAATAGCAATACTTATATTGGACAAACTAGGCTTTAAAACAGACTGTAACAAGAGACAAAGAAGGGCACTACATAATAATAAAGGGAACAATCCAACAAGATATACCAATCATAAATGTTTATGCACTGAAAATGGTAGCACCCAAATATATAAAACAATTAGTAACAAACAGAAAGGAACAAATTAATGATAATACAATAATAGTAGGGGACTTTACCACCCCACTTACACCAATGGATGGATCATCTAAACGGAAACTCAACAAGGAAACAGTGGTTTTGAGTGACACACTGGACCAGTTGGACTAAAACAGCAGAATACACATTCTTTTCAAGTGCACATGGAACATTCTCTAGAATAAATCACATATTAGGTAACAAAACAGGCCTCAACAAATACAAAAAGATTGAAATCATACCATGCCCCTTTTCTGACCCCAATGTTATGAAACTAGAAGTCAACCATAAGAAAATATCTCGAAAGACCACAAATACATGGAGGTTAAACAACATGTGACTCAACAATGAATGGGTGAACCAGGAAATCAAAGAAGAAATTTAAAAAATACATGGACACAGGGGCGCCTGGGTGGCTCAGTTGTTAAGCATCTGCCTTTGGCTCAGGTCATGATCCCAGTGTCCTGGGATCAAGTCCCACATCGGGCTCCCTGCTCTGCAGGAAACCTGCTTCTCCCTCTCCCACTCCCCCTGCTTGTGGTCCCTTGCTCGCTGTCTCACTCTCTCAAATAAATAAATAAATAATCTTTTAAAAAAAATACCTGGACACAAATGAAAAGGAAAACACAACAGTATAAGCTTTGGGATGCAGCAAAAGTGGTCCTAAGAGGGAAGTACATAGTAGTACATGGTAGGCCCACCTCAAAAAGCAAGAAGAATCTGAAACAATGGAACCTTACACCTAAAGGAGCTAGGAAAAGGACAACAAACAAATCCCAAAACAGTAAAAGGAAGGAAATAATAAAGATTGGAGCAGAAATAAATGATATAGAAACTAAAAAAAACAATAGAACAGATCAATGAAACCAGGAGCTGATTCTCTGAAAAAATTAAAATTGATAAACCCCTAGCCAGACATATCAAAAAGAAAAGGGACCCAAATAAGTAAAATCACAAATGAGAGCAGAGAAATAACAGCCAACACTACAGAAATACAAACAATTATAAGAGAATGTTACGAAAAACTATATGCCAACAAATGGACAACCTAGAAGAAATGGATAAATTCCTAGAAACTTATAAACTACCAAAACTGAAATAGGCAGAAATAGAAAACTTGAATAGACCAATAACCAGCAAAGAAACTTAATCAATAATAAAAAAAACTCCCAACAAACAAAAATTCAGGACCAGATGGCTTCATAGGCAAATTCTAAAGAAGAGTTAATACCTATTTAAACATTTAAAGGAGAGTTAATACCTAGTCTTCTCAAACTATTCCAAAAAATAGAAAAGGAAAACTTCCAAATTCATTCTATGAGGCCAGCATTACCCTGATACCAAAACCAGATAAAGACATCACACACAAAAAAGAGAACTACAGGCCAATATTCCTGAGGAACACAGATGCAAAATTTCTCAGTGAAATACTAGCAAACCAAATCCAACAATGCATTAAAAAAAATTATTCACTGTGATCAAATGGATTTATTCCTGGGTTGCTGGTTCAAAATTCACAAATCAATCAATGTGATACATCACATTAACAAAAGAAAGGATAAGGACCACAGATCCTTTTAATAGATGCAGAAAAAGCATTTGACAAAGTACAACATCCATTCATGATAAAAACCCCCAACAAAGTAGGTTTAGAGGAAACATAGCTCAACATAAAAAAGGCCATATATGAAAAATCCAGAGTTAATATCATCCTAAATGGGAGAAAATTGGCAGGTTTTCCTCTAGGTCAGGAATGAGGATGTCCACTCTCATCTCCTTCACTCAACCTAGTACTGGAAGTCCTGGCTACAGCAATCAGAAAACAAAAAGGAATAAAAGGCATCCAAATTGTTAAGGAAGAAGTAAAACTGTCACTATTTGCAGATGACATGACACTATATACAGAAAACCTTAAAGACTCAACCAAAAAACTGCTAGAACTGATAAACGAATTCAGTAAAGTTGCAGGACACAAAATCAACATACAGAAATCTGCTGCATTTCTATACACCAATAATGAAGCAGCAGAAAGAAAAATTAAGGAATCAACCCCACCAAAAACAGTAAGATACCTAGGAATAAACCTAATGAAAGAGGTGAAAGACCTGTACTCTGAAAACTATAAAATACTGATCAAAGAAACTGAAGATGACACAAAGAAATGGAAAGTTATTCCATGCTCATGGACTAGAAAAACAAATACTGTTTAAAATATCTACTATCCAAAGCAATCGACAGATTTAATGCAATCCCTATCAAAATACCAACAGCATTTTTCACAGAGCTAGAACAAACAATCCTAAAATTTGTATGGAACCACAAAAGATCCCAAATAGCCAATGCAATCTTGAAAAAGAAAAGCAAAGCTAGAGGCATCACAATTCCAGACTTCAAGTTATATTACAAAGCTATAATCAAAACAGTATGGTACTGGCACAAAAATAGACATGTAGATCAATGCAACAGAATAGAAAACCCACAAATGAACACACAATCTTCAACAAAGTGGGCAAGAATATCCAATGGGAAAAAGACAGTGTCTTCAACAAATGGTGTTGGGAAAACTGAACAGCTACCTGCAAAAGAATGAAACTGGACCACTTTCTTACACCATACACAAAAATAAATTTAAAATGGATTAAGGACCTAAATGTGAGACCTGAAACCGTAAAAATCCTAGAGGAAAGCACAGGCAGTAACTTCTTTGACATCAGCCATAGCAACTTCTTTCTAGATATGTCTCCTGAGGTACGGGAAACAAAAGCAAAAATTAACTACTGGGACTACATTAAAACCCAAAGCTTCTGCACAGCAAAGGAAACAATCAATAAAACTAAAAGGCAACCTATGGAATGGGAGAAGATACTTGCAAATGATACATCTGATAAAGGGTTAGTATCCAAAATACAAAAAGAACTTTTAAAACTCAACACCCAAAAAACAAATAATCCAATTAAAAAATGGGAGTATGAATAGACATTTTTCCAAAGAAGACATACAGATGGCCAAGAGACACATGAAAAGATGCTCAACCTCACTTTTTATCAGGGAAATGCAAATCAAAAACTACAATGAGCTATCACCTCATACCTGTCAGAATGGCTGCAATCAACAACACAGAAACAACAGGTGTTGGCAAGGATGTGGAGAAAGGGGAACCCCTTTGCACTGTTGGTGGGAATGCAAACTGATGCGGCCACAATGGAAAACAGTATTGGAGGTTCCTCAAAAAGTTAAAATTAGAATTATCCCACGACCCAGCAATTGCACCACTGAGTATTTATTTACCCAAAGAATACAAAAACACTAAATCAAAGGGATAGATGCATTCCAATGTTTATAGCAGCATTATCTACAACAGCCAAATTATGGATACAGCTCAGGTGTCTATCGATTGATGAATGGAAGAAGAAGATATGGTATATATACACAATGGGATATTATTCAGCCATAAAAAAGAATGAAATCTTGCCATTTGCAATGGCATAGATGGAGCTAGAGTATAATGTTAAGTAAACTAAGTCAGAGAAGACAAATACCGTATGATTTCACTCATATGTGGAATTTAAGAAACAAAACAAGCAAGCAAAGGGAATAAAAGAGAGAGAGGCAAACCAAGAAGCCGTCTCTTAACTCTAGAGAACAAACTAATGGTTACCAGAGGGGTGGTGGGCAGGGGATGGGTGAAACAGGTGGTGGGGATTAAGGAGCGCACGTGTTGTGATGAGCACCGGGTCCTGTATGGAAGTGCTGGGTCACTATATTGTACACCTGAAAGTAACATACACTGTATGTTAACTAACTGGAATTTAAATAAAAACGTAAAGAAAAAAAAAAAAAGGAACAATCTATTGATATAAGCAACAGCACTAATAAATCTCAAAAGCATTATTTTAAGTGAAAGAAGCCCCCCAAAACTACAAAGCATATGATTTTATTTATATGACCTCTGGAAAAGGCAAAATTTCAGTGTTAGAAAGCAAATTGGTAATTGCCAGGGGCTGGGGTTTGGGACTAACTACAAAACTGCAAAAGTGACCTTTTTGGTGTCATAGAAATGTTCCGTATCTAGGTTGTAGGAGAGGTCACAACACTGTATACATTTGTCAAACTCTTCTCTTGAAATGGACGAACTACATTCTGCTTAAATTGTACGTCAAGGAAGCTAAATTTAAAAACTTTACTTGAAAAAAATATTCCTAAATGGAAAAGAAGGTGGTAAAATGTGATTTAAAAATCTGTCACGTAAATTATTTTGTGTCTCCCTGAAGATGTTTTTTATTAGGATATATTAATTGAATTAGGAAGGTTATATGATCAATCAATCATGGCAAAATAGGTGGTGAATCCAGGATTTCAGATCCTAGGTCTTATCAATTTCACCAGCTCTGGTACTTGGGCTTGCGGCCAACACTTGATACAAGCATGGAAGAAAACCTCCACATGTCTTTCAGGCATTTCAAATTCATTAAGTCCAAAAGAGAATTAATATCTATATCTCCCCCTACCCCTCACCACAACCCTGTCCTACCCTCTCATCTCCTAAGAAACCAGTTTCTCCTCTGATTCTCTACTGAATAAATAAACACTATACATCCAGTTAACCAAGTCAGAAATCTAGGAGTCTTTGATGCTTCCCATTTGTTTTTGTTTTTTTTTTTAAGATTTTATTTATTTATTTGACAGAGAGAGATAGCAAGAGAGGGAACACAAGCAGGGGGAGCGGGAGAGGGAGAAGCAGGCTTCCCGCAGAGCAGGGAGCCCGATGCGGGGCTCGATCCCAGGACTTCCACTTCCAAGTGTCTGAGCCGAAGGCAGACGCTTAACGACTGAGCCACCCAGGCGCCCCAATGCTTCCCATTTGTCTTATCCTTCACATCCAACTGTGCAATAAGCCCTAAGTTTTAGGCCAATTGGCTTCATAAAATATCTTTCAAATCCTTTCATGTCTTATTATCCCTGGTGTCACTGCCCTAATTCAAGTCACCTTTAATCTTCTACCTAGATTATTTTTTTAAGATTTTATTTATTTATTTGAGAGAGAGAGAGAGACAGAGAAGGAGCAGGGGGAGGGTCAGATGGAGAGGGAGAAGCAGACTCCCCACCGAGCAGGGAGCCTGACGTGGGGCTCAATCCAGGGACTCGGGATCATGACCTGAGCCGAAGGCAGACGTTTAACCGACTGAGCCACCCAGGCGCCCCTAGCTTCTACCTAGACTAGTACAAAAATTTGCTAACAGATCTTCTTGCCTCCAAAGCTGTCTTATTTCAACCCATTTTCATACAACAGTCAGAGGAAATTTTTCTAAACTACAAATCATGATATTCCTTTACCTAAAAGGTTTAGCGCCTACCTGCTGCTCTGCTGTAAAGTCCAAACTTCTCACCAGGGATTACAACACTCAGTCTCTACCTACCTCTTCGGGTTTGTTTCTTACAATAGGCTTCCTTACACTTCGAGATGTGGCCATACTGATTTTTTTTTTCCCCCCAATTCCTTGAGCCTACCTTGCTCGGTCTTGTTTCCAGGCTTTTTTACACACCTTGTTCTTCTATCTAGAATATTTTTCCCTAATCTTAACCTAACCTCTATTTATCCTTTGGGACTCACATGTTCATCATTCCATACAAGAAACCTTCTTTAACCTTCCATTAGATTCCTCTCGTAGGTGTGTGTGGCATCCTGCACTTCTCCAATGGCATGTTCTATGCTGCGCTGTAACTACTGACCCCAAAGTCTACATCTTCTTCCTCCACCAGTGCAGGCTTTATAGCTTGTAAGCCCACAGTGCACCCCCAGGCCGTACAGACCACGTGATGTGGCACGCAACTATTTGTTAAGCAAATGAGATTGCACTGCAGCCTTACTATCAATCCTCGTATCAGAATTCAGAAGTCAGCACAATTCCAAATGGTCTCCAGTGCTACCAGAGCCCTTCCAAAAACGAAAATGAGTTTAGAATTCTTTGTTGCTCTCTACCACTCTTTCTGTACCCCTTGCCTCACCATTTTGTTTCTCATTTCCTACATGCCAGATAGCAAGTACCCTTAGGTTCTCTAAGGTTTCTTAAACTAACTAGATCGGACTTCCACTTCTAAGTTTCTTTTCCCTTCTTCCTGTGCAATTAAAATGACCACTTCTGAAGTCAGATATTCAAATAAACCAATTAAAAGTATAATATAATTGGGAATCTTATCCTTCTCATGGGCATTGTTTTTTAATTTAACAGTTTACTATTCAACTTATAAATGTACTATATGCTCATCAGAGAAATCTGCCCCATCTCACAGTTAATCACTAATAATATGTAGGTGTATTTCCTTCTGGTCTTTTTTCTCTAAATACTGTGCATATATAACATTTGCATGTGTCTTTTACATTTGTGAGGCTGTTGCTTCACTAAACACTATAATATAAACCCTGTCCATGTTATCAAAAGCTTTTTAAACAACACTATAATACTATTTAATTGGAAAGATATATTATGTGTTATATAATTATTCCCTTGGGGGCATTTTCACGGAGAACCTGTGTCACCCAAATCCATCTTTAATCCAATAGGTATAAGGTTGTTTTTTCAGCAGGAAGCTTCCATGTTCCACTGAAACTCCAGTGACTTCCACTATCATCACCACTACATGTCCTTCAGAGGCTTCTTCCATATTCACTATGTCAACTAATATAATTTGAAACCAAAAAATGTACCACACATCTAATACTACTTTAACTTTTTGATAAGGATGTGTTAGAAAGAGACAGACACAGGGGCAGTGGGGGAAGAAGGGAGGGAGGGATGAGGGAGGGAAGGAAGGGAGATAAAGAATTAGGAAATAGGGGTGGCACAACAAAATTAAACATTTGGAAATGTTTACTGCTCACTGCTAGGGCATAAAAATTATACCTGCATACACATCCTTCTATTAAAAAAAATTTACCACCCTGGTTCCTCTAAAAATACCTTAAAATCTTATTATCTCTTACCAGTGCCAATACATTTAGAAATTCTCTTGTGTCAAAATGTAGCAGAGTCCGAACATACGGGTAGATTTCTTCCTCCGGGGAAGCTTCTGCTGAATGCAGGCGAATCAGAAATTCAAAAACCTGCAAGTTGAAAGAAAAGTTGATTATTTTCTCTCCTTACAAAGTATATTGCTGGAGCAACGATTCCCAGTTGGACAAAATAAAGGCAGGTTGAATTTAGTTTAAATTGCCACCATGTTATAACTTTTCCAACCTGTCTCAGCTCTACCTCCTGGCTGCAGTGATGGTGTGGAGGCTCTTTCCTACCACCGCAGAGAGCCCCTGACTCACTTGTAACCCTCAATTACAGTTCATCTTTCTTGCATTGAACAAGAAGTGCAGATCATAAAAATGCCGTGGAAATAGCACCAACCTGGTTTTTAACCAAGGGAACAAGATCTTCAGGGATGTCACCAAGGGGATAGGCTCGGCCTGCAAGACAACAGCTAGAAGAAAAGAAAGAGAAAGAGCTGGTGACTTGTAATGGGCTGAGAACACATTCTTTCTCAAACCCAAGATATTCATTTGATTTTTAAGCAGGCTCAGCTTTTGTCAGGTCAAGTTCAGACCTGATCAAGATGAGAGGCAGTTCAGAAACTGTGGCCCACAGGGACGGTGGTGAAATAACACACCCTGTGACAGAGTAAGCACTTTCATTTCTTCTTATTCTTCCTGAGAAAAACCCAGGCCACATTAAGTGGACAAGAAGGAATAAGAACAGACTATCGGAAAGTCTCACACTCAGCACCAGAAAAAACCTAATGGCCCTGGTTTTACCGGTGATTTACCGGTGAAAAGCCTAATGTTCTCAGAGACTTTAAACCAGTGGCTCTAAGAACAGTGATTAAAGACAGGGAATGAGCTAGGTTAACAATGTCTGGAAAATGTCCACAATAGGACAAGTCTTCAGGGAGAGGAGAACCTGATGAGAAATTAACTGTACAGTTTTACCTCTGAATCAGACCTCCCTTATAGCTAATGCTTTATGAATTATGCCTTGTGGGCTGAACCATAAAGATGTCTTCTGAATATGTCCTCATTTTGGGTGGGGAGGGGGCACTGATTTTAAACTTTTTTGACCTAGTCATCAATTTTGAATGATTACAGACAGCACATTCTAAGAAGTTTAAAGTACATATACAGTACTAGGTAGATGCTGCAATGTTCTTCCAAAAAAAATCAATGTAACAAGTATGAAATAGGTCTCAAAGTTAACACTGACACTAGACAGGGGCTAAAATAATGCTCTGGCAGGTTCTGTCACCTTCCTGCCTGCTAGCCTGGCAGCCAGTTAGCTATCTAAGTTCTATCAGGACACAATTCTGAGCCTACCTAGTCTGTTGGAAAGAACCCTGTTCGAGGAGTAAGGAGATAAACATTTCACAGCTTAACCTCTGTCACTAACTTTTTCATGATCTAAACACATCTCTTGTCCTTTTATATAAAATAGAGACAACACATATTCCACAGAGTTGTCAGTAGTAAAAGTAAAATACTCTTCCACCAGGCTTTCTCAACCTCAGTGTTATTCATATTTTGAGAGAGATAATTCTTTGTTGTGTGGACTACCCTGTGCACTGCTGGATGCTCAGCAACATCTCTGGCCACCACCCACTAGATGACAGCAGCATCTCTCCCCCAGCCCTGATTGTGACAAACAAAAATGACTCTAGACATTGCCAAACATCGGGGGGTGGGGGGTTCACCAACGGGGGACAAAATCACCTATGGTTGAGAACCACACTGTACATGCAAACACTGAAACATGAAAAGCACTATACATATAGGAAATGACAGTACCTCTAAGAATACAGGGGGGAAATTACAGAAGGAGCATACACACAGATAAATTTTTTTTTTTAAATCTCTTACCTAATATATACAAGAAGTTTGTTGCCCATAACAACTTGCTCATCTAAAATAGAAAAAGTATCTTCAGCAATTCTCTCTCAAACCTTTTAGAAATATAATCTTTATGTGGAAACAAAAAATGAAACTTGGCAATTAAGGTATCTTCCTAAATAATACATGATTTGGGATAAGACCACTTTCATTCTTGTTTTTAGAATTTCCATTAGATTCTTTTCACAGATACAAAATCAATGAGTCAAACAAGGGTACAGTAGAAGGCATACATCTGAGGGTAGAGACCCATGCATTGTTGGCTTAACCAATAGCTTGGGACCAGGGGAAGGTGTAGAACAGGCAATGAGTGGATGAGTTAAAGATCATGACCAATTAAGTAATATTAAGGCAAAACTGTAATGTCTTCTCATCTGTAACATGGACTCTTACTACCTATTGTGCTCTAGGGCTGAGAAGGCCACTGTTCACAAATGTTTAAAATAAGAGACATAGATTAGTTTTAGGCCAAAGGGTCAAGGGCAACAGAGAACAGAGCAGAAGACTCAAGAGTGGATAAAGTGATTAGTAATTCTTATGGTGTGCAGATTATAAGAATTTGTGATTGGTAATAATGATGATAAGCTGAAGTTTTTATTTTTGATATACAAATAGTGGACATAATGCAAGCAAGTGTAAATCTCTTAATCAGTCATCCTTTCTAAATACTCCAAATCTATGTTGTTCTAAGTCCAAATAAACTTGAATTGCTCGAAATTATATGAATAATCATACAATCTCCTCCACTATCAACATCTGCTCTAGAGTGGTACATTTCTTATCATCAATGAATCTACAGTGACACATCACATGACGTCTACAGTTTACATTAGGGTTTACTCTTAATGTTGTGCATTCAATGGGTTTTGGCAAATGCATGCTGATGTACAAACACCATTACAGTACTGTACAGAACAGTTTCACTTCTCTAAAGTCCTCTGTGCTCAGCCTACTCATCCCTATCAACCCTTAGCATACAGTATAAGTAGGTTTAGTTTTGTTAGAAACTGCCAAACCATCTTCCACAGTGGCTGTACCATTATGCATTCTCACCAGCAATAAATGAGAGTTCCTGTTGCTCCACATCATTGCCAAAATTTGGTGTTGTCAGTGTTACAGATTTTGGCCATCCCAACAGGCGTGCAGTGGTATCTCGTTGCTTTAATTTTTAATGTCCTAATGATGTTGAACAGCTCTTCATATGCTTACTTGACCTCTGTGTATCTTCTTTGGTGAGATGGCTATTCAGATCTTTTGCCCATTTTTAAATCCAGTTGCTCATTTTCTTATTGCTAAGTTTCAAGAGTTCTTTGTATACTTTGGGTAACTTTTTTTTTTTAAGATTTTTATTTATTTGACAGAGAGAGAGAGAGACAGTGAGAGAGGGAACACAAGCAGGGGGAGTTGGAGAGGGAGAAGCAGGCTTCCCGCTGAGCAGGGAGCCCGATGCAGGGCTTGATCCCAAGACCCTAGGATCATGACCTAGGCCGAAGGCAGACGCTTAACGACTGAGCCACCCAGGCACCCCAGGTAACAGTCTTCTACAAATATTTTCTCCCAATCTGTGGATTATTTTCTTTCTCTTGATATTGTCATTTGTAGAGCACAAGTTTTTAATTTTAACAAAGTCCAGCTTATTATTTCTTTGATGGATGGTATCTTTTCACTGAATGATACTGTATCTAAAAATTCATCACCATAACCACAGCCAATTATCTCCTATGCTATATTCTAGATGTTCTCCTAGCTTTGCATTCTACAATTAGGTCTAAAATCCATTTTGGACTCATTTTTGTAAAGGGTGTAAATTCTGTGTCTCAATTTTTTTTTTTAATGTGGATGTCCAGTTGTCCCAGCACTATTTGTTGGAAAGACTATCTTTGTCCAATGTACTGTCTTTGCTTCTTTGTCAAAGTTCAGACTATATTTATGAGTCTATTTTGGGACTCTCTATTCTGTTCTTCTCACCTGTTTTTCTTTTTCTTTCTTTTTTTTTTTTTTTTGCTGATACCACACTGTCTCAATTATTATAGTTACACAAAGTCTTGGGTAGTGTCAGTTTGCCAGCTTTGTTCTTCTCTCTCAATATTGACTTTGCTCTTCTGGATCTTTTGTCTCTCCATATAAATTTTAGAATCAGTTTATCAATATCCAAAAAATAACTTACCTGGGATTTTGATTGGGATTACATCTGAATCTGTACATAAAGTTGAGGAAAAAAATGACATCTTGACAATACTGAGAGTTCCACTCCATGAACATAGAATATCCATCTATTTAGTTCTTTGATATCTTTCATCAGTTTTGTAGTCTTCATATAGATTTTATACATATTTTGTTATATTTATACATACGTAATTCATTTTTTAGGGTGCTAATATAAATGGTAATGTTTATAATTTCAAATTCCACTTGTTTATTCCAAGTATGTAGTAAAGCAACTGCCTTTCGTATATTAACCTTACATCCTGCAACCTTGCTACAACTGCTTATTAGTTCCATGAGTTTTTTTTGTCAAGTCTTTCACATTTTCTACATAAATGATGTCACCTATGAACAGTTTTATTTTTTCCTTCCCAAACTATATAACCTTCTATTCCTTTTCTTGTCTTTTTGCATTAGGTAGGACTTCTAGTATGATGTTAAAAGCAGCAGTGAGAAGGGGACATCCTTGCCTTGACCCTGATTTTGCAGTAAAGCTTCAAATTTCTCACTATTAAGTATGATGTTAGCTGTAGTGTTTTTTTATAGATATTCTTTATCAAGTTGAGAACGTTTTCCTCAATTACGGAGAGTTTTTTTTCATGAATGGATGTTGGATTTTGTCAAATGCTTTTTCTGCATCTGTTGACATGATCATGAGATTTTTCTTCTCTTCCTTACTGATGGAATGGAATAATTAATTTTCAAACGCTGAAGCAGCCGTGTATACCTAGGATAAGTCTTATTTGGTTGTAGTGAATAATTCTTTTTATACATTCTTGAATTCAATTTGCTAATATTTTATTGAGTACTTCTACATCTATGCTCATGAGAGATACTTGTCTGAAGTTTTCTTTTGCTATAACATCTTTGTCTGATTTTGCTATTAGGGCATTAGGTTAATGCTGGCCTCACAGATTGAGTCAGAAGTATTCCCTTAGCTCTTTTAGAAGAGATTGTAGAGAACTGGTGTAACTTCTTCCTTACATGTTTGGTAGAATTTACCAGTGAAACCTATCTGGGCCTGGCACTTTTGTTCAAGAAGGTTATTAATTATTGACTCAATTTCCATAATAGATGTAGGCTTATACAGATTATCAATTTCTTCTTGTATCCTTCAAAGAATTAATCTATTTCGTAAGGGTTATCAAATTTGTGGACATGTGTTTATAATATTCCTTTCTTATCCTTTTAATATCCATGGGATCTGTACTGATGTCTTCGCTTTCATTTCTAATACTAGTAATTTGCGTCTTTTCTCTTTGTTGATATGGCTAGAGGCTAATCAATCTTAATGATCTTTTCAAAGAAATAACTTTTCAAAAAAGTCAACAATTTTCTCTACTGACTTCCTGTTTTTAATTTCATGGATATCTGCTCCAATGTTTATTATTTCTTTTCTTTGCTCGCTTTGGATTTAATTTGCTCTTCTTTTTCTAAATTCCTAAAGTAGAAGCCTTACAGTATTGATTTTAAATCTTTTTTTTCTAATATATGCATTCAATGTTATAAATTTCCCTCAGAGCACTGCTTTTGCTGCATCTCACATATTACAAGTATTTTCACTTAATTAAAAATATTAAATTTCTTGAGATTTCTCCTTTGTCTCGTGTTACTTAGAAGTGTATTGCTTAATCTCTATGTATATGTTGAATTTTCCAGCTTTCTTTCAACTTTATGTCTATGTTAATTCTGTGCTCTAAGATCAGGTGTTGTATGATTTCTACTCTTTTAAATTTCTTAAAGTGTGTTTTATGGCTCTGAATGTGGTCTCTCTTATTAGTAAATGTTTCACATGATCTTGAAAAGAATGTGTAATCTTTTATGGTTGGATGAAATAGCCTACAGATGTTAATAATATCCAGTTGAATGAAGGTGCTGCTGGGTTCACCTATGTCCTTACTAATTTTCTGCCTGCTGGATCTGTACATTTCTGATATGGGGTGTTAAAATCTCCAACTGTAATAGTGGATTTATCTATTTCTCCTCACTATTCTATCAGTTTTTGCCTCATGTATTTTGGCACTGTTGTTAGGTGCATGCACATTAAGAATTGTTATGTCTTCTTAAAGTATTAATCCCTTAATCATTATATAATGCCCCTCATTATCCCTGATAAGTTTATTTGTTCTGAAGTTGGCTCTGTCTGAAATTAATATAGTTACTCCTGCTTTCCTTTAATTAGTGTTATTGTGGATATCTTTCTCTGTTTATTTAATGTGTCCTTATATTTATATTTAAAATGGGTTTCTTATACACAACTTTTAGTTGAGTCTTGTTTTTTTGACCCATTCTAATATTCTCTTTTAATTGGTATATTTAGACTATGGACATTTTAAATGATTACTGATATATGTGGATATCTACCATGTTGTTACTGTTTTCTATTTCTTGTCCATATTCTTTATTCATATTTTTGTCTTCAATACTTTTTCTGCCTTTTGCAGTTTTAACTGAACATTTTATATAATTCTATTTTTCCCTTTTCCTAGTATATCAATTATGCATCCTTTTTTTAGTTGTTGCTCTCCAATCTGCAACATAAATTTACTACCAATCCAGATCGACTTCCAAATAACACTATACTGCTTTCACAGGTAGTATAACTATCTTATACCAATGAAATACTCTTAATTCCTCCCTCCTGTACCTTGTGTCCTTGCAGTCCTTCATTTCATTTATACATAAACATACACATATAAGTATATGTACACACATAATCAAATCCATTGTTGCTATTATAATCTTGAACTATTATCTGATAGATCAAAAAAAAAAAAAAAAAAGAAAAACAGAGGTTTTTTTGAGCCAAACTGTTTGAATCTTGTTGCTTGGTGGTGTGGTCTGTATTTGCTGTGTTTAGAAGGAAGCAGGAGAGTGTGTTCATGACCTCAGCTGGCTGAAGGGCAGAGCACGACCCTCCAATTATACCCCAGGATTGCAGCTCACACCTCAATGCCACAGCATCCCTTGGCTTCATGCCCAGGGGATGCCATCTGCAGAGGCTCATGACAGAGCAGCTTGTCAAAGTCGGGGCGCATTCCAAGAAAACCAGAGGGCATGTTTCTGGAAACTGCTGTTGGAGCTAAGCTCTTGGTTTCTCTGTGGGGGTGTGTTCTGGGGGCACACTCATTCCTCTAGATATTGGCTGACATGCCATTATCTTTGAAAAGACTGAGCACCCCTGAGGAAGCCCCCTTTTTCCAGTAAAAAGTTTAGGGTTCTCTGTAGTGGCTGGTTGGAGGGGGACGAGGTTGGGCTTTCTCTAGTCCTCATAGTTTCCCTGTTTGTCAATCAAATTTCCTCCTGATGAAGATCATTTCCCCTACAAAGCCCAGGTCTCTGCAGACTGACTTAGCAAGGGGCACTAACAGCCATCCATGTCTGTACCCCCACCCAAAGTCCAGTGTTTTTTGCAAAGAGATAAAACTCCACCCCTGTACCCCCCATGTCGAGAGAACATCAGGGCAGGGGAAGAACCAAGTCCATTTCCTGTCCTTGTCTCCTCTGTGAACTGAATTTCAGAAATTTTTTCTATATGCAACACAAAACTTCCAGATCCATAAAACGCCCCAAGGATGAGGGGATAAAGTCGGTTGTTTTGTTTTGTGTTTGTTTTTTCTGGAAACTGCACTTCAAATTTTCCTAGGCCATAGAAGCCCAGAAGGACATGTGTTCTCATTTGCCTGCCTGATTCCATGGTGGTGTAACTTTTGTGTTATTTTCTTGGTGTTGGAACTGCTCTCCTTTATAGTCCTGTTCAAGTTAAACTCACGTAAACTCTCTGGCTGGGAGCAGCACCTATGTTGCTGCTGCATAAGACTCTATTTGGATGCCAGTCCACAGGGCTGATGAAATCACCTGCTGTGTATCAATAATCATTAGTGACAATGATGGCATGAAAAGCTGCAATACGTATATAGTACATTTTACAATTCTTTGTGAAAAAAAGAATAAGAAAAATAAACATTTTTGTTTTACCTTCACTTATTAATTCTCTGATGCTCTTTCTTGGATCTGAGTTTCTTACCTATATTATTTTCTTTCTAAGGAACTTCTTTTAACATTTCTTATAAGACAGGTCTATTGGCAACAAATTCTCTCCATTTGGTTTGTCTCAGAAAGTCTATTTCTCTTTCACTGTTGAAGGATAATTTTACAGGGTACAAAATTCTATGTTGATGGGGTTTTTTCTCTCAACACTTTAAATATTTGTTCCCAACACTTTAAATATTTACTCCATTCTCTTCTTTCTTGCATGGTTTCTAAGAAGGCACATGTAATTCTCATTTTTGCTCCTTTACAAGTAAGGTTCTTTTTTCCTCTGGCCTCTTTCAGAATTTTTATCTTTTCTGCAGTGTAAATATGATATGCATAGGTGCGGTGTGGGGTTTTTTTGTTTGTTTGTTTTGCTGATGTTCAGCCTGCTTACTGTTCTCCTAGCTTCTTGGGTCTGTGGTTTGGTGTCTGACATTAATTCGGGGAAATCCTCAGTTATTATTACTTCAAATACTGCTTCTGCTCCTTTCTTCCTTTTCCCTCTGATATTCCCATTATGTGTATGTTACACCTTTTGTAGTTGTCCCACAGTTCCCACAGAACACTTGGATGTTCTGTTCTGTTTTCAGTGTTTTTCTCGTGGCTCTTCAGTTTTTGAACTTTCTGTTGTTATGTCCTCAAGCTCAGAGGTTCTTTCCTCAGCTATGTCCAGTCTATTAATGAGCCCATCAAAGGTATTCTTTATTTCTGTGAGCTTTATGACATTTTAATGTTACCTAGTCCTATCCCCCCTTCCCCAGTTTTACCATAGCTCTAGGTTATAGTGGCCACCTGAAGGAATAAAATGGGTTTGGAGCTCCCCCAAAGCCTCAACCTCTGAGAACTATAAATATGTGACCTATTTGGCAGCTCACTTAGAAGCTCCATTCTCAAGGCTTGTCTTTTTTTTGTCCTGACTGAGCTTACTCAATGCAAACAGCACTATCCACATCCCCCTGCCCCCACCCAGGACATCTGTCAAAAACAGTTCAACTTAACTTTACAGGTGCCAGAGGTGGTACTACCAGAATGAACCAATAAACTCAACAAAAAACTTAAAAGGAAAAACTGGAGAATGGGAGTCTGCAGGGGGCTTTAAAAAGTTCCAACATATTTCCAGAACTCTAGAAGGACATACAGGGTTGTACACATATCCAGGAAAGACCTGGTAAAGTCCTAATCTACTCATGGCAGACTTTGAGGCTCTGCACAAGCAGGAAGTAAAGGTTAAGGCAGAATTATAAGCTACCTGCCGAAGCATTGAAAGTGCTAAAATAAAATGAAGCAAACTGATAAAGACATAAACAATTCCACAGTAATACTTGGAGACTTCACAAATCCACTTTTAATAATGGATAGAACAATTAGCAGAAGATGAACAGTAAATAGAAATCTTAAAACTATAAGCCAACTAGACCCAATAGACATCTACAGAACATTCCACTCAACAACAAAACATATTCAACACATTATTTTCGAGTGCATATGGAACATTCTCCACAACAGACCCTATGTTAGGCTATAAAATAAGTCTTGGGGCTCCTGGGTGGCTTAGTTAAGCGTGTGACTCTTGATTTCAGCTCAGATCATGATCTCAGGGTTGTGAAATCAAGCCCCACGTCCAGCTCTGTTCTCAGCATGGAGTCTGCTTGAGATTCTCTCTCTCCCTCTGCCCCTCCCCCGGCTCTCTCTTTCTCTCTCAAAATAAAAAATAAATAAGTCTCAGTAAATTTAAAAAGACAGAAATCATACAAAATATGTTCTCTGGCCACAATGTAATAAAATCAGAAATCAGTATGAGGAGGAAAAGTGAGAAAATAACAGATACGTTGAAATTAAATAACATACTTCTAAAAAACCAGTATCACAAGGAAAATCAGCAATTACTTTGAGATGAATTAAAATAAAGACACAAAATACCAAAATTTATGGGATACAGCTAATGCATTACTTAGAAGAATATTTGTAGGTATAAATACCTATTTTTAAAAAGAAAAAAGATTTCAAATAACCTAAAATTCCACTTCAAAAGGCTAAAAAAAAAAGGGGGGGTGAATCAAACCCAATTAGTAAGATGAAGGATGTAAATATTAAAGATTAAAGCTGAAATAAATGAAAGATGAAAGGAAAATGAAGAGTATCAATGAAATCAAAATTGATTCTCTGAAAAGGCCAACAAAACTGACAAACCTTTAGCTAGACAGACCAAGAAACAAGAGTCAAGTTACTCAAATCAGAAATAAAAGATATCACTACTGACCTTATAAAAATAAAAGGAATACAAGAGCATACCATAAGCACTATATGCCAACAAATTAGATAACACAGATGAAATGGACAAATTCCTAGAAATACCAAAACTGACTCAAAATGAAATAGATAATCTGAACAAACTATAACAAGCAAAGAGACTGAACTTAAAAACTTCCAACTAAGAATATCTCAGGCTCACATGGCTTCACTAATTCCACCAAATTCCAAACTTGTTTTTTAAGATTTATTTATTTATTTTAGAGAGAGAGAGTGCGCATGTGAGTGTGGGGGAGAGGGGCAGAGGGAGAGAGAAACCCAAGCCGACTCCACACTGAACAAGGAGCCCAATCCGGGGCTCAATCCCACGACCCAGAGATCATGACCTGAACTGAAACCAAGAGTCAGAGGCTTAACCAACTGTGCCACCAAAGTGCCCCTTTTTAAAAGATTTATTTTTGGAGAGAGAGGCAGAGACAGAGAGAGCGGGACAGAGAAAGGGAGAGAAAGGGAGGGTGGGTGAGAGAGAGAGAGAGAGCACATGAGTGGGGGGATGGGCTGAGAGGAGAGAGAGAATCTCCAGCAGACCCCACTGAGCATGGAGCCCAAGCCAGGGCTCAATCCCATAACCCTGAGATCATGACCTGAGCCAAAACCAAGAGTCAGAAACTCAACTGAATAAGCCACCCAGGCACCCCTGAATTCTACCAAACATTTAAAAAAGAATACCAATCCTTCATAAACTCTTCCAAAGATCAGAAGACAGAGCACTTCCCGACTCATCCCATAATGCAAGTATACCAAGTATCAAGTATATTCGATACTAGGACCAGAAAAAGACATGAAAAGAATATAAAACTAAAGGATATCCTTTACAGACATAAAAATCCTCAAAAAAATTAAAAAAACCCAAAAAACTAGCAAACTGAATCCAACAGCACCTATAAAAGATGTGTACATCATGACCAAGGGGTATTTATCCCAACAATGTAACACTGGCTTAACGTATAAAAATCAATGAAATCTTACAGACCATATAAAATAAAGGACAAAACCCACAAGATTATCTTAACAGATGCAGAAAAAGGCGTTTGATAAAATCCAGTTCTTTCATATTAAAAGCACTCAACAAACTAGGAAAAGAAGGAAATTTCTTCAAACTGATAAGGTCATTTATGAAAAACCCACAGTTTACATCATATTTAATAATGAAAGACTAAATGCTTTCCCCCTTAGATCAGGAAAAAGATAAAGATGTCTACTCTTGCCACTTCCAGTGTATTGGAGGTTCTAACCAGGCCAATTAGAGGGAAAAAAAAAAAGAAATAGAAGGCATTCAGATTAGAAAGGAAAAAGTAAAACTATCTGTATTTACAGATAACATGATCTTACATACGCAGAAAATTCTACAGAATCCATTTAAAAAATTAGAATGAATTCAGCAAGAATGCAGGATATAAGATCAATATACAAAAATCAATTTCATTTCTATAAACTCACAAAGAATATTCCAAAAATGAAATTAAAATACCAATTCCATTTATAATAGCATCAAAATAAGTAAAATAGGAATAGATTCAACAAAAGAAGTATATGACTTACACACTGACAAACTGCAAAACATCGTTGAGAGAAATTAAACAAGACCTAAATAAATGGGAAGATATCCTATGTTCATGGATTGAAAGACTTAATGATGTTAAGACAGCAATAATCCCCAAATTGATCTATAGATTCAAAGCACCCTTATCAAAATCCCAGCCGCCTTTTTGCAGAAATTGGGAAACCAAACTGACTTTAAAAGACCAAAATAAATGGAGAAACAGATCACATTCACAGAATACTCAACAGTGTTAAGATGGCAATCTCCCCCCAAGTTAATTTATAGGGTCAAGTGCAATCTCAAATAAATTTCTAATATGTTTTTTAAAAGGAAGCAATGAGTTGACTTCAGTAGTTATATGTAAAGACAAGGGACCTAGACTAGTCACAACAATTTTGAGAAAGAAAAAGTTGGAAGATTTAAGTACCTGATCTCGACTTACTATAAAGCTGTAATAGTCAAGACAGTATAATCCTGGCCTAAGTACAGACATATAGATCAAGGGAACAGAAAGAGCACAGAAAGAGACCCATACTTATATGCTCAATTGATTTTTGACAAAAATACATTTCTGCCAATTTTTTTTAAACAAAAAAGGTGTCAATGGAAACAAGGTATCTTTTCAAAAAGTGGTAAAGAAACTGATAGCTTTATGAGAAAAAAAAATCCTTGAACTTTACCTTGCATTCCATAGGAAAATTAACTCAAAATGGATTACAGACCTAAATATAAGTGCTGAAACTATTAAATTTACAGAAAAAAACACAGGAGAAAATCTTTATGACACTGAATTGGACAAAGATTTCTTAAAACACCAAAAGTCTAAAACTACAAAAGAAAAAATGAATAAAATGAACTTAATGAAGATTCAAAACTGTTGTTCTATGAAAAACATGTTTAAGAAAGCGAAAAGCTAAGCAACAGACTGGAAGAAAATTCTGCAAAATGTATCTTGAAAAAGGGCTCATATCCAGACCATATAAAGAACTCACAGGCTCTGGTGGGGATTCATTCACTTGGAACTTTTACAACCCACTAATACGAAGTCCAGGAATACCTCCTCTCTAATCCCAAAAAAGTGCTAAAGAGTTAATTAATTAAAAATACAGACACACGTGTGTGTGTGTGTGTGTGTGTGTGTGTGTGTTCGTGTGTCTGTGAATGGGCAAGAGCTCATGAGAAGATGTTCAACATCACTAACCACTGTGGAAATAAATATTAAAATCACAACGAGATACCATCATACACCCACTAGAATGGCTAAAATTTTTCAAAGATTTATAGACTGCCAGTACCAAGTGTTTGCTAGGACATGGAACAACTGGAAGTCTCATATTGCTGACAGAAATGCAAAACGTTAGTCATTTTGAAAAACCAAGTAGCACTACCTTGGAAAGTAAAACATGTATTTACCATATAATCTTCTCCATTCCACTCTTAGGTACTTGCCCAAGAAAAATAAACACATATACCCACACAAAAACGTATTCACAGCTTAGGGTCAGTGATGTGGGATAAAGGCAATATAAAGGATACTGTGGTAATAAAACGGTTTGGTATCCTGACTTTATCCATGTGAATATCCAGTTGTGATACTGTGCTTTAGTTTTGCAAGATGTTATCACTGGGGGCAACTGGGTAAAGAGTATACATGATCTCTTGTGTCATTTCTTAGAATTGCATTAGACTATAATTTCCTCCTAAGTTTAATTAGAAACAAAACTTGTTCACAAATGTTGTAGCAACATTACTTAGCTCCAAATTGGAAGTCAAATGTCCATCATCTGGTGAATAAACAATTGACAGTATATTCAATCTGTGAAATACCACTCAGAAGTAAAAGGGAACAAATATTAATACATGCAACAACCTGGATGTATCTCAAAAACATTATGCTAAGTGAAAGAAATAAAGCACCAAAGATTACCTACTGTATGAGTCCATTTACAAGACAAGTAGTGTCAGAAAGTAGACAGTGACTGCCTGGAGGTTTGCCTGGGTGGAAAAGCTGGAGTATAAAGGGGCAGAGGCTAACTTTAGTATGAAGGAACTTCAGCTCCTTCTATAGTTTGATTATGGTGGTGGTAATATGATTATATACGATTATCAAAATTCATACTGTACACATAAAATTGGTCAATTTTATGAAATTTAAATATCTTAAACTATGAAGAGAAGGAAAAAATCAAGACTTAGAAAATTTATACCTGTTAGCGTCCTTCCTGCATTCAGAGGAGGAGCAATGACTCTGAAAAGTTTCTGCATTAAAATTAAAAAGAAAACAATCACCATCATTTTTAAAAAAGAATATTTTCAAAAACATAATCAAGAATCTTATGCTATTAATCACCTTTCCCTGACTGAATTAGGTATTTGCTATTGAGATTAAATATAAAACTTTTAATGTGGCCATGAACTATTATCGAAGGATCACTGGGAGACAATTGTCATATTCCTCACTCAAAGAAACCATTTAATAAATACCAGTTAGATGAAGGTCTTTGTTGAGACTGTAATTTCTGATATAAAATATCCTTAGGTTATTCAAAATGCTTTATTTAAAAACAATAGTAAGACAATGAAGGGATTAATAGCCTACCAAAATGGTAATGAAGATTACTTTAAAATGAAAACATCTGGGGCGCCTGGGTGGCTCAGTTGGTTAAGCGACTGCCTTCGGCTCAGGTCATGATCCTGGAGTCCCTGGATCGAGTCCCGCATCGGGCTCCCTGCACGGCGGGGAGTCTGCTTCTCCCTCTGACCCTCCCCCCTCTCATGTGCTCTCTCTCATTCTCTCTCTCTCAAATAAATAAATAAAATCTTTAAAAAAATAAATAAAAATAAATAAAAATAAAATGAAAACATATGAACAACAGCAGACACAAAAGGAAACATCTAAATTTAAGCATAGCCTGTGAAAACACAGTAGGATTGATGACAAAACTACACTGGCCTTCCTCAGAGGGAGTTACCTGTTTGGGAAAGAACAGACCCTTAGCACTGGGAAATGTAAATTAAACTGTTCATTAGCATCAAAAAGCCCAAAAAACCAATCCATATTTTCTTTCCCAGGGAAACCCTAAGTCTCTCCCGCCCGCTACCCAACATTTTGCTAAACTGGTATATAAACCTTTAGTTCTGTTCTAATCAGTAAAGTACCCTTTACTAAGTGCTCCTAGTTCTTGTGTGAATAAACCTTATCTTTTCTGCTGTTAATCGGTCTTTTGCCAGTTAATTCGCAGCCCTTCCCCTACCCCTGGGACCTAAATTGTGAGGAAAAGTCTTTACTCTCAACTCAAGGCACTACTTTTACCTCAGAAGGAGCCAAAGGTAGAACTAAGGAAAGATTTCATCAGAAACTGTGGTAGTCATCTCAAATGTGATGACCACTGTCATTCTAGAAAACCTAGAAAATTTCAAGAGGCAGGACACCTTTTAATTTAGACCTCTTTAAGTACAAAAATAACTAAACATGGACAAGTGATTTCCTTGTGGGCAGAAAATTATAAAAAAGGAATCACAGCGTGCCCCTAACCTCCCATTGCTAGCTAACCTCTCCAAATGACTACTTAATACCAAGCTCTTTCAGAAAACCATTAAACTTGAAAACTTCTCTTAACACAAAACAAGTCAACCTTAATAGGCCAGCAGTCCATCTGAGGTGTATAGGTATAAATGCAAACCAGACTTTGAGGAATGAAACACACAAAACTAAAACTTAAAAAGCCCTAAAAACAAAAACCCTGCAATCATTTTTATCACCACAGAATGTATTGAATCAGGATCTGTTCCTAAAGATTACTTTGAGAAAAACTAGAAATTGTAGAGGCAGATTTTAGGCAAAGGGCTGAGCAATGGAAATCTGATCAAGGTAAAAGGGCCCAGAGCTACTACTGAGCTGACTGCAAACAGTCTCATTAAGTGACCCACCTCGAAACAGCCACAGGCCCTAACTGACCAATGACAACAAGGCACAGTTTCTAATAGAGATTACCAAAAAAAAGAGAAAACTCCAAACATCCCCATACTCCCTCACTCCACCCTATAACTGTGGCCCCTCACCACTGTCTTGTCGAAGTCTCTCCTCTGTCCACTACTCCCTTGCAGTGTATTCAATAAACTTTTATCTTTTTTGTTCTGTCTTAGGTGAAGTCTTTCACTGCGGGCACCACAGGCCCCCATCCAAGCAGAGCACCCCACATTTGGTGGATGCCCCCACAGGATCAGGAGACCCCCATAACTGGGATGTCTCACATTTGATGGCCCATATGGGGACCTCTGTCCGCCCAGGGCTCTCCCCAGATTATCTGGGAATTTCTCGGGACTTTCCCTCAGTGGGCCATCCAATGGGGGCATCTCACAGAAACTGCATTAATTCTTCCTAATTGTGGTTTAGTAGTGCAGGGAGGTCCTGGATCTCACTGAGGACACAGCTGACAGCTCTTACCAGGGAAGTACTGGGGAAGCAGCTGAGAGGTGTTAAATGTAAAGACTACTTAACTAGACACACAATCAGCGTCAAAACCAGGGGAAGAGGGCTGTGGCATTCATTCTGGAAACTGACCAAGAGAAGAGAGGTGCAACCAAAACTGGAGGAGTTTTGAATTAGAGTGATACTCACCTACCAAGTTAAGTGTGTTTAATGAAGCCTGAAATATCAAAAGATAACTGCTGGCTTAGTAATACTGAAGATAGTTTTGGATGGCCATTAAATGTGAAAAAAAAAAAAAAAGTTGCTTGGATGCCTTCTGCAGATGCCTGGCTCTTGTGAGCCAGGTAATTAGTCATTGTAATAAAACAATGGGCTGGCAGGGTACTACATATATCCACAATCCATTATCTATATTCTGTCCTCAATTTAAGGCAAATAACAAGATGGATATGGCATTTGGTTCTTTTTAAAATAAGCCCAAATGCTTTTTAGCGATAAGGAGAGTAAATTATAATGCATGCTGTAAACGCTGAACTGGGAAAAGCAACAAATCAGCAATTAACAAATAATGATCTTTCACTGTTATCAGGACCCTCCCCCAGCACAATGTATCTACAAAGAGTATTTCTCAACAGTATATTTGCTACACACAATAAGTATATAAAATACATTTCTTACACATTTTGGAAAATGTACTATAACATCAAAAATCTTAAGGAGGAAAAAAAACAAAACTTAAAGTCTAACAGGCAAGCATTATCTTTAATTGTATCCATTTGTTCCCTGGGATTTAAATACCTACTTATGCAGATAAAAAAGAAAGCAATGGCAGAAGGTGTGAAATTAAAGGCTACCTAAATTCCCAAGCTAAAATGGGTATAAGTCTAATAATAAATCTACAAGGAATTAGGCGACTGGATGAAAACAAACTATTCAAAGCAAATGGATAATAGGAAAAAGCTCTTAACAGACAATATTAAATATGTGTCCAAGTTGGGCAGTATCTTACCTCCATTGGACTTATAAATTCATTCATGCCTCTGTTGTAGACATAGATCATAGCATCATACAGACGATTTTCCCAACACATGAGAACTACCTGTAAAAAGGAAGAGTCGCTTATTCCATACAATTGGGTCTCACCAATTATCTTCCTTAGAGCTTTAACAGTGGAGAAAATCTTGAATACTCTTCCCTAATTTTTCTTAGTCCTTCTCTGAAAAAAACTGAAGTACAGGTGACTCTTGAACAATGTGGAGGTTAGGGATGCTGACACCTCACTACCCCTCTGCACAGTCAAAACTCCATATATAACTTTTTGACTCCCCCAAAACTCAACTACTAATAGCCTACAGTCACCGGGCAGTCTTACTGATAACAGTCAAGCAACACTTAATTTCATACATTATATGTATTATATTCTGTATTCTTACTATAAAGTAGGACAGAGAAAAGAAAATGTTATTAAGAAAATTATATGGAAGAGGAAATACATTTACACTACTGTGCTGTATTTATTGAAAGAAGTCCACATATAAACAGACCTGAGTAGTTCAGAATCATGTTGTTCAAGGGTCAACAGTACTCAAACACAATGCCAGGGTAAGAGTTGTTGGAGGTTCAATACTACTTTTAATTGTACAATAGCTACTTTTAAACATCCCCAATGTCTACTTTTTTCTCTATCTACCCCTTTTCCATATTCATTTTACCCTTGGTCAACAGCTCTACAAATTATTTAACTGAACATCTATAGTCAGGGCCACTGCTAGGATCAAACAAACCCAGACGTAGTCTCTACCCTTACAGAACTACTGTTCATCTTGGACACTAACCAAAAGAAGGGAGGGGCACAAAACAGTGTGAGCTAAAACTAGGGGAGATACTCAATTACACATTTAATTCATTTACAAATGTGATTTGTTACAGAGGAACCTGATTTGGTGTATAGAGTATTCAGGTCACCCCTGAGGAAGCAATATTTAAGCGAGGGCCTGAAGAATGCATGCATATGAGCCAAAAGCAGAGATGGAATTTAAGGACTATGCAGGCTGAAGCAATAAAGATGAAGTCTCAAGGCAGCAAGAAGCTTGAAGTGTTTAAAGATGGAGAGAAATTAATTTCAGAAAATATTTAGAAGAGGAACAGCGATGACTTACAGTGTACTCTATATTCTGTTCCTATGAGGGATATGTTATACAGAGTGACAAGGGAAGAGGACTGAAGTAGAAGAGGAGAGGGTGGTAAAGGAGAGTAAGGAGCAGCCAGAGAATTAAGAGGAAAAACAGAAGTGAAGTGTCATGGAAGAGTCTTCGTAGACTAAGGCATGTTCTGGGCCCTTTTCTCTTCTCTCACTGCCCTCTCTCAGCCAGTGCTGTGATCATACATCTCTGTACTGATGAGTAACACATTTACCTCCCCTCTGACTCATATATCCAACCACTTACTTGATCTCTTCACCTGAATGTCTATCTCAAAATAAAATGGCAAAACAGAACTCCTCATTTTGTCTCTCAAACTTAGACCTACCCAGTCTTCCAATCTTCTTAGAGGAATCACTATCCACCTTTATCTCAAGCCAAAAAACTAAGTGTCATCCTTAAACTCTTTCTTTCCCACACTTCTACACCCTTGCATCCAATTCATCAGCACATCAACCCTACTGCCAAAACATATCCAAAATCAAGTCATCTCTCTCCATCTCACTGTGACCATCTCTGGTCAGGACCGTCTCCTGGACCAGTACCTAATCTCCTTACTTCTTCTGTACTTGGCTCCCACCTTCATTCTGTTATCCCTAAAGTAAACCAGAGTCATCTTGCTTAAAACCTTTTAATGATTTCCCAGAGCACTAAGAATAAAATGGAAAAATCTATACCTTGCCTTGAAAGGTCTACCTCTCTTTTTCAACCAAGCTCCCAGCCTGTTTGCCTTTTATCTGTAACATTAACATTCGACGCCTTTTTTTTTTTTTTTTGCATTAGCTGTTGCTTTTACCTGGAACAATCTTCTCCAAGATCTCTGCATTACTGATTCTTCTTGTCATTCGGATTTCAGACTCAATGTTACCTCCTCAGGAAGATTTTCTACAGTTAAGCAATCTAAGATAGCCTTACATCCTCTTTCTACAGTACTACCTATTTGACTTTTAACATAACACTTATTTTTTTATACTTCTGGTTTATCTATTTACTATCAAACTTTTTGGCTAAAATGTAAGCCTCTGGGGGCGCCTGGGTGGCTCAGTCGTTAAGCGTCTGCCTTCGGCTCAGGTCATGATCTCAGGGTCCTGGGATGGAGCCCCGCATCGGGCTCCCTGCTCAGCAGGGAGCCTGCTTCTCCCTCTCCCACTCCCCCTGCTTGTGTTCCCTCTCTCACTGTGTGTCTCTCTGTCAAATAAATAAATAAAATCTTTTAAAAAAATAATAAAATGTAAGCCTCTGAGAGGATAAGTGTTGTCCACTAGGGTCACTGAAGCATCCTGGGAACCTGACAATCAATGCTTCTTGAATTAACAAACAAATGCTACTGAAAGAGTAAGAATATGACTTGGTACAGTGGACAGGGAGGGCACTGCTGACTTCATTGAAAGCAAGGCTGAATAGTTATTAGGATGTGGGGAAAATGGAAGTACAACCTAGACAATGCTTTCAAGACATCTGGCTGTGACTGGGAAGAGCGACTTGGGGCAGTAACCCACAGGGAAGAAGTCTTCCTATGGAGAGAAGGGAAACTGAAAAGAAGATTTTTAAAATTGTTTTAACATAAAAAAAGAGTAGAACATATTTATATAGTGTTGGGGAAAAGCTAAAAATATTGGGAAGACAAGAAATGAGAAATTTCTCTTATACTGGTGATACATAAATAAAACTAGATTGATAACATGCTCTCAAATCACTGGAACTATTACCTGACATGAAGACTATGCTAAATTACCCATACAACAGAAAGGCATACATTAAAGAGGATCTGGCTTTACTTTGCAAACTCGCAGCCATTCATAAAGAGCTTCCAGGAAGAAAACAGTAACCATTTCTCCAAGTCCTTCACTTTATGTGATTTTGCACATTAAAAAAACCAAAAACCAAAAAACTACTCTTGGTTTTTCTAAAATCTTTTAAGTCATCCATATTTTAACTCAACAGGGCTTACTTATTAGCATCTTTGCACCTCTGTGCCTTTGTAGGAGTGGCATGCCCATTACTAGGACTTACACGGAACTCAGTAAGAGTGAAACGTCTAAGGCCAAAGTATATACTGCTCCTCAATTAAGACTGAAACTTATTGCAGAGACCTCAGATGTACTGGAGGTATGTTTAAAAACAACGGGCTGGCTGATCGAGCTAAGACATCCTGTAATTTCCTTCTTATAGTATGTTGTGCATTTCAAAACTCACTGCATAGAAGTTATCAACTCTGGACACACAAAGTAGCTTTCTGAAAAATGGCTTCATACTCTTAGAAGTGAAAATACTCTATTATTCATGCAAAAGTACTCGTAGTTGAAATTCACTTGCAGGATGAAAATTGGTACTACTGAATAAACAAATGGATGAAGAAGGATCAGTCAATAAGCATCTATTGAGCAACTACCAAATGTAAACTTTATGCTAAGTGCTGTGGGGGATGTCAAAGAAATAGAAGACTCTTGGCTTGTAGGAGTTCATAATCCAGCTTTCATTAAAGAACAGTCCTAAGAAATATATTGACAAATACAAGTTTAAGAAACATCTTCCCAAAAGTGCTCAGTAAATAAATGGGGTTGATGGAAGGCACAATGGGGCCAAATCAGTCAGATAAGTATAAGCAATAAAGGAATGATGTTTATTCTGTATATTAGTAAATTTTCTATAAACTCACCTGCTGAATATCTAGGCTGGTAATATCCATATGTACAATGAGGGCTTCCACATTTTCCATTAACTTTTTATCTTGGAAGTGAACAATCAAGTCTTTCATTACCTGGGGGGTCATTCCCACCAATTTATCACTTAAAATATATGGTTCAAGGCACTCCAAAAACACTCCTTTGGCCACTGAATTCTCACTTAGTTTGTCATACATCTGGCTAAATAAAAGATCCCTGTAAGAGAAAAGGAAAAAACACACTTTAGGAATATTCTGAGTATTCACTAAATTCAGTCTGCTCTTTCTCCTCTTTTTCCTATTTCAACTGACAAGTTTAACAAAAACAGTAACAATACTTGCATAGAGCTTTATACTGTGAAAAACATTTTACATGTAGTATCTTAATGAATTCCCCCAATATTTTTACAACCAAGAAAAGCTGAATAAATTATTTGCAGAAAGTCACATAGCCAACAAGTGATAGAATCAGAATTTGAACTCAGCCTTCTGACCTAAATCCTATGTTGAATCTCTTACGGCACACTGTTTCTTAAAGACAATGGTGATATGTCAGTGGGTAGTACAATGAACATGATGAAGTAGAAAAATATGAAAAAGGACTATTCCTAGGGACATCTAGCTGTCTCAGTCAGTAGAGCATGTGACTCTTGATCTTGGGGTCATGAGTTTGAGTCCCACATTCAGTGCAGAGACTACTTTAAAAAAAAAAAAAAAAGACTATTCCTATTTATCCTTTCCTCTTTCCTGATATCTAAATATTCCCAACTGATCTCCAGATGCTCTAATAAATATTCTCCCAAAATGATGAGAACATGTCTTTGAATTTTGTTTTATTTTTACTTTAAAGTAGGGATACCAATAGGAGTTGCTGAGTTTTATTCTTCTTACTTCTTTATTTATAGGCTCTGACTGGTTAAGAAAGAACATATAGTTTTGCCATTAATCTTACCAGCATTACATGGTAAGATTATTAGAGCATCAAGATGTTTCTTTATCTAGTTCTTATCCCTTGCTTCCCAAAGGGTTTAGGTGGTGATTATTGACGAAGAGGGAGAAAATGTTCACTCTTTAAAAATATATGTATCTGGAATCTTATTGCAGAAACAAATTTTTTTAAATTAATCTAAATGTACCACACTCAATAATTGTTTTATTTATTTCATATTTCTTCTGCAAATAGTCCATATATAATTTTATACTCAGAGATATAATTCCAAATTCCACTTTCCGCAACATTATATAAGCATCATTCTAAGATACCACCTACTCTTTAAATTTACCATTTTGTTTAACTCACAACATTTCACCATACTGAAACAATAGAATTTACTTAAGTATTCCTGTAGTGTTGGATATATCACTTACTTCCAGTATTCTACTATCATGAGTGATGTCACAATGAATATCTACATATAGTCTTTCCCATTTGGGGGACTTAGTTCCTTAGTCATTCTACTTTAAGAAATTTATCTTAAGGGGCGCCTGGGTGGCTCAGATGGTTAAGTGTCTGCCTTCGGCTCAGGTCATGATCTCAGGGTCCTGGGAAAGAGCCCCGCATCGGGCTCCCTGCTCAGCGGGAGGCCTGCTTCTCTCTCTCTCCCTCTACTACTCCTCCCTGCTTGTACTCTCTCACTCTCTCTGTCGAATAAATAAATAAAATCTTAAAAAAAAAAAGAAATTTATCTTAAGTCAAAAGATATGAAAAATTTTGTGGCATTTGAAATGTATTACTAAATCATCTTCAAAAAGTATCACAGCACCAATTTACATTGCCACCAGCAATGTAGAATTGTACAGTTTCACCAGACAATTATGTTTGGTTTTTCTACCAGATAATTTAATAAGTGTAAACGAGGGGCGCCTGGGTAGCTCAGGTTAAGTGTCTGACTTTGACTCAGGACATGATCTCAGGATCCTGGGATCAGGCTCCCTGCTCAGTGGGGAGCCTGCTTCTCCCTCTCCCTCTGCAGCTCCCCCTGCTTGTGCTCTCTCTCTCTCTGTCAAATACATAAATTTTTTTTAAGTATAAATTAAATAATATCACTGTTTTTAATTCTCTGATGACTGGCAAAATTAAATGTTTTCCATGTTCCCATTCATACATTGTACTACCTTGTTATCATTCACCCGATTCATTCATTCCCTTTTGTTGTTTAATAAGAAAAACTGTGCTCGGGCACCTGGGTGGCTGAGTCAGTTGAGCATCCGACTCTTGGATTGTGCTCAGGTCATGGTCTCATGGGTCCTGAGATTTGAGTCCCTGTTGGGGCTCTGCACTCAGCAGAGAGTCTGCTTGAAGATTCTCTCCCTCTGCTCCTCCCTCGGCTCGCAAGTGTGCGATCTTTCTCTCAAATAAATAAATAAATCATTTAAAAAAAATAACTGTGCTAATTCTATTTATCTGTTAAGACTATTTTTTACTGAATGTGTTATCTCTTCCTATGTGTATCATGTCACTTGTGAAAAGTGGTAGCTGGTTCATCTGCAGGTTTGGTCTTTCGTGACAAGTTCCATAAAAAGGTCAAGAAAGATTCTGGAAGGAGCAGGATGGGGTCCTTGCCTCAGCTGAAGTCCTGGAATGGGACAGATGCTAAGAGAACTGGCTACAAATGCATCAGAACCACATGCCACTTTTCAATACACAGTATATGCAATATCCTGGGAGGGAAATCCATATCCATTTATTTTTTTCCTCATATCCACAAATGTAATTTTTACATCAGTTTTCCCCTCTGCTTCATATTTTTCATGTTAGTTTCATTTTAATCAATAGTCTATCACATTTTTGTGACTACCAATTACTAACCAAGTAAAAGAAACTGAGATTAATGAAACTTTACTGCAACAAAGATAAAGAGTAACAAAGTAACTCTAATGAATATAAAGAAAATGCCATATTTGCTAGCCCTTCCACTCTGTAATGTGTTGTTAAAAACAACATGCTAGGGAAGATAATTATATATTTTAGTTCGACACCAAAAGCCCTAGGCAGGAAAATTAAAGAGTGAAAAATTCAGTAAACAGCATAAAAGGTGACAAACCAGGCAGTCCTGTAACAAACAGCAGCATGTAATGCTGGTAAGATTAATGGCAAAACTATATGTTTCTTTCTTAACCAGTCAGAGCCTATAAATAAAGAAGTAAGAAAAATAAAACTCAGCAACTCCTATTGGTATCCCTACTTTAAAGTAAAAATAAAATAAAACTCAAAGACATGTTCTCATCATTTTGGGAGAATATTTATTAGAGCATCAAGCAAGAAGGAAGAAAGAAAAGTACATACCAAAAAAAAGTGTTTAGCTCTTGTGTTTCTTTCTATATTTCGGAATTATACTCGAGGGTGCTGACTTTGTTTCCTGAAGTCCTAACTTTAAAACTGCTGTTTATCGCTTCAAACTTGGCCACCCCGTAGCCAGTACAATACAAAGTCCACTCTGAGTAACAGAGAGCCAAAGAGGTCTTCTTTCTACATAACATCACTTTACATTAATATGAGTATATTAAAGACATTATTTGGGGTTTACCATTCATAATTTCAAACTGATAGAGAAAATGGCCAAATTCACTTTGTGCATTATCAATTTTGCAATTTTAAGCATGTGAAGAACTCAGCTTTGATTATCAGTACAAAGCCAGACTGTCAGAAGGGGAGCAAGAGCCTCAGTCCTTAATACTTGCCAGTCTTGGGGCGCCTGGGTGGCACAGTCCTTAAGTAAGTGTCTGCCTTCGGCTCAGGTCATGATCCCAGAGTCCTGGGATCAAGTCCTGCATTGGGCTCCCTGCTCCGCAGGAAGCCTACTTCTCCCTCCCCCACCCCCCCTGCCTGTGTTCCCTCTCTCGCTGAGTCTCTCTCTGTCAAATAAATAAATAAAATCTTAAAAAAAAAAAAAAAAAAAACTTGCCAGTCTTTACTACGGATATAACTGGAGCCAAATAAATAAATCCCCTGTAAATGTACGCAGGACTCAATAAATTCAAAGTTGATTTGGGCTGCTCTGCTTATTTACAAAAGTAATGGCAAAGTTCAAATGAACTATAAGAAATGATGTTCAAACTGCTCTATTTTCTGATATAAGTATCACAGTTTGTGAAGATTTCCTTTAAAAAAGGCACGGCTTAATTCTGCTAAAGGTTGTATAACTCTATGAATATACTAAAAACTACTGAACTGTACACTTTAAAAAGGGTGAATTTTATGGTATCTGAAATTATATTTCAATACAGCTGTTATAAAATAAAGGCATGGCATCTTTTTCACCTAGCTTTGATGTTTAAAATATTAACATGCAGTTATCAAGAAAACAGTATCTAAAACATCCAATTTCTCAACCATGCTTGATAATTACGATCTTTGTTTCTCAAACGATAATATTGACGTTGAACAAGAATGAATAAAAAACCCTGGCTATCAAAAGACCACTTAGATTCACTTTAGATCTAACAAATATTTCTGGTTCAGATTTATATGTAATTCAAGTCATCTGAATGATGGCTTCTTTTCTGGATATCTGCTTACAGTGATACAAGCTCAAAGTGGTCAAGATCATCTACACACAGCACCCATTTTGTCTTATAATGGCTTTATTGAGATATAATTCATATACAAAAACACAGAACCTATTTTTTTTTTAAAGATTTTATTTATTTATTTGAGAGAGCGAGAATGAGAGAGAGAGTACATGAGAGGGGGGAGGGTCAGAGGGAGAAGCAGGTTCCCTGCTGAGCAGGGAGCCCGATGCGGGACTCGATCCAGGGACTCCAGGATCATGACCTGAGCCGAAGGCAGACGCTTAACCAACTGAGCCACCCAGGCGCCCAGAATCTATTTTTAAACACTGTTCAAAATTATGATTATAGTTCAAATAAACGCTAGACCTATTTTCAAAATAAACGGAAATTATGCCTATCGTTTTAAAGGCAAAATGACAAATCATTAAATGTCCTACATAAAGCTGAAGATGTACCTTTTGTCTAATACTAAAAAGAAAATATACACTACCAAATTGAAAGCAAACTGTGAAAGAAATCAAATTATGAAAATAAAAGTACAAGTCTTCAAAAACAGAATTTCCTGTCACTTCTGATTTTAAACAATTCACAAAAAGACTATAAGGCCAATTTTAACCAAAAAAGATGCCTATAACATACAGGTCAGTATGCCCTAAAGAGAAAAAAAAAAAATGTGGTTCCTGCCACAGTAAAAAGATTTTACACTAGGGGCGCCTGGGTGGCTCAGTCGTTAAGCGTCTGCCTTCGGCTCAGGTCATGATCCCTGGGTCCTGGGATCGAGCCCCACGTCGGGCTCTCTGCTCAGCGGGGAGCCTGCTTCTCCCTCTCCCACTCCCCCTGCTTGTGTTCCCTCTCTCGCTGTGTTTCTCTCTGTCAAATAAATAAAATCTTTAAAAAAAAAAAAAAAGATTTTACACTATAAAAGAATTCTTAAGTACAAATGGGAATACATATATACACTAGTTCAATTACTGTTACTGCTGGATATGGGATTCCATGAATTGTTACTGAAGTAACAGTGATCATAGTGCACCAGTTGTGGTACTCAGTTAAAATCAGTTCAGAATATGTATTTGGTTTATAATTGGACTTACATAAGAAACTGTGTGTGAAAGAGGTGACTATAAAAACAATGTACTCTATCAGAAGAGGCATTAGGGGGCCAGGATTGAGTGTCTAAGTGATGACCCTAGAAGTGGAGGAAATTACCTGAAATTAGCTGAGAACTAGATTATGTTTTGTAAAATTTTGTGTTACGCACAATCTAAGCTTTCTTTTTTTAAAGATTATTTATTTATTTGAGAGAGAAAGAGAGAACGAGCAAGCATGACAGGGAGGGGCAAAGGGAGAGGGAGAAGCAGATTCCCTGCTGTCTGAGCAGGCAGCCTGATGGGGGGCTCGATCCCAGGACCCTGAGATCATGACCTGAGCTGAAGGCAGACGCTTAACCGACTGAGCCACCCAGGTGCCCCCAATCTAAGCATTCTTTAAAGCAATCTTAATGGCTCAGATATTTCAAAAATTTGGGAATGTGGAAGAGAAGACCCTCCACATTAATGGAACCAAATGTCAAAGAAGATGGCATAAAGAGAGGGTCCAGCTCAGGAAGAAAGATATCATACTGGATTGAAGCTACATACATCTTAAGCCTCCACTTCAATTTATCCTAGGGAATTGAGCACTTTTAACCTGTCTATGGCAACTCTAAGAAAAATGATAAAAACTCTACCACTTGAGAGTGAGTACACTGAGCTATTTAAAGTATATATAGAGTTTTCATATCTAATCTATCTTTAATCATTGCATGTCTGGAATGGAAGGAGACTGAAAGATGACCTAGACACAAAGAATTGAGGTTGATCAACTGGCCTATTTGACCCCATATATGGGATCTTTCTGATGAAAAAGAAAAGCCAGGATGGTGAGAACTAAGCAAGCATAAAAGTACACAGTCTAGAACACAAAAGGTAACATTTGACCCAATAACTAGTATCGCATTTCTTACATTGCTGGGAATGCTGCCCTGTCCCTGCTGCCCTTACTAAAATCTTGAGAACAGAAAAAGTGGGGGAAAGATAGTTAAGAACACATATGCTGGACTACTCCCAAGCAGAAGCAGGTTCTAGTACAATCCGGTCCTCAGCCTTTGAAGTTTTTGTTTTTGTTTTTTTTTAATTCATTTGAGAGAGAGAGTATGAACAGGGTGGAGGGGGAGAGGGAGAGGCAGGCTCCCCGCTGAGCAGGGAGCCCAACTCAGGGCTTGATCCCAGGCCCCTGAGATCATGACCTGAGCCAAAGGCAGACGCTTAACCGACTGAACCACCCAGGCGCCCTGGTCTTCAGCCTTTGAAAATGGAATCCAGAGAGAAGGAAGTCATACTATTTACACTACGGTCCCAGGAAAATATCCCTGGCCCTGGATCTAGGCATGTATGAGTGTATCTAGTATATCTAGTATGTATGAGTGGGAGGAAGGAGAGAGAGAGGGAAGAGCTGGGAAAAGGACCCTTGAGATCTTCCTTCCCTTTGGAGGTTAGGTATATATTATAACTGCTGGTATTTTTCTCTGAGATCTCCAACAACAAATGCTGTATTTGTTTCTGACACAGCCCAGGAGAGAACATGCTAAGGAGTCAGGGAAATTTAACGGAAAGAAAGAAGTTGGTAAAAGCAAAAAAATAATAAATAGATCCTAATTTGGTAAAAATCTAGACCAGATCTTATCTTCCAGGTTATAGGCTATGATTTAATGAAGTAATTATTGCATTCTCAGCCAGTCCATAGATTACATAAAATTGGAAATATTTCTTTTTCAAATCATATAAAAAAGAAAAGCTTCTCTTTCAGAAAATTTTGGAAATGAGTATTTCTGAAAGAATGAACCTATTTTTTCATTTTCCCTATATAATCCTTCATCTTACAACTAGTAGGACCATTTTAACTTTACATCACTGTGAGAGTAGTATTCACATATTCAAGGTAAGTCACCCTGCAAACCAAGAGGCAGAATTATTTCATTAATTCATCCATCAGGTACTGGATAACTACTTTGTGCCAGGTACCATTCTAGGTGGAAATAATCCATTTTACAAAGATATGCCTTCTTACTCTAAACAAAATTCAGTCTTAGGTACTTTATTTTATCTCATAATTATGTCAACTTGAAGATTTGGGTTGATTCCAGTACTTATTAGTATTAGGAACATCTCTACATTTCAAATTCCTCATCTGAAAATGAGAAAAACATTACCTTACACTGCAATTATGAGGATTAAATATGTAAAACTGATCCATAAACTATTGAGCTGCTTTAAAAAAATAAAGATAAATAAAAGTAAGGGAGTATGAAAAGTGGGGTAAAGAGAAAACCAAGTTATGAAAAGCTATCATGGCTCTTAGCTTTCTAGGAAAGTTAATTAGCAATACAATTCACTGCCCATTAGCTAAAAGTGAACTAGCTGTTCAGGAGACGCAAAAGTATTTCTGGCAGTAGACCTGAGGGAAATTTTTCCCTTAGGCCCTCATAGAGGAGAAAATGAGTAACATAAAGCAATGTTTTCACCGATATCCCAACCATGAACACAACATACTCCAATGGATAGTAACATATAACACTGTATAGCTGAAACATTGGAATGGACTTAACAGAAACTATAGCTCTTCATGACTTAATGGTCTGACATAGCAAATAACTGCCCTCTTGATAACATTCATATACATTCATACTTTCAAAGTATGATCCAATGTTTTATGATTCAGGCTACCTGAACATAAATTCATGAGTCAGGTCAGTGCTGTACAGGGTTTTAGGAGTATCTGCACTGGATCCTCACAGTTGTCTACCACTCAGAAACAAACTAGTTTAAGGTTAAAAGCAAGAACTCAGGAGCCAGACTGCCTGAATTGGAATCCCATCTTTGCTCCTCAAAAGAAGTGTGAGTTAGCTTTGGCCAAGTTCTTTAATGGCTTTCTGCCTCTGGAACCGCCTATGTAAAATGAAGAGGATAATAATACCTACCTCACTGTTATAAAAATTAGATAAATTAATGTAAAGGGCCTACAACAATACCTGGCAAGAGAGGAGCTATTATTTTAAGTGTGAAAAAACTGTGAACTAGCAAAGGTTGGTTAATTTATACAGTTACTATTTAAACCAACAAAGCCAAATCAAAGTGTATTTACACTGCTATCTTTTCAACAAAAGGCTCTAAAAACCAACACCAGAAGCACTCTGAATTTTGCCCTTTTTTGGGTGGTGTATAAAACTGTTTTAGTGATAGTTCATAAAAGAGGATATATTTACAGAAAATGAATCATACACTTTTACTTTTAAGATCTTTTAGTAGGATTGCTCTTTTGTTAGCTATGTTTGCCTCCACTATCCGGCCACACAAACATATAGCTGATAAACCCACAGCATCTATTTTGGAAAAGTTAGTTTTACTAGGTAAATGGACCGGAAATTGTTAATCAAATTTCTGTAAATTAAACTTTCTTAAAAAAAAATCCCAAATTGACAGACTTCATAACAGTAAATTATAATATAAACAAGAGGCAATCTGGGTTCAAAATAATTGAACCTGACAGGCACTGTATACTTACTTTCGCTCCAACAGCAGGCAGTAATCAACGATGACAGGCACCATGTCCTGAAGAAAAACCATAAAGAAACTATCAGCACCACACCTCTGTCCCATGGACCCCTGGTTCGACATAATCAAAGTGGTCTGCTTAAGACACTGGTAAATTGTTGGGAGAATATAACTTTATACCATGCTTTTGGTAAGTAATTTGGCACTATGTGTCAAAAATCTTTTTTCTTTTTTTTAAAGATTTTATTTATTTATTTGAGAGAGAGAGAATGAGAGACAGAGACCACGAGAGGGAAGAGGGCAGAGGGAGAAGCAGACCCCCTGCTGAGCAGGGAGCCCGATGCGGGACTCGATCCCGGGACTCCAGGATCATGACCTGAGCCGAAGGCAGTCGCTTAACCAACTGAGCCACCCAGGCGCCCTATGTGTCAAAAATCTTAAAAATGTGAAAAGACTTTTACCCAGTAATTCTATCTGGAAATTTATCCTAAATACATTTAAGAAAAAAAAAAAGTTTAATGCATTTTTAGGTATTCACTGCAGATCTATAACAGAAGTAGCAGGAGAAGAGGGAGGAGAGGAAGAAATCGGAATTAAATATACAACATGGGAAAGTCGTTAAGTAAATTTGCTGTTTAAATAAAATACTATGTAATATTACTAATTTACAAAGAGTTTACAACAACATAACAAACTTTAGGTGAAAACTATGTATTTATCTCACAACCTTAATAAAGAAAATTTGCAAAGAAAAAGAAAAAAATATGAAGAAAATATATCAGATTGATAATAGAATACAGCTGGTCCTGTTGGTGGCTCAGGTGATTAAGGCTGTCCATATTTTGTCACAATCCTCCAAACCAGCTATTTTAAGGTTGATTTAACTTCTCGGTTTCATAACATTTTGATTGCTTTAAATTCATCTTGTATAGACTTGTATCAAGTGAATGACAACCCATAATTTTGGCCTTTTTCAAGAGAAACAGTTTGAGGGAGAAACAGAAGCTTATTATTCCTGGAAATTGTCAAGTAACCAAGCATTAGATTTCAGTAGTACTCTTTCATTTTCTGCTGGCTGCAGGGAAATGGCTTCCTTTAAAAAAAAAAAAAAAAAATCCTAGAGGGTCTAAGTTCTAGGTAGAAAAAATCCCACCAGGGGAGAAGGCACTATGTGAAGAACAGAATACTACATGCTAACACTTGTTTGGCAAAACAAATAAAACTGAGGAACCCTTACTATTTGAGAGAGGTATCAGAAGGACCTACAACCCTGAAAAGATTCCATTTGCTTCCTTTAGTCATCAATATTCCTTACAACAGGATTTAAAATCTTATTTAGATTCTTCAAAAACAGGAACTAAAATAATTGAAAAGTGTTAGATCATGTGAAAAATGTGAAAAGTGTTAGAGCTACAGCAAGTGTCAACCCTGTATGAGAATACAGTGGGCCAGATAATCTGGAGGGAAAAAAATCTCCCTAGAAATGCTGGGGGAAAATTTAATAAACATTCCTTACAATACACAGCTGAGCTCCTAAGAAAGTAAGGGCAATACGAGTCTAAAAATGAAAAGGGAACTGAAAACCAAAGCAATAAGCCCTAAGCTGTTACTGAGACTGTCTTATACATTTGTTGGTCACATTAAGAGCTGGGTTTTAATGCCAGAAAGAAGCTGAGACCTTAGACCCTTGCAACATAAGAGACTGAAGAAAAGATCTTCCTAAAACCAGGATTTTTTTTTTTTTTTTTAAGATTTTATTTATTTATTTGACAGAGAGAGACACAGCGAGAGAGGGAACACAAGCAGGGGGAGTGGGAGAGGGAGAAGCAGGCTTCCCGCGGAGCCGGGAGCCCGATGCAGGGCTCGATCCCGATGCGGGGCTCAATCCCAGGACCCTGGGACCATGACCTGAGCTGAAGGCAGACGCTTAACCGACCGAGCCACCCAGGAGCCCCCTAAAACCAGGATTCTTGAAAAGCTACATCCTTAGTGAAAAGAAAAGAGGGAGGGAAATCTGCCTATAAGCACAGGAAGATGACAAGAAAGATCGTCTGTCTCAGCCTGGACTCAGTGGGGGTAAATTTGTACTCTGTAAGAATCTATAACCAATATCCTGCTTGTAGGTGGATTTGAAATTTGAATTTACACTATCTCCTTAGGATAGGAAAAATCAAGCCAAGAAATTAACCTAAAAGATGATTCTGAAAAAGGATACTCTGGGGCACTTGAAAAAAGCAAATTCAAAATTTCTCTGGAGACAGTACTTAACACAGGCAAAATAAGTTCGACTGATGTTCAAAACAAAAAATTTTAAAGCACCACATGAAATAATTCACCATGAGTAAACAGCAACAGAAACTATAAATAGCAGAGGTAGACTCCTAACACTTTAAGTATTATGAGAAACTATTAAATATATTTAAAATTATTAAATGCAAAAATTAAAGAAGTGCTTGGCCTAGTACTAAGTACTAAGGATACACTTACTAGAGAGATTAATGGAGAGTGAAATCATCAGATTCATACACTGAGCACAGATGACTCAAGTGATTTTATGATGGGAAGATCTGGAAAACCAAGACTGAAGGTAGAAGGCTATTACACAGCAGTCAAAGTGAAATGGGGACTAAACTAGGGTTGTGATGGTAGACCTAAAAAACAGCAGACAGAATTAGGAGATATTTATAAAGTAAAACTAGAGCTTGGTGACAGATTGGTTGTGGGCTGGACGGTATAGGAAGGAGTCTATGATAACCCCTAAGTTTCTAGCTTAAGTGATGGTTGAGTGAAGTGAAGATGTCACAAATGAGATAAGAAATGTAGGTAGAAGTGTTAGAAGAAAGAAGCTAAGTGCAGTTTGGACTATGGCAGATTTTAGGAACATCTTTACTTTGATGTTGAATAATCAGAAATTCAGTAATCTAAAACATCAGGGTTAGAATTATAGATTTCTAGGGGTGCCTGGCTGGCTCTGTCGGCAGAGCGTGCAACTCTTGATCTTAGGGTTGTGAGTTCGAGCCCCATGCTGAGGGTAGAGATTACTTAAAAAAAAAAAAAAAAGAATTATAGATTTCTAAGTCATAAGAGGAAACAATGTATATGAATAAACCTGTCCCAGGATAATAGATAGAGCTAGAAACCAGTGGACAAAGAACTAAATTCTAAGACTAATAGTTATGATATGGTCAAAGGATAGAAACAAAATCCAACTCAAGAACAACCATAAAGATATGAAAATCAGAAGGGCACACAGTCACAGATAGCTAAAGGATACAGAACTTCAAAAAGGAAAGGTGACTGATCATCACTGTTTAATACAGCACTGAGGATGGATAAGATCTGAAAAGTGTTTATTGCATTTAGAAATTTGGATATCATTGGTATCTTTAATAAGAGGATGTTTTATCTTCCTAATTAAACAGTAAGTACAGTGATGGGTGACATCTAGCCTGCAGACAAATGAGTAGTGAAGGAAGTATTTGGTGGTGTGTAAGAAGAAGGGAGGGAGAGAAACAGGAGGGGGAAGGAAAGAGGACAAGGGAGGAAGGGGGAGGAAATGAAAGAGAAAACGTCAATGTATGTATAACTGGAATCCCTGAATAAGAAAACTCCAGCAGTGCAATAGAACAAACAGTTCAAGATACAATTCAAGAAAACTTTCCTGAAAGTTAAAAAAAAAAAAAAAGAGAGAGAGAGAGTGCGTGCACGAGAAAGACTTAAATTTAGATACTGAAAGAACACATCATATGCTAGGGAAAAAATGGCGTAGAATGGTTACACCGAGACCCAGTGCAGTCAAGTTCTGGATTCCAACAAGTAAAGAAACAGCCAGAAGAAATCATCAGTTAATTATGGGGGGGGGGGGGGGGAGGCAGGGAACATCTGCCTAGCCTAGGATTTCCCCCACAGTGATATTCAATGCCGGAATGTCATAGAGCAGTATCTTCAAGATCCTTAAGAAAAGCCAAATGTTTTTCAAAACAAAAACTAGAGTCCAACAATATGAAAATGTAACAACTCAAAAGAATATTGTTTTCCTGAACCTTTCTTCATGAAACAGCTTCAGCAACCAAGAAATGGCCAGGGAGACCACAGCAAAAACTCTGGTGATAAGCAAGAACTACATTTAACAGCAAAAGTAAAACAAACTGATATCCTCTGACGATGAGTAAAAGATTTATATTAAGACAGACAGGGAGGAGAAAGTAAAGAAGGTGGGAGGTAGAAAAGATTCATTGGCTTCATCTGTAAGGTAGTAGTCAAAAGATAACCTTTAAATCTCAATTAAAATTGGAATTAAAAGCCTGTTTTAACAGTATAAAAGCAAATACTGAGATAATGGTTAAAATGTGGTAATGAAGGAGGAGTTGAGGTGAAAGGAAAAAGAAAATATAATGCTAATTTTATCACTGCAAGGAACAGTGCCCAAAGAAATAGAGGATCAAGGGAACTATACCTTTAGCTATAACCCTAAAGGTAATCATTGGAATTAAATACACATTCCCAAATATCAGAAGTACATGCACAAATAAAAACAGAGTAAGTGGTGAAAGGCTTCCTTAAAAAAATAAAAACAAAATACATTTGGCTTACCTCACTTAAGATTTTCAGAATAAAATCTGAAAAAAGCAAAAAATCTAAAATCTCAAAAAAGCAAACCCCCAGTTCTATGTAGTAAACAAATACAAATACAAAGTGATCCAGAAAGACTGAAAATAAAAGGATAGGAAAAAGTATACCATGCAAAGAAAAATCAAAGGTGTGATATTTCTATCAGATAAACTAAAATTCAGGCTAAAGGGGCAATTACATGAATAAATAAATCATAATGAAGATAAACTTATTTCTATAAGCTAAATTACTCTATAGTACATACTAAATTATACAATGCTAACATTCATAAAGCACAAGATGGAAGGAAAAATAGAGAAAAGAGCACAATCCAAAAGGCACTTTACTTCTCACCATCCATGAGAAATCAGGTGGAAAACAATGAGTAAGGATTTAAAAGGTCTATAAAAAATCTGATTGATAATGAACTATTCTCTGTGAAAACACACAAAGCACTGTATTTCAAATGCTCATTGAATACTAATGAAAACTGACCATATCCTGTGCCACAGAGAAAATCCAAATAAACTTCAAAAGGTAGCATTAGTACACACACTACCTGATCATGATACAATAAAACCAGAAAGTAATCACCTATCAGAAAATAAGGTGCTTTATCCACTTAAAAATAAACTTTCTCGGGCGCCTGGGTGGCTCAGTTGGTTAAGCAACTGCCTTCGGCTCAGGTCATGATCCTGGAGTCCCGGGATCGAGTCCCGCATCGGGCTCCCTGCTCAGCAGGGAGTCTGCTTCTCCCTCTGACCCTCCCTCCTCTCATGCTCTCTCTCTCTCATTCTCTCTCAAATAAATAAAATCTTTAAAAAAAATAAAAATAAAAATAAACTTTCTCTAAAACTCTTCGAAAGAATACCAAGTTGAAGATTATATATAAAATAATGAAAGTGATACATATTGAACTGATAGCCTTAAATAAATCTGTAAATTGATATTTTTAGAACACTCCATCCAACAGCATCAAAATATACATTTTTTCTCAAGTACACAGAACATTTACTAAGATAGATGATGTATTTTAGGCCATAAAACAAGTTTCAAATTTAAAAAGATTCAAGTCATACAAAGTATGTTCTGACACAATGGAATTAAATTAGAAATTAACCAAATAAAGAATGACAAGATGACATCACTACAGATTCTCCAGACATAAAAAGGGTAATTAAAATGTCATGAGCAACTTTTTCCCAATATGTTTGACAACTTAGATGAAGTGGCCCAATTTCTTTAAAGATAGAAAACACCAACCCTGCTCAAGAAGAAATATATAACCTCCTAAAAATTTGCACTGGTAGTTAAAAACCTTCCTACAAAGAAAACCCAAGGCCTTGATACTTTCAATGGTGAATTCTATTAAACATTTAAGGAAGAAACAATGCCAATTCTACATAAACTCTTCCATAAAGTTGAAAAGCAGGGAATAATTCACAAATAATTCTATGAGGCCAGGATTACACCAATACCAGAACTACACAAAGACATTACAAGAAAAGAAAAGATCATTATTCCTCATGAACACAGATGTCCTTATAAAACAGATGATATATATTAACCACATGACTTTATCCCAGGTATGCCAGGTTGATTTAACATTCAAAAATCAATCAATACAATTCACCCTATTAACAAATTAAAAAAAAACATTATATAATCACCTCTATGGACACAGAAAAACAATTTGACAAAAGTCAATGGCATTTGTTCCTAAAAATAAGAGAATCTCAGGAAATTAAGAATAGAAATTCCTCAACCTGATAATGGGCATCTTTGAAAAACTATAGCTAGCATCAAATTTATAAATCAAAGACTGATGCTTTCCCACTGACACCGGAACAAGAAAGGATGTCGGGGCGCCTGGGTGGCCCAGTCGTTAAGCGTCTGCCTTCAGCTCAGGTCGTGGTCCCAGGGTCCTGGGATTGGCCCCGCATCGGGCTCCCTGCTCAGTGGGAAGCCTGCTTCTCCCTCTCCCACTCCCCCTGCTTGTCTTCCCTCTCTCGCTGTGTCTCTGTCAAATGAATAAATAAAATCTTTAAAAAAAAAAAAAAAAAAGACAAGGATGTCAACTCTCAAAATTTCTATTCAGCATCACAGTGGAGGTCATACTAGAGCCAGTGGAATAAGGCCAGAAAGAAATAAAAGACATCCAGATTGGAAAAGAAGAAATAATTCTGTCTTTATTTGCAGACAACATGATTATCTATGTAGAAAATCTGGTGGAATATACAAAGAATTATTAGAGCTAATAAAGAAGGAGTTTAGCAAGATTGCAGGATGGAAGTTCAATATACTAAAATCAGCTGCATTTCCATATACTAGAAACAAGCTGAAACTGAAGTTAAAAAAAAAATACTATTTACAATAGCATAAAAAAATAAATACTATGCAACCACCAAAGTGAAAAAAAGACATTCTCCATGAACCAATATAAAAAAATCTCCAAGATATACTAAGTGGGAAAACATTACAAAATCACAAATATAGTTTCCTATTATTTGTGTTAAAAAAGGAAAAATATGAATGGGTGGGTGGTTAAAGCTGTGTATATTTGCTTGTATTTATGTAAAGAAAATCTGGAAATATGCATAAAAAGTTAGTTGCAATGGTGAGAGGCAGGTGGGAACTGGGCAGATGGCATCAGGGTGGAGACAGACTTTTCACTGTATACATTTTTATACTTTTTGATTTTTAAATCATACAAATGTATAATTAATACAAAAAATTAAATTGAATGTTTAAAAAAGGACACAGGTAATACAACAATGTATAGTCAACCTCAACATTACAGAAATAAGAAGCTATAACATAGAGACAAGGATATACACAAATATGTCTAAGCCATATTTATATTTATATAAAGCATCCACTATAGACCAGGGACATTGCTAGGTGTTAATGATACAGATTTAACAAAACATACATATCTTATAGTTTGGTACAAAGATTTTTTTAAAGTAGTTAACAATGAAGTTGATGACAGTGGAGAGAGGGGAAATATGAAATGCCAGGGAAACTTATAGCAAGGAGGCCTCACCTAAGTTGGCCTTTCTTGGAATGGGACATTTAAATGAATATCTGAGAGACAGCAGTAACCAACCAAACTATAGGTAAGAACATGCCATCCAGTGAGAGGGAACAGTAACTTGAAGGAGAGTCCAGACATAAGAGACCGTAGAGAACCTTGAAGACAGAGAGATAGTGTGACCAGAGCACAGAAAGCAAAGACTGGCACTGGATGAGGAAGGGACAATGTGCAAGATTCTGGACTTTATTCTAACGTAATGGAAAACCACTGAAGGGGCCTTAAGCAGAGAACTAAGATTAAAAATTAAGAATTGTGACACTATTACAAGTGGTTTAGTCTTAGAATACATGTGTAGACTTTAATTACTTCTTTATGAATCTCTACTATGTGCCACTCACCAACTTCCATTCCCTGCAGCACTTCTTAGTTCTCTTGGCCTAAACTCTCTCCAGTTCTAAATTTCTGCTCACTCCCTTCTCTTTCGTTATCCAAGGAACCTTGAAATGCCTTGAAAAGAGGACACATAGGAGATTTCCACTTCTAGGGAACTAGAGCAGACATATTTGTCCTTATCTCTCCTACTAATGTAACTAAAAACCCTGGACAATATATACAACACAAACAGAAGACTCTGAAAGATGGAAGAAGGCAGACCTACTAGGGATCTAAGGAACGACACGGTGGTGAGCTCCCTGGTTCCTTTTTACCATATATCCCAGACTTGGAACTAAAGAAGTTTGGCAGCCAGGAGATGCCCATGCACACAGGCAGAAAAAGGCTCATGAAAGCTACTTTCTAATGAAAGCTACTCTCTCTAGCCAAAAAAACAGAAAAGGAGGAATCTTGCAAGAGAGGAAAAAAAAAACAAAAAAACTTACATCTGCTCTAAAAAAAAAAAAAAAAAAAAAAAAAAAAAAAAAATCTGCTCTATTCTGGCCAAATACCACAGAAAAAAACCGTGGCCCCATACCCACCGTGACGGTTAATTTTATGTGTCCATGTGTCCAGTCAGCTGGACCACAATGTACCTAAATATTTGGTCAAACATTATTCTGGTGTGTCTGTATGCAAATTTTTAAATGAGATTAACATATGAATCAGTAGATTCAGTATAGCAGGTTGCCCTCCCTAAGAATGCAGAAACATCTGCTCTTCGTGGGTCTCAAGCCTGCCAGCTTTCAGGCTGGAACTACGTCATTGACTCTCCTGGTTCTCAAGCCTTCAAGACTTGGACTGGAACTACACATTAGCTCTCCTGAGTCTCCAGCTTTCCAACTGACAATCTTGGGACTACTCAGCCTCCAGAATCAAGTAAGCTAGTTCCTTATCATCATCATCATCATCTCTCTCTCTCTCTCTACACACACACACACACACTTTTTATGGTTGAAGCAAAAATTTTAATACTGTGTGATGTGGTTCTATATATATATACATAGAGAGAGAGAGAGAGAGAGAGAGATCTATATATATATCTCCTATTGGTTCTGTTTCTCTGGAAAACCTTGACTAATACACCCACCCATGTCAGCAAAAGCTGCGTGGAAAAACTAGATTTCCATCCTCCACAGCATATAACAAGGTACCCCAGTTCTCCCTCCACTGAGCAGGATGGTACCAGAGAAGTCTAAGAAAGTGAGGACTTTCAATCCCAACAAGGCAGTGACCAATCCCTCCTCCTCCCACATAGAGAGTGCTAGTGGAATTCATGTCATGAGGCCCAAGGGGTGGTGTCAGAGGAGACTTATAAGAGAATCAGAACTTTCACCAATGCCCAATCCAGTGGTAGTGATGCTACTCTCACCATGCGTCAATGAAGGCCACATAGGGACAGTAATGAGGCATTCCTATCCCTGTCCAGTGAAGTATCAGAGAAGACTTAGTAAGGAGAACTCTCATCTCTGTCCAGCAGTGAGGATGAGCACCCTCTATCAGGTATCAATGGAAGGGAACCTGTATTTTTACCCCCACCTCACAGTAAGAAGGTAGAACCCTTCCCTTGTCAGAGCAGTATCAGAAGGAAGCAGCTAAAACAGAAGTTTAAATAAGATCTGGAGTCTCACAACCTAACACCACAATGTTTAGGTTTCAAGAGGAAATCACAAATCATACCAAGAACAAAAAGATCTCAAACCGAATTGAAAAGTGATAATCAAGAGATGCCAACATTAAAATGACAGAGATGTCAGATGATCTGACAAAGATTTTTAAAGCAGCCATGATAAAACTGCTTCAATAATATTACAATCTTAAAACAAATAAAAATATAGAAAGTTTGATCAAAGAAATAGAAGATATAAAAAGAACCAAATGGAAATTTTACAACTGAAAAATACAATAACTGAATTTTTAAAAAACTCAAAGGACTCAATAGCATAATAGGTGGTTCCGAGGAAAAAAATGAATGAACTGGAAGAAAGAACAGAAATTTCCAATCTGAAGGAGAAAACAGGCTGAAAATAAATAAATAAATAAAATGAACCGACACTCAGGGACCTATGGGACTAAAACAAAAGACCTAGCGTGTCATCAGAGTCTCAGAAGAAGAAAAGATAAAGAGTAGAACTGAACAAGTACTTGAAGACATAATGGCCAAAAATATCCCAAATTTGGCAGAAGACACAATGCAGGTTTATCCAAGTATGATCAATCTAAAGGAATCCACACCAAACACATTTTCAAACTTCTGAAAACTAAAGAAAAAAGGAAAAAACCCAGAAATCTTCAAAGTGGCATGAAAGAGTTGACACCTATAAGAAAAACAATTTGAATAACCGGATTTCTCATCAGAAACCATGGTGGTCAGAGTATTTTTGCATGTAGCTGCGTGGAAACAGTATTTTTCAAGTGCTGAAAGTAAGTAACTGTCAACCTAGAATCCTAAGTCCAGTGGAATATCCTTGAAGCATGATGGGGCAATCAAGACATTCTAAGATGAAGAGACTTTACTGTCAGCAAAACTACCCCCAAAGAATGGCTAATGAAAGTTTTCTAAACAGAAAGGAAACAAGAATGGACACCTTGGAACATCAGGAAAGAAGAAAGAACATAGCAACAACAAGGGTAAATGTAATAGACATTCCTTATCTTGAGCTTTCTTATGTTTTATGATTGAAGCAAAAATTATAATACTGTGTAATGTGGTTCTAAATGAAGAGTAGGAAGGGTATACAACTCAGAAATAAAAAGCAGCAAACTATTGACAGATGCAACAACCTAGATGAATCAACAGAGAATTATGCTGAGTTAAAAAAAAAAAAACAAAAAACAAAGCCAATCCCTAAAGCCTACATACTATATAATTCCATTTACATAACTTCTTGAAATGACAAAATTATATAAATAGAAATAATTAAAGGTTGCCAGGGCCTAAGAAGGGGATGAGGGTGGGAGGAAAGAAGGTGTGGCTATAAAAGGGCAAAATGAGAGATTCTTCTGGTGATGGAAATGTTCTATATCTTTACTATATGGGTCAGTATGCTGGTTATATACAGTTGTACTATAGTTTTACAAGATGTGCCCATTGGGGAAAACCACATTAAAGGTACTTGGAATCTCTCTGTATTATTTCTTACAACTAAATGTAAATCTACAATTATCCCAAGACAAAATTAATTTTAAAAAAAGAGGATACACATAGTTCTCAACTCACTTAAATAGAGCTATCTTACTCAAATTAATGCTTTCACTGGCTTCCTAAAGAAACCAAGTCCTTATTAATTTTGAACATTTAGAACTATAAACAAGATGAAATATTAAAGCCAAATCTATCTCCATATATTAAACCTTCCTTTCCAGTATCTAATTATGAAGAGACAAACTAGACTGTCCAGAGGATTACCCCTGGTGGCAATCTCCTAGATGCCTGAAAATAAGCTAGGTGGGATCAGTAGCTCTCCATCTCCCAGGAGCAAGGACTAAGCACAGACCCAACTTTGCACAGAGGTAGGCAGCGGACATTCCAGGACTAGTATACGATCATCTTTTTTTTTTTTTTAAAGATTTTATTTATTTTTTTTGAGAGAGAGAATGAGATAGAGAGAGAGAGCATGAGACGGGGGAGGGTCAGAGGGAGAAGCAGACTCCCTGCCGAGCAGGGAGCCCGATGCGGGACTCGATCCTGGGACTCCAGGATCATGACCTGAGCCAAAGGCAGTCGCTTAACCAACTGAGCCACCCAGGCGCCCCAGTATACGATCATCCTGAGCATCTGGTGCCCAAGCTCAGACAATCACCCCACTTAGCCCACTGGGAAGGCTGCTCTCACAAAAGTCCTAAAAGAAAGGAAAATGGGAAAGGACAGGTCCTTCTCTTGAAGCAAAACCTCGGTCCATCCAGTCAGACCTGATCTATGCATGGAGATCAAGGGCCTACATGCAAACTTCTGACCCTTCTTCCATTAAGTTCAGCCTGTGCTGGATGCTGCTTGTGGCTATCTGCCTGAAGTCTTTCAACACAATCACAGTGAGAAATACCTGCTTTAGGAATATTCCTCTCAGTCTCAAAACCTGGCAGAATGCCTCTGAAAAATGGCTGAAAGTCTGGTCTCCAAAATTAAAAAAAGAGAAGAAAAAAAAAAGAAAAAGTAAATATTTCTCTAATCTCTTCTTCAATGCACAGTGCTATAAAGCGGTCACAGCAAATTACTTCTCTTGTTAGATAAGTGTATATATTTAAGATTAAAGAAGGCAATAGATATGTGAATAAAACATTGAACTGACAGACAGAAAACCTAAATTTAAGCCTGTCAATTGTTTGAATGAGTGAAGAGATCATTTTATTGCATTGTGACTATCTTACCATCTACCAACTGAAGATAACATCTCTGGCTTTCCCTCTTTCATAGGGATAATGTGAAAAGAAATGAGACAGCAAATGCAGATTCCTCTGCTTTTTGGAGTAATGGCATTCATTCTCATAATTTGTATTCTAGAAGTCAGTCAGGTAATGAAAACTGCATTCTTTGAAAATGATTCAAAATTTTAACAAAGCCTGGAATATATATATGTTACCAGAGTAGATAAGCACTCCTAAACACACACATACATAGACCAATAGATCTATCTCCACGGGCTATCAGAGGCAGGCAGCTATATTCCGGTATTAGTATACAAACACCACGGGCAGCTATGTAGATATAAGTGTCCCTCTGTACATGTGTTTGTGTGTGTACTTTTCCTTCTTTTTTTCCAGGTATGATCACGAAACAAATCTAGGAAAGACCTAGCTCCCCAGAACCAACATTTTAATCAAGCCTCAGGGATAAGGTGGTGTGCTAGACACCAACACTGTTGTCCCTTCCTCAAATCACCTCAAGGAAGCAGGAGTTAGAAAAGGAGGCTCCTATTGCATCACTCTGTGTTCAGCTTTTAGTCTCTGTCCACTCTTTGGCACGAACTCCTAATACAAAAACATATGCCAATAGCGGCTACAACCATGGCCTTGAATGACCTGCTTCTCATGGAGGAGAAAATAAAGCAAGAAGGAGAGCCTGAGAACAATTAATATAAGGCTTTACTTTTAAGATCTTTTAAAATTATATTATTTTTCAAATCCTATTGGCTTGCTTCATATTATTAAAATGCCTCGTGTTCATTTACACCTCTACCTTGTTTCATAAACAAACATGGAGTGTAGCAAGATAAACTATCCCAAAATACATGAAACTGCTTCCACAGTTAATTGACAAGCTTCTGAGTTTAGAACACTGTTAGGAGAGACTTCTGATAGAAGAGAAGCCAAAGGGACAGTTTCAAGAAGTCATTAACTGTGTTGAATGCTATGGATGACCCATAAGATGAAGAATAAAATGGTCCTCAATCATTCAAATATGATTACCATGACTATACTAAAATGAATTCATTTTGTATTTTTACTTTTTTACACATTTCAATATCTTCCTAAAATTTATGTATTATTTAGTCCTCTCTTTTTCAAAGTGAGCTACTTAACAACATATTGGTCTGAGATAATCAAAGAATATAAAGTGCACATGAAACCTAGCAGAGTATAGGGTAAAGGCTCTTTGAACCAGACAGCCTGAGTGCCTATCATGATTCTACTGTTTACTGGTTGTATGGTATTAGGCAAGTTATTCAACCCTCTGTGTGTCTGTTTATACCTATAAACATCTGTAAAATGGATAATTACTCAAGTATGTTATGAAGATTAAATGAGATACTTGCCAGACACACAGCACACAAATAATATTAGCCATGATTATAGACATCTGTGTTGTGTACACTAAGTTCTATTCTCAGTTCAAACCTCCCAGAGTTGGATTTAAAACATACACCCAAGAGGTGCCTGACTGGCTCAGTCGGTAGAGCATGTGACTCTTGATCTTCGGGTTGTAAGTTCAAGCCCCACGTTGGGAGTGGAGCCTACGTAAAAAACACACACATATGCCCAAGACAAACACTGTATACAACATAAATACATGTTTTTAAAAAAAAATCTGTCAAAAAAAATATTTCTCAAGTCAAGGGCACTAAACCAGATGCTGGGAAAAATCAGTTCCTAGACTTACAAAGTTTAGCTGGGAAAGACTGATACTGAGTGAGTAATTTAATTGCATGGTATTTTACAAAGAAATGCACCTGACTTAATCTGGGAGTCAGAGGAAGTGACATTTAAGCTCAGACTTGAAAATAAACCGGAGCTGGTTAAGCTAAAAAGAAACAGGAAAGGGGCGCCTGGGTGGCTCAGTCGTTAAGCGTCTGCCTTCGGCTCAGGTCATGATCCCAGGGTCCTGGGATCGAGTCCCACATCGGGCTCCCTGCTCAGCGGGAAGCCTGCTTCTCCCTCTCCCACTCTCCCCGCTTGTGTTCCCTCTCTCTGTCAAATAAATAAATAAAATCTTTAAAAAAAAAAAAAAGAAACAGGAAAGAATTTTTATGTGGAAAGAACACCATGGGAAAAGACTCTGAGTTAAGAGAGAATAGGGATGTCAAGAAATTGAAAACTCTAGTATGGTAGGGATACAGAGAATTAGGGGGAGACAGGTGAGGATGTATAATGCAGAAACTGCTAGGGAATTTAAAATATCTTAAAACCCAGAGAGCCTCATGTCTACACTTGATATACGTTTCTCTCTAGAATAAAGTGCAGTAAGAATATGTACAGGAAGTGGCTACGGTAATATACCAAGAGATGATAGTGACCTGCACCAGGATGGTGGCAGAATGGATGGCATGATGTAAACAGCGTAGGCACACAGTCAAGGGGCTGAATCGACAGGAACGAGTGAAAGATAAGAATCATTCAACTTGTTTTAGGTATATAGTGGATCCATTCACTTAAAATAGGGGCCATCAGCAAAGGCTTCGTGAAGGGATGTTCTTGAGTTTGAGGTACTTCTAAAACATCCAAGTGGAGATGTAAATGGGCAACTTACTATATGGATCTCAGAACTTAGAAAACAATCTAGGTTGGAAATACTGGTAAGATAGTCCTTTGTCTATATCACCTACGGGGTGAGAAAGCAATGATTCTTAAACTTTAACCTGCTTAAGAGTCACCTCAGGGGCTGATTACAAATCGTGATCACCAATCCCAGAAAGCCTGATTCAGCAGACCTAGCAAATAATTCAAGAAAAAGCACTGTTAACCAATCCTCTCAAGTGATTTTGAAATAAATGGTCCAGACAACATCTTGAGAGCACTGACTCCGAAATAAAAGAGTATTGTGAAGAATTCTAATGGTTATTGGTTAAAAGGAGAGAAGGAAGAAGGAACAAAGCAAGCCAGTAAGCAGCAAGAGAGAGAGAAAAAACCTGACATGTAGGACACCAGAGAAGTCAAACGGACAGACTGTTTCAAGAAGTCATTAACTGTGTTGAACGCTATTGAGGACCACTAAGAGTAAGGATAAAGGGGCCCACTGAATTTACAGCCATGGAATGAGAGGGTGGTGAGTAATGAAGACAACACTTACAAGATGTTTGGCTCCATAAAGGACGTGCAAACAAGAGGCAGCAGGCTATTGGGGATGGCATGGGGCTAAGAAGGGATTTGTTTGCTGTTTGACTTTGTTTTGGGATGCAAAACACTTGACCAGAAGAAAATGGTGAGGCTCAAGATGTATGAGACAGAGAACACTTGAATTTAATTCTTTTTAATCCTGCTAGTTATTATACAAATATAGGTTCAAATCTTTTCTCAGATAAATAAAAGCCACAGCCTATCAAAAATATTACAAGATCCCAAAGTTATTTTCTACAGTTAAGGAAGGACAAAATACTGATTGGTCTTTGGAAAAAAGCAAAAATACTGAATGGTATTATATATCCTGACTCTAAGGAAAAGGTGGGGCTCCTCATCAAAGGCAAAGATGAAAATTGAGGCAGCAGCAACGAGTGCCACCTGCTGGTAAAATATAAATTCTCAGTATTTTAACTGAAATAGAAACCAGTCTTACTAGAAATTTCAACTAACTGGATTAGAGGTTATGCTTCACACTGATACAGAATATCGGATCTTCCCATCCCACAAAGAAAGTCTTTGGTCTGCTGGCCTTCCTCTATTTCAAAACATTCAACAGTAGGAGGCACATAAATCCAAGAGCTTTTACATTTTCCCTAGGTAATTTTAAACTGAAATACACCGCCTCCTAATTTCTACCCACTGATACTAGCCTTCCTTCTGCTACAATATGGTAAACCCCCATATTGGAGGCCTTCATCATCTGAAGGCAGGCATGTCTCCACTTACTTAGCCATCAGATTAAACAAACCCAGTATAGTTTTTTTCAAATGCTGTTCTTTAAATCTCCCACCATCCTGGTTGTGGGATGTAGCTTAATCTGTCAATAGTCCATAAAGTATCTCAGAACTTTTATTTCCAACAGGTAGCCCAGTAGTACTATTACTTACCTTTTCTGGGCCTTCACACACTATTAACTCATGCTAAGTTTGTGGTCAACTGAAATCCTATCCAGCAAGATCCTCCCAATCTAGTACTCATGTAATTTAATTATTTGGATCTAATGCAGTCTTGATGTTCATCCTTGTTAAATTTCATCTCGTAACAATTTTGATGGCATTTTGTCAAGATCATTCTGAACCTTGATTCTTGGTGCCACCTAAATTTCACAAGCCACTCATTATATCTTCATCCAAATCAGTTATAAAAAATTGGATATGATAGAGCCCTAAAATGCAATTAATACTAAGTCACCAAAGAATACTCTTTTGGGTACGGATGTTTATCTAGCTGCAAATCTATTTACTATTTACCAATCTATTTACTACTCATTAATTTATTTCAGCCATTAGGATAATGGAAAATTTAGACAAATGCTTTAATGAAAACAAGGTATCATGTAACAGGCATTCCATGAACATTCTGTCCTCATATTCCTTTCAAAAAGGTAATTTATGAGTTTAACATGGTCGTTCTCAAGGGAACTCATGGAAAATGTTCATAAACCACACTGGAGTTATCAGCTCTATCATTTATGAACTGGGTGACCTGGAACAGGTTACTTAACCTCTCTGTCCCTCAGTCTCATCTATAAGTGTGAATAACAACACTACCCACCGTACAGAGTTATGAAAGAATGAAATGAGTTACTATGTGTAAAGCATTAACAGTGTCTGCCATACAGTAAACATTAAATGGGTTAGACGTTTGCTCTAATTCTCATTCTTGATCACCTATTAATATCAGTCACCCTTTCTCATGGATCCTTTCCCTGCACTTGCTCTGAAAATAACTGTATAAAACAACAGTTACTTAGGAGCTGGGCTCTGAAACCAGAAAGGCCTAGATGGGAGTGCTGGCCCACCACTTACCAGCAATGCTACCTTGGAAAATCACCTTTTTCCAGCTCAACTTCCCTCATCCATGCAATGGGGATTAAAAACAGCATCTGGCTTCATGGGGTTTTTGTGAGAATTAAATAAAAATTGTATTAAAAAAAAACTTCACACAGTACTTGGCATGTAGTAGATACTCAGTGAATTTTGATCAAAATTCCTTTATGGGTAGCCCTCAGCATTTTGGTAGGCACAATCTGGGGACTATTTTCCTTTCTGACAGTCTTAGAGGTTCATGATGCCTTTGACATATATCTTTGATTATCTGCCTCTCTTCCATCTTTCATAGCTAGTCTGTGCTTTGTAGACAGATACTTCCCTCAACATTCCTCCCCATTTCCTTTCTTTTTGAATTTTTGTGGTTATTATGTCAAAATTTAAGAATTTCCTGTTCTTTGTGAACCCATTTGTTTTCTGAAGCCTATAACCATGAGATTGTGCCCATATTTTTCTTCTGAAACATGTGCTTTCTAAAACATAGGATTCAAGCTGAGCTTATTTCTTAACATTATTACAATCTTTAAAATAAAGTGGTATTTTTTTCCCCCTCAAGAGTCTATCCATTCTATTTCCCTAATCATTGGTAAAAAGTAAATCCAGAATAATGGTTTCCACCACTGTTTCCTTTACCTTCTAGGAGACTCAATCATTAATCAAAAATTGTAGCAGATACTCTTTTAGCAGAATGAAACTTCCAATGTATATCTAAAGAACACATCCCTATTACAGTTTGTTTCTCTGTAAATTTTATAACCTGGATTAGAAACAGTCATCTATGGTCCCTGTCATGCAAGATTCTTTTGCATTTCTCCACCAGAACACCACCTTTTTCTTCTTTCACAGCTCTCTGCCACATTCTTCCCCAGCACAGTGGTTTCTGTATCACACATATACACACACACCCCTCATTAGCCCTCCAAGCGTTCCCTATTAGAGGTTTCTTTCCAAAAAGTGTACCTTTCAATGGCCAAAGTTCTTTCATAAATACCATCCCATCACTTCTTGGTAATAGACATCCCCTTGTTAAAATATTGTATTCTATATATACTGCAATGGTATATACAAATTTATTTATATATAAGGTATTAGTGCCAAACAGTATTGTTCCCAAGTGCTTTCTTTCTGCCATATGCCTTCCTCCTAAGTTATCTGATTTCATAATTTTATTGGGGCTTATTCCTCTACTTCACTGATAAATTTAATGAGCCTACAACCAAAAAGTAATAAAAGTTACTCTGCCAGAAGACCACTACCATAGCATTAAAGAACACAGCTCAAGAAACCAAATCTTCCGCTCATACCCTCCAGCTCTTAACTGCACTATCTATTCTTGTCTTCCAAAGTTACTAGCATCGAATGGAGTTATGGAAATATATAAGCTGTGCCTGCTCTTCAGAACACCAAAACCCCTAGATTTCTTCTAAGTATTTCCATTAATGTACACGAGAAAAATTCTTTGACTGGATTGCAAACTTAAGATAGCAAGGACCATGTCTATTTTACACACTGTACGCCCAGTGCCAGGGGTGTGTACCTTGCCATATGGACCAAGTTCTGCCCACAGCCTGTCTCTGAATGGCTCATAGCTAAGAATGGTTTTTAAATTTTTTAAGGGCTGTTTAAAAAAAAAGAAAGAAAACAAAGAAGAATAAGTGAGAGACCATATGGCCCCTTCTCAAAGCCTAAATTTTCCCATCGGGCCCTTTTTAGAAAATGTTTGTTGACCCTCTGATTTTTGTTAAAAGTGAAGGCAGGGAAGGGAGAGGTGAGGGAGCTCGAAAAATGGGAGAAGGACAAACAAAGATTTGCAATAAATATAACTGGAGATCACTACAAACAGTACAACTCACATAATAAAAGTTGTACAGGTCTTTAAATAGTTCCTTGCCTTCCATTTTCATTGAGCTCCAAGAGAAACTACAGACCTTTCATTCACCTATTGTAGAGATCTTTCTCTGGGGGTAACCAATCTGTTGTTGCGTCACAGGTGCTCCTAGAACTAAATTTAAACCCTGGTAGTACACCTCTTCTCTAACTAGCCTAGTTAACAAAAATGTTAGTTATCAGCAAGGTGTCAGCCACTGTAAGGTGTCACTTCACAGGTACGCATCCTTATAGACACATCCTTTCCTTCCACATAGCACTAAGTAACTAACTGCATCAACACTCCACAACATTTTAGGCGGCTGTTCCCATGTGACCTGTTACTTCAAAATTTCATCATTTAGAATGCTCCAAAAGCCCTGAAATAAAGTTCTGAATGCTGAAAAATGTTCAACCAAAACAGGAAAGTCCCCTTCTCAAGTAATATGAAGGAGCAGTATTAGACCTATTCATAGCAATGTCTCTTAGAAGCATGTGCAAAGGTGTACCTGAAAATGCTGCTCCATCACTTGGATTTTTCCCTGGTCTGGACACTTTTTCAGAGCTCGATCTGCATAGTGGAACAGGATTTCTACCATCTGTAAGGAAAACAGCCTTGTATAGAAAATCAAAACATACCTCTAATATTTTTCAATACTTAATGTACATGGATCTTGGGCGCCTGGGTGGCTCAGTTGGTTAAGCGACTGCCTTCGGCTCAGGTCGTGATCCTGGAGTCCCGGGATCGAGTCCCGCATGGGACTCCCTGCTCAGCAGGGAGTCTGCTTCTCCCTCTGATCCTCCCCCCTCTGATGCTCTCTCTCTCTGTCTCATTCTCTCTCTCAAATAAATAAATAAAATCTTTAAAAAAAAAAAAATACATGGATCTTCCTAAATAATACAGAATCAAGCTTTATTAAAAATACAATTTAAAATTTTAGTGCCTTATTTCCCATTATTTTTAACCCCAGACTAATTTCTTTCAGCCTCAGGGCTACTACTAATTTGCTAATCTCCAGGTTCTAGACCTCAGTGGTATCTTTGTTGCTCAGGAAATGAAAAACTGAAGGTAAGCTCTTCAGAAATGCTCTGCTGTAGGTCTTTCCCTCAAGAACACAGAACACAAATTCCTGAAGTATTTTAGCAGATACCGAGAAAGTTATTCATGAGTCTGCAAGAGTGACCGATTTCTATTCATGTTTTCTATATGCTTACACTAATTTGAAATGTAATTTTTACCAACGCATTTGCACAATAAAAAAAGAATAATGACTATATAATAAATGGAGACAACCAAGTCTAGATTGGGAAAACAAAGCCAACATTAAATATTAGCATTAATGCTAATTAATAATAATAATAATAATAAAATAGCCCTCTCTGCTACCTCAGGCAACACAAACACACATGTAGTATTTCTATTTCTCATAATCACCTGTTTATGAAAACTAACACATGTCAACTTTTTATGGGCTCTAATTAGGCTCAGAAATAATCCAGATCTTTGGCTTTCTCCCTCCTCCTTTCTGCTGTCTTTTGGCTATTTTACAATTTTATCATCTTCATAGTGAGCAAGGGAAAAAAGGAAAGGTGATAAGAAAGTTTAAAAGCATTCAGGATGACACCAGGGAATTCTAATCTGACTTGTTTTTTTTATATACTCTCTCCTTGACTGTAGCCATTTACCTAATTATGCCCCCAAATTATTAACTAATACCAAAAGCAAACCTGTACTGTGCCCAAGTAAAGCCCCTATTAAAATACTCACTCGATCTGCAACAACAGCCTTTCGCTTACTGGCATCCCCGGATAATCCTGCAGAGAAGCAAAATCCAGCATAAAAACAAAGTCCACATCTTAAGGACCGAAACTGTTGTGGTCTTCTATTTACAACCCGTGCTAACAATAAACATAATTATAACAAAAAGTGTACCTTTCAATGGCCAGAGTTCTTTCATAATATGCCATAATAAGAGCCATCTCCCATCTACCGGACCTGATAACATTATCAGTGTACCTCCCTTTTATCCCAACAGTAACTTCTTATCAAAGAATTTAAAAAGCGACATTAAAACTCCAAATCCCGTCATTAACCTTTTTCAATGGAAGTCTGTAAGGTTTGATAACATCTTGTTCATAAAATACTTGAACACTAAGCTAAAAAGTATTCTATGAGTGTTTATTATTATTATTATTATTATTTATTCTTTCCACTCTAAACAATGTCTACTACACTGGTACTCTGTTAACTTACCCACTACTGCTTTTGCTTTTCCTTCATGGAAAGACCATGCAAGAGCCAAGGCTTCTGTAAGACAATCTTGTTTCAGGAGATGATCCACTCTCTAAAATGAATAAATGAGAAAAGCTAGACCCCTTTGTTCAACCAACTACCAGTTGGAATTCCTATTCTACCTAATACCTTTTCAAAAGTTGTTGCTTAACAGCTAAAATTATTCCAATAACCATGTAACTATATTTCTGTTTTTTTTGTTTTTTTTTTTTTTAAGATTTTGTATTTTATTTGAGAGAGAGAGAGCACATCCCCCACGAGCAGGGTTGGGAGGGGGAGAAAGGGAATTCCAAGCGGACTCCACTGAGCACGGAGCTCAACACGGGGCTCTGTCCCAGGACCCTGAGATCATGACATCAGTCAAAACCAAGAGTTGGACGGTCAACTGACTGAGCCACCCAGGCATCCCTGTGACTATCTTATTTCCTTAACACACTGGATAGTACAGTGACTGTAAGGGCTAATACAGGCAGCCACAAGGCCTAAATATGAAAAAAGGCAAAAGCTGGAATGTCACTGTAACAAAAATGGCTACTTGTTTATCACAACATCCATTCACTCCCTCCTCCTTAGCAACAAATCCCATGTGTACCTGAGAGAGCAATATACCAGCTTAAGGACATTTCTAAGACTCCCTTGCAGCCACTTTTTGGGGGCCATGTAACTAAGTTCTGGCCAATGACAGGTAAGTGGAAGTGTTGTTTGGCCTTTCTGGGATATGACCTTAAAAGGCAGGGGCCAGCCCTTCTCTTCCCTTTCCTCCTGCCTGGAAAGTGGACTTCACAGCTAGAGCTCCAGCAGCCATACTGGAACATAAAATGAACTAGAGACAAGAATTCACACACAAGGATGGGGGAACAGGATAGTATACTAAAGACCAGAGAGCTGCCACACTAGCCACAGGCTCCCTACCTCCAGAATGTTTTTACATAAGAAAGAAATCTTGTTGAAGCCACTGTTATTTTAAATTTTCTGATATATGTAGCTAAATGTAATCCTAATTTATAGCCAGTTTTATCAAATCAAGTACCTAACAGTGATTCTGATATACACTTCTAAAATTAAAAAGCACAAATCCAAATAATCTTTTCCTGCAAAGTCAAAACAGAAATGTTAAGATGCTATCAATTCAACAGCTCTAACATATAAAATTACTTTAAACTCACCTCTCTCCAGCTTCTCAGCATCATCACATAAACAGACTGGAAAATAAAGAAACTGTAATTAAAATGATCATCTTTAACAGCCTCATTTGGGAGACATATTTGTCCCAGTCCCACATCTCATTTTACATCTCTCTAAGGAAAAATATTTCACACTACAGTTAGAGGTATCTACTAAAGGGTTTTCAAGGGCCCACATTAAAGAGTAAATCAAACAAACATTTAATGGTCACTAAGTCTACTGTCCAAGGAGTTAACTCCATAGGAAAGGAACAAAGAATGCCCTAAATCCCTATACTAACTGACATTATTTTGAATTTTAATAATGAAGAGATATTTCTCCAAGTTAAAAAAAAAAAGAAAAAAAGGCAAGGAACAAATTGATATACAAAAAAGTTCCTATTCTAGTGATTCTATTCTAAGTCAAACACCTCAATGCATTTTAATATATCCTAAGCTGATCTAAGCTAAAGGACATCTTAATTATATGACAAATATACATGATAAGGTATCTTCCTGGTCATGAAAACATAAATGTGAAGATTATGAAAGTATGTCCTTGAATCAAGAAAATAAGCATCCTATGATAACCTAAATGAAAGTAAAAATACGTCTAAAACTAGAGAAAATAAATAAGCTAAAGATCACAACTATATAACCCCTGAAAAGGGAGCCTGCCTCACTCAGTCAGTTGGAGCATGAGACTCTTGATCTTGGGGTTGTGAGCTCAAGCCCCACATTGCGTGTAGAGTTTACTTAAAAGAAAAAAAAATTCCCCTTAAAAAAACCATATATATATATCTCCCCTAAAAGTTTCAGATTACTGATCAATATTCACTTTATAATGCACAGCTCTCTTTACCGGAAACCTCCTTCAGCCACAACTACCCTGACACAAATGCCAAGTTACAGAGTAGAAGAGCTTACTTTTGTCCCCAAATAAAAGATTTGACCACCATAGCTACTGATGGATTGATAACAAGCCTTCTCTCCAACCAAAGCCTATAAAAAAAAAAAGTTAAAATTACATGCATTAGAAGTCTCATTAAGTTTTAAAGAATGTCAAGTACACAGACATTTTAGGTCAACATAGTTTTATCCCATAAATTGTGGGGAAAAAATGTCAGTCAAGTGCCAGTCTGTCAGTGGAAATGGCAGAAAAGACAAACTGCAAAAAATTAATTCCCTGCTTACATACGGTCTTTTTATTTTTTCAGAGTAACACAGACATGGGAAGAATATGCCAACTTACTAAATCTAAAGGGAAACTGTGGCAGTCTGCCCATTATTGGAAGACAGACATTCACTGCTTCTGGCAAAGACCAAGGCTGTTTGAAAATGGTAACCTCTAAGTTCTTTGAAATAAACATCAACCTAAAAGGCAAGGAGAAACAGGAAGACAAAGCAGCATAATATATGGGAGTCAGCCTAGCCCAGCAAAAGAGAAACAAAACCTACTGTGTGATAAATTTGGATTGTGAATTTTGACTCTGTTACTTAAGGTATGACCCTACCTTAAACAAGTTTCAAACTTCCAACATTCAGTTTTCCCATCTTTGAAAAACCATGCAGTTTCCATGAAACTTAACTATTTTAATATTTATAAATGTCCCCAAGTATGTAAATGGTCAATAACTGATAACCATGATAATTTTTAACTTTTCACTATGAAATTTAAAAATATAGGGGCGCCTGGGTGGCTCAGTTGGTTAAGCGACTGCCTTCGGCTCAGGTCATGATCCTGGAGTCCCGGGATCGAGTCCCACATCAGGCTCCCTGCTCAGCAGGGAGTCTGCTTCTCCCTCTGACCCTTCCCCCTCTCATGCTCTCTCTATCTCATTCTCTCTCTCAAATAAATAAATAAAATCTTTAAAAAATAAAATAAAAATAAAAAATAAAAATATATACAAAGGTGGGCGCCTGGGTGGCTCAGTTGGTTAAGCGACTGCCTTCGGCTCAGGTCATGATCCTGGAGTCCCGGGATCGAGTCCTGCATCGGGCTCCCTGCTCAGCGGGGAGTCTGCTTCTCCCTCTGACCCTCCTCCCTCTCATGCTCTCTGTCTCTCATTCTCTCTCTCTCAAATAAATAAAAAAAAATATATATATATATATATATACACAAAGGTAAGGAGAATACAGTGAACACTCCGCATCCATTAATCAGCCTCATCGATTACAAGATCATCACCGATCTTGTCTCACCTGTACTCCCACAGACTCTCCTATACACAGTATAATTTTGAGATGATTCTCAGATTTTGAATATTTCATTTATAAAAATTCAGTATATGCATAATAAATAAGTCCTTTTTAACATAACAACTTCATTAGCATACTTTTTTAAAATCAGTAATATGAAATAAAAATAAAATTCTCACTATGAAATATCCAGTATTTGGATTTCAAATGGTCTCATAATTTATGTCAAACGTTGTTGAGGTTTTTGTTGTTTTGTTTTTGCTTTTTCTACATTTCGTGTGTCTAAATCAAGATCCAACAAAGGGACACATATCGGAGCTGGCTGGTCTGTCTCTTAACGCTCTTTAAAAGTTTATAGGTTTTGTCTCCATCTCACTCCTTTATTTTCCTTGAAATTTACTGCTGAGAAACTGGAATACTTATTCCATGGTTTCCTACTATCTAGATTGCATTGCTAATTACATCCACACGGAATCTTTTAACATGTTCCTCTGTCTTCCATATTTTCTCTAGAAGATGCTTGATCAGAATCAGTGTCTTTTGCTTTGATTTTGGTTTGGGTTTTTTTGGGCAATACTACTCTAAGTACGATGTTAGCTATAAGATATATAGCTATATAAGATATATTAGCTATAAGATTTTTATAGATGCCCTTGTTTATATGGTTGAAAAAACTCCTTTTATTCCTAGTTTGCTGAGTTTTCTCAGAAATGGATATTGAACTCTATCAAATGCTTTTTGTCTTTTGAGATACTATGGTTTTTCTTTTATAATCAACCAATACAGTAAATTATACTGATTGTGAATGCCAAACCAGCCTTGCATGCCTTGGAATAACACCATGTGATCATAATTTATTACTTTTTATACATTGCTGGTTTCTATTTGCTAATATTTTAAGTATTTTTACTTCTATGCTTATGAGAACATTAGTCTATAGTGTTCTTTATTGTAGTATCTTTGATTTTATTATCTGTCTTATAAAAGTTATGTGCTCCCTTTTGCTATTTTTAAAAGACTTTTGTGTACAATTGGCTTTTCTCCCCCCTTAAATATAACAAACTTCACTAGTGAAGCTCTCTGGGCCTGGAGCTTCTCTACAGAAAATCAATCAATTTCTTTAACTGATGCAACAGTCACTTAGATTTTCTATTACTTGATGAGTCAGCTTTGATAATTGGTGCATTCCAAGAAATTTTTCCATTTCATCAAAAGTTGTTGAATTTATTGGCATCAAGTTATGCACGTATCTTTTTAATATTTACAGACTCTCCAGTGAGGACACCTCTCCCATTACTGATACTGGTAATTGTGTCTCGTCTTTTTCTTGATTAATCTCATTAGAGGTTTACCAATTTTATTTCTCTTTTAAAGAACTCGTTTTTGATTTCTTTGATTTTCTCTACTATCTGTCCATTTTCTATTTAACTGATTTGTGTTCACCTTTTTATTTTTCCTTCAATCTACTTTAATTTTGCTCTTTTTCTTTTTCCTTAATTAAGACAGAAGCTAAGGGCATTGACTGGAGATCTTTCTTCTTTTCTAAAGTATTTAACACTGTAAGTTACCCTTAAAAAACTGATTTAATTGTAGACCACAGATTTTGATAGGTTATATATTCATTTTCATTCAGTTTAAAATATAGTCCAATTTACTCTGAGCTTTCTTCGACTCATGACTCAGTTGTTTAATTTCCAAATATTTGTTTTTTTCCAGATTTACCCTGATGATTCCTTCAACAACTCATGGAAATTTGTTTTAAGGCCTAGCATATATCCTATATTGGTGCATGTTCCACATGCTCTTGAACAAAGTTTGTAATCTGCTTTTGTTCAGAGGAATATTCTATAAATGTCACTTAGGTCAGTTGGTCAACAGTGTTTAACTCTTCTATACCCTTAATGATTTTCTCTCTACTAATTCTAATAATGACTGAGAGGGATTTTGTGTAATTGTGGATTTGTTGGTTTCTCTTTCAGTTCTGTCAGTGTTTGCTTCATGTATATTGGAGGTCTGATACTGGATACTTAAATCTTTAAGGTTCTTATGTCTTCTTGTAACCCCTTTTTATCAATTTGAAATTTCTTTATAACAATATTTCCTACTCTGAAATCTAGTGATTATGATTAGAGTTTGCACAGTATGTCTTTTTCCATCATCTTACTTTTAATTTACCTGTGTCTCTGTACTTAACATGTTTTATAGACAGCACAGAGTTAGTTCTTGCTTTTCTTTATCCAGTCTGACAATCTCTGCCTTTTAATTGAAATGTTTAGACTATTTCCACTTCCTATAATTATTGATATGGTTGGGTTTAGATTTCTTATTAACTGTTTTTTCTACTTGTCTGTTCCCTTTTTTATGCTTTGTTGAACTTGATATTTTTTAACATCCTATTTTGTCACTACTATTAACTTATTTAGTTATACCACTTCTTTTTCAGTGACTGCTCTAGTGTTTACAATATGTAACTTTAACTTATCTCCTTCTACATTTAAGTATTATACAATTTGATGTATAACGTAAATCCTTACAATGATATGCTTCTATGCCCCACTCCCTGCTGCTATATATTATTTTTGTCATACACACTACTTCTGCATTATCATAAACATTACAATTTATTATTTTTGTTTTAAACTGTCAATTGCTCTTATTAAATAACAGTACTGAGGTATAATTTATATACCACAAAATTCACTCATTAAATGTATAATTGAGTAACTTTTAATAAATTTAGTTACCCAACCACCACCAAAATCCAGTTTTAGAACATCTCCATCACTCCACAAAGATCCCTTGTACGCATTTCCAGTCAACGTTCATTCCTACTCCCAGTCTCAAGCAACCACTAATCTACATCTATCTCCATAAACTTGGCTTTCCTGGACATCTCATAGAATCAAACAATCTTTCCATATGATTTCTTTTACTTAAGATAGTATTTTTGAAAAGGTTCAACCATGTTGTAGCAAGTGTCAGTAGTACATCCTCTTCATTGCAGAACAGTATTCTCTTACATGGCTAAGTCACTTTTTGTTTATCCATTTACCAAGTGGTGGACATTTGGATTGTTTCCAATGTTCAGCTATTATGAATAATGTTGCTATGAACATTTGTGAACAAGTGTGTGGGCATATGTTTTCACTTGTCTTGGGTATACACCTAGGAGTAGAACTGCTCAAATAAATCCTTATGAATATGTTGAACATTTGGAGGAACCGCCCACAGCAGCTGTACCATTTCGCACCAGCATGTAACAGTCCCAGTTTCTCCACATCTTCACTAACACCTGTGAATGTCTGCCTGCCTGGTGGGTATGAAGTGATATCTCACTGCAGTTTTGAGTTGCATTTCCCTAATGATGAACAACGCTGAACATCTTGGCTATGCTTGTTGGCCATGTGTATATCTTTGGAGATTACTCCAGTTGTTTTTGATGGGAAATCTGCTCTCATACTTATTGCTGCTCCTGTGCATTTAATATGTCTTTTCTCTGTGGCTGCTTTAATATTTTTCCTCTTTACCACTCATTTTGATCAATCTATATATGGTTTCCTTTATTTTACCTATGCTTGGGTTCAATGAGCTTCTTGAAAATTTGTGTTTATAGTTTTGGAAAGTTTTTGACCACTATTTCTTCCATTTCTTTTTGTCTCCTTTTCTTCAGAGATTCCAACTGCTCATATATTAGGCTACTCAGTGCTGTCTCACAGGTCACAAATATTTTTTTAAATTATTTTTTCTGTGTTTCATTTTGGATCGATTCTATTGCTATATCTTCAAGTTCACTCATGTTTTTTCCTACCATGTCTACTCTCTGACATTAATCCCATCCAGGGCATTTTTCATCTCAAGCACTAATAATTTTTATCTCTAGAAGTTAGATTTGCATATTCTTTAGTATCTTCCATGTCACTACTTAACTTTTTGGATCTATAGACTATAGTTGTAATAACTGTTATGTCCTTATCTGCTAATTCTAATATCTGTTTCACGTCTAAGTCAGTTTTGATTGATCTTTCTTCTCACTATAAATTGTGTTTTTCTTCTTCTTTACATGCCTAGTAATCTGATTGAATATCAGACACTGTGAATTTTACCTTGGGTTCTGGAAATTTCTCTATTATTAATATTCCTGTGCTTTGTTTTGTGAGGTAGTTAAGTTGCCTGGAAAACAGTTTGATTCTTTCTGGTCCTATTTTTAAGATTTGTAGTGGGGACCAAAACAGTGTTTACTCTGGTCCTAATTACTCGCCACTACAGAGGCAAGATACCCCTGAGTATTCTACCCAATGCCCTATATATCATGAAGTTTTCCATTCTGGCTGGTATAAACAAGCCAGTGTGAGCACTGGATACAGTTCCTTCTAAACCTAACCAATAATTCTTTCCCTGACCTTGGGAAGGATAAGCATTTGCTGATCAGTAGTCTGCTGAATACCCAAGGGGAACCAAAGGTATAGTGCTTGCTCTCCTCTCCGGTACCTGGTCCTGCAAACTCAACCCACGTTAGTCTTCCCACAGTCTCAGCTTATGGAGTCCTTCAGGCTCCAACTGGGTTCCTCACCCCTGAGCTATACCCTGGAAACTCTCTCTAGGCCAGAAGCTAGGATAATCATAGGGCTCAGGTCACTTGTTTCCCATTTTGTCAGGGATTGCTGTCCTTCATTGCCTGATGTCCAGTATTTGAAAAGTTTTTTTTTCTTCTATACGGGAAAGTAAATCTAGTGCCCATTATTCCATCTTGGTCAAAACTGCAAGTTCAAAGTCTAACACCATTTCTAATAACCATTCAGACACAAGAAAATACCTAAGTGTGGGATAGTAATTAGTCTTTAGTGAATTCTAGTGCATTACCATTTCTTATTCTGGATTGTCTTGGTTTCTAAATTCTGTGGCTGGAAGACCCTTTCATATATTTTTTAAACTCTGAAGTTCTAATACCTCAGGGAGATTTGAGCAATGGCTGCATATCACATAGGTCTCATTAAATATGAACATCATTACTAATCTTTTTTCAAGAAATTACCCAGGAAAGCCTCTAAATTTCCTGCTTACGATTACTGGTTTAGGAAATCACAACTGTAAACTATCTGTGTAAATTGCTAAAGGCCATCATTGTGGTTGCTTAAGATACAGTAAAGTTAATACTAAGGTAATACTTGCGTGTCTTCCTTTTCTCCAGACTCCTACATTTCATCCATCCTCTCTTCCTAAAGACTCTCCTTTCTTTCTCTCAAAGCCATCTTGATCTTTTAATGCCCACAGCCCCTACACCTGCTCGAGGCTTTACAATCACCCAAGTCAGGCTACCTATCTCTAGTCATTCATCCCTTAAATCTATCAGGCTTATTGCCACCATTTTAAACTTTCTAAAATATTCTGCTTTTACAATTTCTTTCTCACAAATTTTCAATTTCATTATTTTAGTATAAAAGTTAAAATTCTTTGGTATTAAGTTAGTCACATTTCTGAACAGAAGGTAACAGGAATTACTGTTTTAGTTTACATTCCTGAATACTTACAAACACACCCATATCCACTTCAATCTAGACATAAAGATAACTAACTTCACACAGTTCCAATTTCTAGAACAAAAAACAAGAAAATACCAAGTTTATCAAAGCAATTCTAAGATAATGGATTACCCTTACCAGTGCCTGGCTAACATTTCCTCCGGTGGCTAGGGATTTGAAATGACTGCTGTTATAGACCAACTGAACTTCTGAGATCTCCACTGTTTCCAATTCCTCTTGAGTCTGCCGATCAATCACATGCAACTTCTCCACACTGTCCAAGAGCACAACCGTGCGTGAGTTTATCCACTGCAAATCAAGCACACCGCAAAAGAAAGGTGAGGCCCATCCCACACAATCATTGAGGACAAAAAGAAAGCCTGGCCACTCAGTTAAATTATATTGACGATTTTACCCATTTAGTAACTTGATGACAACAAAATCACACCAAGAATTACTCAGTGACTGTAGTGGCCAGACAGCAGTGGATAATAGTGCGTAACACAGTTCTGAGTTCTGACAGTGTTGAAATGACTCATAGTATTTAAAAAAAGGTAACTAAGAAGGGTGCCTGTGTGGTTCGGTTGGTTAAGCATCCAACTCTTGATTTCGGCTCAGGTCATGATCATGAAATCAAGCCCCGTGGGCTCCGCAGCGGAGTGGAGCCCGTTTAAGATTCTCTCTCTCCCTCTCCTTCTGTCCTTCCCTCTCGAAAAATAAATAAATAGGGGTGCCTGGGTGGCTCAGTCAGTTAAGCGTCTGCCTTCGGCTCAGATCATGATCCCAGGGTCCCGGGATCGAGTTCCACACTGGGCTCCCTGCTCAGCGGGGAGTGTGCTTCTCCCTCTCACTCTGCCTGCCACTCTTCCTACTTGTGTGCACTCTGTCAAATAAAAAATCTTAAAATAAATAATAAAAATCAAAAAGGTAACTAAGAGCTTTAACAGATATATTACAGTATATATTAGTTTTAGTAAAATTCTTTAAATGGTACACGGGCACAAATGACTTAAGCAAAATGACAAACTGCATTTCTCATGTTTTTCACATTAGTTAAATAAAAGGGCAAATAAACCTCATAAACCTAGGTGGTCAAATAATTGTTAGCATTTACATAATACATACTTTTTTTTTTTTTTAAAGATTTTATTTACTTATTTGACAGAGAGAGACACAGCGAGAGAGGGAACACAAGCAGGGGGAGTGGGAGAGGGAGAAGCAGGCTTCCCGCCAAGCAGGGAACCCGATGTGGGGCTCGATCCCAGGACCCCGGGACCATGACCTGAGCCGAAGGCAGACGCTTAACCATCTGAGCCACCCAGGTGCCCCTACATAATACATACTTTAAAATAGAAGCATTCTAAAATATATATTTCCTTTAAAACTTCCCTACCAATTATGGGGGAGTTCCTTGCTTTTCTATTTCTCTATATTCTGAATTTTCTGTAATAAGTACTATTATAGTTTCAGAGGTAATAACTTAATAATATTAAAAATTTTCTGAAGGATGCCATTTTGATAAATTTCTTGGGTTTTATGTATGATTTCTTCTTTTCTTCTTAAAGACTTATTTATTTGAGAGCGAGAGAGTGTGCGCATGTGAGTAGGGGGAGGGGCAGAGGGAGAGAATCTTCAAGCAGACTCCCGGCTGAGCGTGGAGCCTGACATAGGGCTCGATCTCATGACCCACGAGATCATGACCTAAACTGAAACCAAGAAGCGATACCCAACTGACCTAGCCACCCAGGCGCCCCTACAATTTCTTCTTTTCAAAACAATTTTTTAAAAAATTTCAGTCCCTCCCCAGGAAATAAATGGAGTTTTAAAATCTGCTCAATTAGAATTCTAAATTAGCCAGAATAAAGTACTTTCTCTCTCTGGTATTCATGTTTTATTTATCGGACCTATTCCATGTCATCAGAGATTATCTGCATACTCCCGTATCAAAAATAACCAAGTTAAAATGATTACTTTTAACGTAAGTGAAAATACACCCTTATCACTGTATTGTGGCTACTATAAGGAAAGGGTTTTGTTCTGTTTTTCCCCCCAAAATTTATCTCTCAGACAACAGGGAGTTTGATGTTCAAATTATTTACAAAGAGCTCTTATAAGGTACTCTCTTGATTATTTAAAAAAAACAAAGTATCACTTAGGAAAGACACATTATTCGCCTTATACAACCTTAGTCAGTACTAGTTTTTAGATGCCATCAAAGGTCATCTGGTTAAAAGAGAATGACAGAGTGTCAGCAGGTTTAGCAATTATTCCTAAGATTAGACCCTCACAACTGCAACTGCTGACATTGTTGTAAACGAGCCTTTTAATGGTAATTTATAAAGCAATGCAGTTACTGTCACATCATGGATGAGCCAGAGGACAGATGAAAACAACTACTGCCCTACTGTGGGGAGAATGGCTACTTGTGGTTGAGGGAAAATTCTCCAAGGACAGAATCATATGCCATATCTCAAACATCTTAAACAGAAGTAATTATGAATTCTAGGAAACGGTGTTAGATAATCCAACAGGAGTCCTGGTGATGACAAAGACACTGATGTCTTACATTCATGAGAAGAGTTTGAACAAAAATATTTCATGAAATGTATATGGAAAAAAAGTATTTCTAAATCAATAGTCTATCTGTGAGATTAAAAGGCAATGTCCAACTAAATAAATTGTATATTATAAATAAAAGATCCATTTCATCTATATCCTTAAAAGTTACATATTATCAAGTTAGAGGAAAAATTTTTTTAGCCATTTTATTAGGAAAATGAGGCTCTGTCTCTTATTTAGGGTTGCCTATATTCATGCATATACAAAATGTTTCACTGGATATTGATATGCCAAAAGCATTAATGACAGAAACCCAGAAATATTACAATTACAGTATTTGCAAAGTTGACACACTATTTGAAAAAAAAAAAATTGATATAAAAAGAAATACTTTTTTAAACCCTAAAGTTGCTTAAAACGGAGATGTATGGTGGAGAGAAAATTCTGCCAAAGTTTTTAGCCATGAAAAAAAGAATAAATTAGATAAACTTCTGAACCAATTAGGACAAGCTCAGAAGAACAAAAATGTGTTTACAAAGAAAGCCGGGCAACAATCCTCAAAAAACCCACCCAAATTCTTCTGAACTCCCCTCTGAACTAATCAGGACATCAAAGAAAACTTTTTCTGACCCTGCCACTGTTCAGCAGGACATAGGCTGAAAGGCAATTAAAAGGAAGGTGGCATCGGGGCAGCTGAGTGGCTCAGTGGGTTAAACGTCTTGATTTCGGCTCAGGTCATGATCTCAGAGTTGTGAGATTGACCCTGTGTTGGGCTCCGCGCTGGGTATGGAGCCTGGGTACGATTCTCTCTCCCTCAGCCCCTCCCTCCCCTCTCCCTTGTTCTCCCCATCCCCCCACCCCGCAAAAAAGTAATGTGGCATTACACCAAACTCAGACTCCATTACTTCTGTCCATATTTTACATAATCCCAAATGTCAGGGTTCATGGCAGAAATCCTAGTAGTGCTAATACACAGGGTCTCAAAACAATTACATGAGATAAATGGGGCAAATTAATCTGAATACTCACAGTAAAGTTGATGAGATCATAGTAGAGGTGAAGGTGCTTTTGCTTAGTAACATGTATTGCTCCAGACTCATCTCTCTTAACCTGATGGTGAAATAAAAACAACCTAAATACCAGCTATGTTTTGAGGGGCTTTTGTAGATACTTAATTATACTCCACCTAGAAAATGAGTTCCATTCACAGTATGGATAAGCCCAAAGTACTGGCAATTAAAGAAACTATTACACAAATGAAAAAAGTCATTCACACCATGATTTGTACAAAATGTGAGGTATATCTGGTCAGTGGTCTGGCTCTCAGTCCTGTAACGTGTGTGCACTCTACTATAATTCAGAACAAATTAACTGCATCCCAGCAGCGACTGTACGTACTCAGCTAGAGTTAAAGCATAAAATGGGATTGACCACATGGTATGATAAAGTCAAAAAGTCCATTAAAAAAAAAAAAAAAAGCTGCAGTGACAAAACTAGACTTTTCTGAAGTATACTGTTACAGCTCAAACAGCCCAAAATGTCCCAGGAGAACCTCAAGTGTCAACAGTTTATTTACATATGTGTACCCACACCCTCTCTAATCTTTCAGCACCCTTATAATTTGCCCTCCCTGCTTCCGCTCCAAGGTGACAGAGCATGCAGAAGAGAGCCCGATGTACTTCTGACCCTTGTGAAATGCAGGACATCCTAGCCAACCTGGGCTGCCTGACACTCTCCTGGACTAGCGTCCTAGGTGGCTTCCTTTCCCTTCAAGCCCCAATTCCTTTGTTTTCTAGTACCATCACTTACAGTGTTGGCCTCACCAGATACCTGAACAAACAACGGAGCCCTCCTAATGCAGGCCCTTCACGTACACTCATCTCTGCTTCACTAAGCCACTTGCCCTGGAAGAAACGATATGCTAGTAGGAGCATGTGATCTAGAGGCCTGTGCTTCGGTTCCACTATTACAGCCGTGTGACCCAGGGCAAAATAAACACCAAATTGTTCCCTATTTGGCATATACTGAAAGTGTTTCACAAACAAAAAAACAATGCCAACCTCACCTATTGTGATTCGCTGGAGTCCTTGCTAAAGAAGATCACTTATACATAATCTAAATCCCACCCCCTCCACCCTGCTTACTATTACCTCTCCCTTGCTGGCATATTCACTCACTCCTTTTTAAGGGCACTTTTCCTTTTGCTATCTAACATGTTTCTGACTTTTCCATCCTCAAATAAAAAACAAAAACAAAAAGCCTTTCCCCGATTTGCTTTTTACAGATATTTAACCATTCTCTTTCCTGTTGCAGCCAAACACTATAAATATAAGTTTGCTCTTCTCGACACCCATTTCTTTAACAAGGCTCTACCATGTAGCTTCCACCTCCATTCCACTGATGACTAGTCCTCTGAAAAGTTTCTAATCAACAACTACTTGCGGGGGCGCCTGGGTGGCTGAGTCGGTTAAGCGTCTGCCTTCAGCTCAGGTCATGATCCCAGGGTCCTGGGATGGAGTCCCACATTGGGCTTCCTGCTCGGCAGGGAGTCTGCTTCTCCCTCTTCCTCTGCCCACCCCCACTAGTTTTCTCTCTCTCTCAGTCCCTCAAAGAAATAAATCTTAAAAAACAAAACAAAACAAAAAAACCCAACTACTTGCATATTCAGTGGTCTTACCTTCAGTGGTCTTCTCTCTTGATCTTTATTTAATAATGGTATTACCCTGGAGCTGACATTGTCCTGAAGCCTCTTTGTCTCCTATGTGAGGCCATACTGTCCTACTTCCCCTCCTACCCCTATGTGCCTTTACTGGAACATTCATTCTTGATTCCTTTTCTTTTCCCTTCCTCTTGTAAGTACCTGCCAAGGCTACGTATGCTCTGGCTTTTGATCACGGCTTCAACGACATTCTCTATCCTGAAATTCTCATTTGCACTCCAGACCTGGACTGCTGCCTGCCCAGAGGACATTCCCTGAGAGAACACTTAAGAATCCCACCTTCGCTTCTAACTCAACACACTCAAATCCTCTGTAACCCCAGCTTTTCAAATAACTCATGCTTCTAAAATGCAGTCAGAAACACAAAGATTCATTTATGTCCTTTAGTTCCCAGATCCAGTAAGATGAGAAGCCTCGTCTTTCCTTCAAAATGTCATCCTTCACTCTCACTGCAACCAAGCATCCTTGTCTAAAGACCTCATACCTGCTTTGGCACAAGAGCAAAACCCTCCATTTCCCTGCTATCACCTATAATCTATTTTTTCTGCTACTTCTATACTGATCTTCCTAAAATACCACTTTAATCACATCTTTACCTCTTTAATTAGCTAAGAACCTGTGACAACTCCTCATTACCTAGTCTAGGCCAATTATAAAATCTGGATCGGGGTCAGTAAACTTTTTTTGTAAAAGGACACACAATAAATAAATATTCTACGTTCTGTGGACCATACAGTCTCTGTCACAACTATTCAATTCCACCACTGTAGCATGGAAGCAGGCATAAATCATACATAATCAAATGGGCATGACTGTGTTCCAAGAAAACTTTATTTATAAAACAAGTTATAAAATTTTATTTATAAAACAGCCATGGTGTGCCACCCCTTATCTAAATCTACACCATATATTCAACTTGATTTTCCACAGGTTTCTCACTCTCATGAATTCTATGAACATTTATTAAGCATCTACTATATACAGGCACTGTCCTTGTGGCTGAATCTTTAGATTTATGGAGTTTTCACTTAATGAGAAAGAAAAATATGAGAAAAGTAATTTTAAAAGTACTGAAAATTATCAAAGGAGAAGACAGAAGGTCTTGTGGGTATTATGTAGCAGAAAACAGTTCAGGAAGTCAGGAAGGCAATGTTAATCATGAGTTAGGTAGACTAAAGTGGAAGAGGGCACAGACCTTCCCCACAGAGGTGAGAGCATATGCAAAGACACTGAGGCCAGAGTCTAGTTAGAAAGCTATGCCAGAGCCAACATAGAAGAAATGTCAGTGATTTAGGCTAGGGAAACAGCAGTGGGGGAGACAAAGAAGGGAGTAAATTCAGATGTTAGAGATAGAGTCAACAGGAAGTGGTGAAGAAGCAGAAATGAGGGAGAAAGGTAACTGAAAGACAACCCCTAGGTTTCTAGCTGGAGAAACTAGGTGGACAGTGGTGTCCCTGATTCACTGAGCTAGGAAACCCAAAAAGAGATTATGTGGGCACATTCTTACCTCTATAACTTCAGTTCATCTTATTTCCCCTAATATGCATATCCACCATTCCTGCAGTATTTGCTATATATCCTTCATAGAGTCTTCCATGGCCTATCCAGTCCATACCAATCTCTCTATACTCTGAACTTTTATCAACTTTTAGTTCTCATTACATACTTGAATCCCTAAACATAGTGTTCTCCCTAGTAGTAATGAGCATACTGGCTTTGTTTCTAAAACAGTATTTGAAGTTGTGTGAAAGAAGAAATTATGCTTAATACTTCCTTCAACTGCTTCTGTGTCCATCAGTGTAGAGAACACAGTATGTGCTCAATGATACCTGTTGTCTAATAAATACACTTTATGTAGACAGGTAAGCCATTAATAGACATATGTACATTCGTATATTTATACACACACATAAACCATTAATTGTTTGTTACTCAAAGGAGATGAACTGAGAAATATACCATGGAGGGGCATGGAGTTGAGGTGATCAATTGCTTTCCATGTTAATCATTAAAGCCTAAAATTAAAATTAAATGATCGCTCTCTCTCCGAAGAATTATAGTAGCATATTTCTTTGACATAATAGTAAATCACTAGTGAATCAGGAAAAAAATATTATGATAAAGGACTTTATAACAGATCTAGCATCATATCAGGACTTACCAACAGAAAATGAACAACATCTCCTCTGCAGAAGGCAAGCATGGGATTCACATAATTATGCACTGCCACAAAGTGCCAGGCCAGCAATGGAACACTGGAAGGATCCATCTAAGTGAAGAAAAGGCCAAAAAAGAAAAAAAAAAAAAAAAGACATCACAGTTAACAGACAGCAGGACAAAGAAAAAACTAATTAAAAAGAGCATCTGACTAGTGTTCCTTGATAAAACTTCTGCCAATTTCTCATTAAAATTCCAGTGAAGCAGGGACTGACTGGGAAGTGTCATGAGGGAACTTTCTGTTAATACTTTCTATTAATGTTAATGTTCTGTATCTTGATAGAGGTTTGGGTTATAAAAATTTTGTTAAAGTTCAGCAAATGTATGATCAAGATCTGTGCACTTCACTGTAAGTAAATGCTACACCAAAGGAGAAACAAATATTGAACTCTAAACATAATGTATGCTGAATATTAAGGCAAATGAGTAGTGACTTTTGCAATTTATTGGAAATACACTTAAAATAACATAATTTGATGGGTGGATGGAGAGAGATAGTTAATAAAAAAAGTACAGTAAACTGTTAATGATAGAATTTAGATAGTAGGTATACAGATGTTCAATGTAAAATTCTTTCTAATTCTCTATTTGAAAATGTTAATATTGGAAAAAAATACCAGTAAAAACATACAAAAAAATGCAAACATACACCACCACGATAAACCTCAGTTAGCCAGTGAAGCTAACCTAAGAAACATTAATGGCAATCTAAGCTAGCCATGCCATCTGAAAGGGCAGATGTGCTTCCCCTGAGGCCCAGAGATAATGGAGTACCAACCAACAAACAGAAGAGTGGTCTCCCTTGGCACAGGGGATGTGTTCTCAACTAGTCATGGCTCTGTACCATCATTCTCCATTTCATCCCATCAATACCTCTCCTCACATATACACTAGAAGATCACAACTTTCTGAAAACAACCAAGCCAGAAAGGAGAGGGAAACTGGGGTATGTGTCATAGATGCTGGGAAGTATCAGCCTCCAAAGTAAAATACTAAAGGCAAAAGCCAAAAGAAAGACTATGCAGCAGCAATTTATGCTAGATTTTTATGGTGGGTGTTCTCTAACAGTAGTTCAGTATCAAAGCAGCAGTTGTTTATGAGAGAACAACTTAAAACAATAAAAGTAAAAAAAGTACAGACCTCGTGATTTGTACTGCTCCAGTCACCAGCTTATACTGCTTTGGGTTACATCAAAGTAAGTCCAGACAATGATCTTTGGAGCACTGACTTCCATTCTATCTTGTTTTCTGATAATCCCACAGAATTCGCCACTTTCAAGTCATTTCCCCCCTCCTGACATGGTCTTTTTGCCAATAAGATGGAAAGGCTTACTCACCCGTCCATAGGGAAAAGTCATCCACACTTTCAAGGATGGTTTCAATCCAATGACCAGTATCTTTAGAAGAAAAATGTATTTTTAATGTTTACCCTATAATTTCAAATTTTTGGTATTCAAAGCCTCTAAGAGTTATGAGTTTCACCTTCTAAATATACCAACCAACCTTTGTTAAGGATGCCATGGCCAATAAGGAAAACTGTGTGATGGGATGATCTTTCAACTCAGGCTTTGAATGGAGAGGCTCAATACAGCAAACTTCACCCTTGGAACCACTGAACAGGCATCTAGATTCACATGTTCTCACTCCCATCACTCTCCTGCAAAGGTAACCAAAAAATTCAGAATTGATTTAGTAATGATTCAAGGCGCTATGATCTCTAGCATGGACTACAATAGCCTTCTAACTCCTATTCTTCCATAGAAAATCAGCAGGTTCTTTGTAATGTCTAGGTCAGATTTATCACTCTTCTCCTAAAAACACTCCAATGGCTTGCCACTGTACATAAAATAAAATCCAAAGTCTTTACCACGTTTTCAAAGGTCCTATATGATCTGGCTCCTGCCTTCACTCTTTTCCCACTACTAACAAAGTCACGCTCCAGCCACAACTGCCTTCTTTCTGTGGCTCCAACAAGTCAAATTTGTGCCCACTTCAAAACCTTTGTGCTTGAACATCCCTCTGCCTAGAACACATCTAGATCTTTGCATTTGTTGACCAGATTATCACTCAAGTCTTTGCTCAAATGTTACCTTCCTGAATTATCCTCAAGTGCACTCCAGCAAGCTGAACGGTCTTATTTTCTTCAAAGCACTCAGAGCTATCTGAAGTTATTTCATTTATGTATTCATTTATTATCATGTCCCTACCCCCGCCCCAACTAAAATGTAAGTTCTATTAGAGTAGCAACCTTGTCTGGTTCACAGCTGCAAGTCTGGTGCCTAGAACAATGCCTACACATAGGAGATGTTCACTAAACATAAGCAGAATAAATAGTACTTTGTAAGCAATTACTTTGGGCTTAGCAATGTGAGAAAGTATGAGAAATATAAGAAACATAGTCCTTACTTTGAGAACTTATGGAAACACAATATACATTGAATTTTATGTTCTATTTGTTAAAAAAAAACAAACAAACTCTGCTTTATAAATATCCTCCCATGTATCTAGACAGTCTTCACTCTTATAGAGAAATAGGGCAATTCCAAGGCAATAAAAACCTTCCTATACCTATTACGGTTATAATCAACTGGGCCTGGGGCCTAAACCGAAATTAGTGACATACTCCAGAATTACAGTTCCCAAGACTGACAGCTCATATAAATTCCCTGGGGAGCAGGGGTTCAGAATCCCAACTCAGACCTACTGAGAAAGAATTCTGGGTGGCCAGGCCTGGATCTCCAAATGTTCTATAAGCCTCTCCAAGTCATAATATACAGCCATAACCTATCTGTAATCACATGGGTTTTCCAGACCTCTTCATGTTCAACATCAAGTCATTAAACCACAGCAAGTCTTTCCATTGCATTTGTCAACAAACGTCCTTTAGTCTCTTACTTAAATGTCAATTCAAAAACAGAGCCTCCGCTGTCATTGCAAATTGCAAGAGTTGGATCATCTGTAAACTAAACAGAGAAGAAATTCACTTTCTTAGAGATTTTTCAACAACCAGTCAAGTATTAAAAAGGGAAAAAATTATAACATCTTAAAAATCTAAAAACAAACACATTTAGTAGCATTTGAAATCACCTAGATTTAGTTCATCATTCTAAATATACAAACTTACCCATATTCAGAATAAAAATGGCTCAATATCTTTAAAAAACTGAGGCTTTAAAAAAGCAAACCCACCTTTCATCAGAATCAAAGAAAAATACAAACTATGACTCATAAAAGCCCTTAAGTTCTCCACTTGGGTTCTTAACATTAACTTTTTCTAAGCTGCTATTAAACTGAATAGGGTAGGGCGCCTGGGTGGCTCAGATGGTTAAGCATCTGCCTTCGGCTCAGGTCATGATCCCAGGGTCCTGGGATCGAGTCCCACATCGGGCTCCCCGCTCAGCGGGGAGCCTGCTTCTCCCTCTGACCCTCTCCCCTCTCATGCTGTTTCTCTCTCGCTCACTCTCTAAAAAATAAATAAAATCTTAAAAAAAAAAAAAAAAAACTGAATAGGGTATGCTAGATACATTTGCAGTTGCCTCGTTTTCAAGAACAAAGACGTAGTAAAAGATATTTGCTATCTTTGGGAAATAAACTTCAGTACGTTTTCTGACTAACTGAAGAATTAATTCACTATATTTAAAATAGTTTAATACTGTTTATGGAACGATTCCAAATATGTGCTGCCTCCTGATCTTATTTGACAGAGTATACTTCAGTTATTATTACCTACTCTGGAAAACTCAAAATAACAACTAACATTCACAACGACAGACAGTCCTAAGGGTTTATGAGGTATGGTAAATGTGAACGCTGTAGGATACAAACTGAGTAACCTGAGTCACTTAGAGTGACCGGTCTCCCTAACCCCAAAGGCTGGTGAGCCATCCTAAACGTCATGTCTTTGGTTCTCTTAGGGACAGTTGAGGTACAGGAGACTACTGTAAAATTATTCTTCCCACACACAAGCATAACAAAGAAGACCCACACCTTTGCTCTCAAGGCCTCATGGAGCAATTGCCAGAGTGGGAAGTATATACCTGGAATGTAGGAAAGTCAACTGAACTTGCATTTTTATTTATTAATTTTCTATTTATCTACGTGTTTTGTAATGTCCTTAAATATTAGTACAGTACATTTATAGTATTTTTTAAATAAACAAATAAACACACACACATATATGCATTAAGGATGTAAGCCCAAGTTGTTATTGCTGGGATATAGGGTTAAGTTTGGAGAACAATGAGTAAGAGTACTAAAGAGCAAGTGGCTGTTGTCAAGCCAAGACTCTGGAAGTATTCAATCATATATGTATCACTTGCTACCTCTTTTTTTTTTTTTTT
>NC_138369.1:119110162-119169631 GCF_054177405.1 Leptonychotes weddellii | reverse complement strand
ACCCTATCACTTGCTACCTCTTATTCCAATGTTACAGTGTCTGCATGCAACGCCTTTACCACCAATCCCAAGCATCACAATGGCTACTACTTCTATGCTATTAACCTCAGCTGCATTCTTCTCTTTCCTCTCTGCCTTTACCTCTTCTGTTTCCTGTTTCTCTCAAGGATTTTGCTTTTTTCAGTAAATGAACTGTCCTTTTACAAACACCACCAATTAGTTATCCCTTCAACCAAACGTTTATTGAGCAGCTACCATGCATAATCCAAAAATAAATGAGAAACAGATTCGGGTTTCAAAAATCTTCATCTATTAAAGGAGAGAAGACATAAACACAAACAACTATAACATGCCATAGGAAAAGAGGTCAAGAAAAACTGCCATGATGTTCAGAAAAAGGGGAAACTCTACTCTTACTTGTCTTGGTTGCTTTCACTGTTACTAAATGCTTCAATGATGCTTTGTCACAAAAGCCTTTTATGTAACTAACCTAGATGCAGACACATAAACTCCAGATGCTTACAGACTTTAAAAAGCATATGTATGGATAAGAGAGGTCTGCACAGCTAAGCAACCAAATGTGCACATGATTAAAATCTAGAAGATCTGATTTTAGACTTCCCTAGTTACAGTCCTTTACCTTTTATGCTTCTGAACACGGGCCTGACAGCATACACAAACCAAAGTTCACATTGTATTTATAAATGAAATCTGTTACCTAAGTTGGCTTATTTTTTTCAGACCTGTAAGGAGAAAGCCAAGACTCAAATCTTAATGCTTTTCCCTTAGAGGCCTGAAAGAAAATAAACCAACAGAGCTGTTTCTGAACATAAAGCAAACCTTGGTTCTTGCACAGCTGGCGCCTCGAACCTCAGGTAACTCCCAACAAAGTGTGACAGAGCAATGCTGGGGGACTGAACAAAAGGTAAAAAGAACTTTTTAATCTCCATATGATTTTTCAGCTGGGTACTGCTGCCAACCTCTGGTCTGGGATCATATCGGTTTACTCTCTCTGCTGCTCTATTAGACGTCAACCCAACGTGCAGCTGAATGTTACCAAGGTAGCTAGCCCATCTCCCGTTCTAACCTGCAAAGCATCCTACTGGGCTCATCAAAGAAAACTTCATTTTCAAGGATTCCATTTATAAAGAAATATGCTTAAAAATGCATATACAAATATAATAAAAAACTATTAGACAAAAAAAAGATATTACCTTAATATGCAATATTGCTGTTCCTGGAGGATGAGCATCTGTTATTGATCTCAGAAGTTTTCCACTGGCCAGATCCCACATCGTGATCTATAAGACAACTAAATGCTTCAAAAACCAATCTATTGCTCTTTTTTGGACTTAAGTACCCTGCCTTGTGGCTGAAATAATCTATCCCTGGTCTATAAACATTGCAGGCAAAAAATTATGAAGTTGAAACATAATCAAAGGTTGTAGATCCATTAAAGCATAGGGCCTTTTATTCCATCTTCATCTCCCCTTCATCCTGCCCTACCTACTTTTCCCTTCAGATTTTAAACATTGTTCTTATACCAAGAAGTAAAAAATTTCAACAATAAAAAAAATTAAAAAAAAAAAAAGTAAAAATTTCTTCAATGAGTCAATCTCTTTAGCACTGGTAAAAATTATAAGAAAGGCTCACTGCCAAACCAACTAGTGATGTATAAATCACATGAGAAAAGCCAGAACTTATCGCCAGTTTCAGAAGTAGAAAGCAATTCTAAGAGTTATCCAGGAACACAGTAATGAGAATAGAGAAAAGAGAATATAGTGTATTTAAAAAGCAGCAACAATTACTTATGCTACTATAAGGAAGTAAATTTTGATATAACAGCCTGGTCGGTTTGTAAAAGCTGTTTACTTATATAGACTCATAAATTAAGATATTAAAAATCACAGACTCTGGCTCAGTTGATAACAATTATTAAAAACTGAACAAAAGTTAGACCAAGCAATCTAAGGTTAGCTCTACAGACATGTCACTTTATAATTTTTGGTCTTTGAAATATTGATCTAGAAATACTAGTTTGTTTAATTAATCAAACTGGGTAAATTTAATGCAAGTTTATTTTCACATCCAGATACTCATGCCAACATGAGTTCATATACAGAACTCAATGCAGTGAATTCCCAAATATCAACAAATGGACTGTAATAGCTGCGTTTGCATTTTGCCTAAACAACTGCTTTGTACATACTTAGTGCCCTCATCTGTCCTACTCATGCTTTTCTCCTAGCTCCAGTGTTATCACATTTCATTTTTTTCCTCCAAATTTTTATTTAAATTCTACTTAGTTAACATATAGCATAATATTGGTTTCAGAAGTAGTATTTAGTGATTCATCACTTACATATAACACTCAGTGCTCATCATAACAAGTGCCCTCCTTAATACCCATCACCCATTTAGCCCATCCCCCACCCACCTCCCCTCCAACAACCCTCAGTTTGTTCTCTATTGTTAAGAGTCTCTTAAGGGTGCCTGGGTGGCTCAGTCGGTTGGGCATCTGACTCTTGGTTTAGGCTCAGATCATGATCTCGGGGTTGTGGGATCGAGCCCCCCATCAGGCCCCTTGCTCAGCACAGAGTCGGCTTGTCCCTCTCCCTCTGCTCCTCCCCTGCTCACATGCTCTAATAAATAAATAAAATCTTTTAAAAAATAGTCTCTTATGGCTTGCTTCCCTTTTTCCCCTTGCCATATGTTCATGTTTTGTTTCTTAAATTCCACATATGAGTGAAATCATATGGTATTTGTCTTTCTCTGACTTACTTCAGTTAGCATAATACACTCCAGCTACATCCATGTAGTTGCAAATGGCAAGATTTCATTCTTTTTGATGGCTGAGTAATATTCCAGTGTGTGTGTGTGTGTGTGTGTGTGTGTGTGTGTGTGTGTGTACACACACCCACATCTTCTTTATCCATTCATCAATCAAGGGACATTTGGGCTCTCTCCATTGTTTGGCTATTGTTGATAATGCTTCTATAAACATCGGGGTGCATCAACCCCTTCAAATCTGTGTTTTTGTATCCTTTGGGTAAATAACTAGTATTGCAATTGCTGGATCATAGCATAGTTCTATTTTTAACTTTTTGAGGAATCTCCATCCTGTTTTCCAGAGTGGCTGCACCAGTTTGCATTCCCCCCAACATGTAAGAGGGTTTCCCTTTCTCTGCATCCTTGCCAACATCTGTTGTTTCCTGTGTTGTTAATTATAGCCATTTTGACAGGTGTCAGGTGGTATAGAGATACTAGGTTTTTTAAAATTGATTTTAACATTGTCTTATGGATAAAATAAAGTTCACATTTACCTGTCCTTTAGCAAAGCCACAGAGAAGTCTTGAGCAGTCATTGTTGATACTGAGGGCAGAGATGGCTCCATACTGACCTCCAACACTAGTGCTACCCAGACAAAGTCGCAAAGCTTGATTCTGATCTAAAGAAAGCAGATTTGTAAAATCAGGTGAAAGAAATGAAAGGAGTGAAAAATATGTATTGAGTATCAGCTTGTTTTCAAAGACTTGGGAGGTAGCAACAATCAAAAGAATCAAAGGATGAAGTTATATTCATTTTAATGTATTTATTGAGCATGTAGTAGATGCTGGGCACTGAATTAGACACTAAGAATGAAGAAAAAACCAAGATCTACAAGTAAGAATATAGAACTTGCTAATGATAAGTAAAAAAAAATCCATAAGTAATCTTTATCTCTTTGAACAAATGAACGATCTTTCATCTGTCTCATTCTAAAATTGTATTTCTTGCTGTTTACAGGATGCAAGGTTACAGAGAATACCACCCTTTAAAGTAGTTTTAAAATTTCAAAAATCAAAATTTATTAATTCAGAATTTGGTTGAATTTACATTTATATTATCCGCAAAGAAAAGGTTTCCTAGGCAAATTAACAGTGTGAACAAAATTATGGAGTAAATATTTAGACTACTTAAGAAAATTATTCTCAAGCATCAACATTTGATACGCTAAAAGCAAATAGTTCAAATCTCTACTAGATTGTTATTTAAGGGTAAGGATCTTGCCTTAATTCTGATTTTCTTCAGGAGGCATTCAAATATTTATTAAAATTTATTATCTAGTAAGTAAAAGAAATTCCTCTAAGACTTCTCCTAGGCAATGCTTATTCTGTGTAGAGTTCATTATTGTACCCACTTGAAAACAATGAAATAAAAAAATTCAAGTATAAGGAGGCATGCCTACAAAATTTAACTGTTTAGGGGGAAAAAAAACTCACCATATTTGCACAATCTGGAGTTCTCTGAACTCACCCAGCAATTGTTTGTGCCTCCCTTAACTACTTACATGCTATTCTTTGAGATAATTATGTCTTACTTCCACTATTAGACCATGTCATTTCTAAGGGCTAAGATCATAAGTGAACTAACACTCCCAGAATATCTAGCTCGGTGCCTTGCACTCAGGAGGCATCTGACAATCATCTGAATAGCTTCCACATTTGCAAATTTTCCTTCTCTAAGAGTAAATCTAGTTATCAGAAAGAACCTAAAGACATTCATTCTCAGATCTAGGGAATAATACTATGTAGACTTTTTGCCCATCCAAAGTGAATATTGTAAGAACATTTTTCTGTGTTCATAAACTGGCTCAAATAGCAATCCCCATCTCCCAAAGGAGTTCTGACACAATTAATGGATGCACCGTATCTGGCACACAGAAAATATTCAATGTTTTCTGAAATCATCTTGGCTTTTAGCCTTCTAAGATGAATATTCAAAAAGGAATAAAATTCATAAATACATAAGGCCTCATGTATTTAAAATGCCATTATCTTTATTCACCTCTAGAACGATTACAATGACAGATTTTTTCCTTCCTCACATATTTTTCCTTCCTCTCCCAATCTGATCCAAATTATTAAAATTTCCTTTATTCTATTTTCCCAACTCTGAAAACACCACCTCATTTTATTTTTGCTTTACTGAAATTGCCTGCCAAAACAGTGTTATCCATGATCCTTATAACTTGTCAGGGATGCCTCATACAGTTAGTGGATTTATCCACATATCTTATTTTGCAAACTGTCAAGACAGGATCGTTAGGCAACAGTGTTCTATATATATATATACATATATATATAGACCACTACTTTGGGTCGTGTGCGGAGGCAACAGATGGAATGAAAGTAAGAGGACAAAGACAGAAATTCCCTATCAGCCTCACAAAGAACCCCATGAGTTTGGGCTGCCAGCCTTCCAGGCACAGAGCAGTATCTAAAGAGCATCCTGCTGGTATCCTTTGTAATCTGTGCTTTGAGATCCAAACGGTACACAGTTCTGATCCACCAATACTTAAAGACACTCACTACTGCTTTCAGATTTAACAAAGTTCACACTTTAGACTATTTTAAGTATTCTTATAACTCAAGGAGAGTAAGAATAGGAGAATGAGGGAATATGATAAAGAATAAGGGTACCATTAAGGGAGGAAATAAAAGAGAAGAAGAAAAACTTCTAGATTAAAAACCGAAACAGGTCTGCTTTCCTATGGGTCCTGTGTACTACAAACTAGCTGCAACACAGGGGACCAAATTATCAAGCTTGGTCATTCCTGAAATATGTATGAAATTTACATCCCACGGGACTGTGTTAATGAAAACATTAACTTTTTCCCTTGATTTTTACAATGTATTTGTTATCTTTACAATGTCACTTTATATGGTAAGCACAGCAGTGAGGTGATGGACAGTGTATAAAATGTACTCTGGTTTTAACTCCAAAAAGATATTTGTCAATTCTTACTGCTGTCTTTATACATTCTATATTTATGGTACCATATTAACAAACCTGCTATCACGCAATTTAGACTAAATTCAGAAAAGGTAGAATTTCTGTGTAAAGAAGAAATCAGAATCTTATGGGAGAGGTTTCTTCTGCTAGGGTAACTTAACATTCTGTATCCCAGATTATTCTGGACACTTCTGGAAAAGGGTATTTGGTAAAAATAAAAATAAACCTCTTCCAAACACTTGAATTCTGAAGTTATATGGAAAGAACAGAAGGACCTGGACAGAAGCAAGAGAGGTAAAAAAAAAAAAAAAAAATCAGAGCTCTCCATCCTGAACTCCTCCAGGGAGCTCTTGATCACCTTAATTTTTAAGTAAAAATTCTATTTTCCCCTACTCTCGAAGTCTGCTTTATCTATTGTTGGGAGAAACCATTAAATTAGCAGTACAGCTAATTTCATTTACAGAGTCACATAAAATCACATTTGGTTGGCATTGTCAACTTAGTTTTAAAAAAAATTGGAGTGGGTCCTTATAAAGCAAATAACTCTAGGCAAGAAATATGAAATGAGACTATCAGCTTTCCTATAAACTTCACAGAGTTGGCACAGAGCTTAAATAAGAAAATGCCTATGAAAAATGTGAAAACTATCAAATGTTACAAAAATGCAAGGAATTATTAATGATAATAGCTTACCAATTAAGACAACTTGAAGCCTAGTTATCACAAACACTGCAATGAATTATACCTATTTCTTTTATTAGTCTATCTTCCAAAGTATACTTTGCTTAGGGCAGATCTCCTCAGCCTATTCTGAGCTTAAGAGTAATGTGCTAAATAGGAAAGAAAAGCCAGAAGTAATGTATAAATCTATAATAGCCATAAAATCTAAATCTGAACATACTTCAAGAGAATTTCTGCTCTTTCTATATACCAAAATTGACCCAATCCTCTACTTCTTCATCCCTAATTTGTTTTAACTAGTTCCCAAAGACTTTCAAAGAAGGAAATAACTAGATCCTAGAAGAAATCAAATTTAATCGTGTGTATAGAGCTCTCTTATTGCCAGCATTCATCATTCTTCAATACTACTCTTTTCTTACCCTTTGTACATATTAAAATATTCTATAAGACCAAAAGAAAAGAAGAAAAGAGGTAATACAAAACATTTTTCATTAAAGATCATGAAACAGTAGAAGCCCTTTACCTGACCTCCACCCAACACACAGAATTAAAGTCCTCATCCCCTCTATAAAGCTCACTGACGGAAGCCTGGGACACAGTGAATTCCCATGGCTAACTGGCTATCATCTAGAATGCTGATGCTTACAGTAAGCTAGCTGTGTTCCAAACCTGCTCATTTTTTTTCTAAACCTGCTCATGCCACTGTAATGTTACTGGACTTTAAAAACTTAATTAAACAATAGGTGAACTGATGAAATAGAGTGAAAAAGAAAGAGCTACTGTTTTCATGAAAACTAAATGAATGCTCATGAAAAACTTGGTAAAGGTGTTTCTTTGAAAACATGTCATGAAATAAGATGTGGACAAGATAATGGTCAAAGATTGAAGAGTTGTTTGGTAAAAACCCACAATTTTGAAAAAAAAATCTACAATTTTATACTCCTCAATTGATTCACAGATGCCTAAGCTTCTACCTTTTTTCTTTTTAATTAAAAGTGCAAATTCTTTGTGATGCATTACTGATGCAGTTTATTACAAAAAAAGAGCTGCTGACCTCCAACTGGCAGATACAAACTCAAAGAAAAGGCTTTGTACTGTAACAAAAGATTAAGGAGAAAATCAGTATTTGTATATTTTCAATCAAAATAAAACATTGAAAGTATGCATACATTTATAATTTTTAACATTCCCTGCTTTAACCAGTTTCAATTAGCTGTTTTTTTTTTCAGTAAGCATTTCATAAGAAGGCATCAACTGTAATTGACAGCATTCTCTTTCAACACTAAAAAGGTCAAAAGAAAAAGTCACTCATGCAAACCAAAATTACTATACCTTTTCCTTTGAATCCATGGAGAAAAGATCAAAAGAAAGAGAAAAGCAAGAAATCAGTTCAAAAGTTCAGAGAAAAGACAGGTAAAATTTCAAAAGTATAAGTGACAACCTTTAGTTATCTCTGGGAATGATACTAAATGTGATTAACCAATTTATGATTATATTCAGGTATTGATTATTGAAAGAGAGAATGCATAATATCCAAATCATAGCACAGTAAGTAATTCCAAGTCCAGGAAGTCTGATAGAAATAAAAGTAACTTCAAAAAGATAATCTACTTAAGTATACCAACAACCCAAAAAAAATAGGAAACTAAGGGCCTTGGAATAGGGACACATCTTTATGAAGATCTGAATTTTGAGATCCTATATTATAGGAAAAAAAACCAAGATACATAATAATAATCACATACCTATAGTCCATTAAAATAGGCAATATACATAACCTTTAAGAAGCTTACAATGATTACTATTTTAATGACCCAGGCCTCTATTCCAAAAAGAATCTAATGTTAACTTAAAACAAGTACAATTCTTCCTGCTACACTTTTCCTATGATCAACAAAGATATTTAAATGAGATCAGATTTAACCCAGATTTCTAATCTAGACACTTCATAGTATCATCACTCTGCCATTTGTTACTGTCATTCAGGCAAATTTTAATCCATTTGTTAAAACTCACTGTCCAAATAATCAGATTCCCACAAAAAATATTGAGTAAAAGTTACTAACTGCATGATTAAAAACCCAAAGCAGGCGCCTGGGTAGCTCAGTGGGTTAAGCGTCTGCTTTAGGCTCAGGTCATGATCCCCCACATCTGATCCCCTACATTGGGCTCCCTGCCCAGCGGGGAGCCTACTTCTCCCTCTCCCTGCCGCTCTGCCTATTTGTGCTCGCTCTATCTGTCAAATAATAAATAGAATCTTAAAAAAAAAAAAACCCAAAGCAAAACAGATTATTATGATTCTTTCTCAAAATGTTCACTTTGGCATACTTCCTTTTCCATGAGACTGTAATGAAAGATTACCATTTCATCATATCTACAACAAAGCTGTTGAGACCTAAAAAAATTAAGAAGCAGGCCCAAGGAAATTAAGAAGACAATAGCAGAAGACAATGTACTGTTCTCCTCTGTTGGGTTTTTATTTTTAAAGTATTCATTTAATTTGTTGCAGTAGCTCTACATGGATTTGATTATAAACAGACACAGATTCCTATAACCCTGTGGTAAGGAAGGGATGTTAAAGAGGACGGAGCTGAGGAAAAGTGAACACTGGTTAAGTGGGAACAAAAACTCAACATGCATTCTTCTGACAGATAAACATATACATTATACTCGATTCTCATTCATCTTAGTTCTATTCTTTTCTTCATATATCTTGGAAACTGCCTCCTTTTCTCTGAGGACAGAATTATTGAGAATGGTGAAAATGCACTGACCTAGGATTCAATATTTCTTGATTCTGAACTTGGCTCTGTGTATCTCTTAATCTCTCTAGTTCTCAATCACCTCACTGTAAAATAAGGACACTAAACTGAAGGTCCTTTTAAGACCCTTTCCCCAAATCCTTTCAATCTAACACCAACTATGCCTCCCCAGGAAAATAATCATTCTTACACCTGATAGGAGAGGAGGCTGGTAAAACTTCCTAGAAGCGATTAGGTTCTATCAGAAGTGTTTAAAATGTTCCTATTAAATTATGAAACATGGAAAAAATAAAAATAAAAAATAAAATGTTTATAAGCAACTGTCCTTAAGCAACTCCACCTTTGGGAATTTGTTCTAAAGAAGTAATCATGTGCACAAAAATGAAGTTACAAAGATGTTCATTGCTATACTGCTTTTTAAGAAACAACCCAAATGTCTTAGTGTAGAAAATGGTTAAGTAAATTATGGTGAATCCATTTAAAAGAATACTAAGTAGCCATTAAAAATGATGTTACAGATGAATAATTACATGCAAAGACGTTCATTATGATGAAAAAGCCAGTTACAAATTAACATGATTCCATTTTGGATGTGTACATATACACACACACGTACAAAAAAAAAGATTAGAGGGCCATACAGAAATGTTAGGGATTATTCCTGGATGGTAGAGTTTATTATTTTATATCTTCAACCGTTTGTTCATCGAAATTTTCTACTATGAACACATATCAGTTATGAAATAAGAAAAAAATTATTATTCAAAGAATCCATTCTAAAGTTCTCTCAAGAGAATTATATTTTGTGTTCATTCTTCCCAACTCCCAAACAATAAAACTCTATTATTTAAATCAATCACCTCTTAAAAGACTAAGTGTTAAAATCACATGATAATTAAGATTTTTAGCATATTTATAAAAAAGAATTCAAATTATTCAAAAACAAAGGAAAATAACCACTTTTTCATTCATATGGTAAATAATGATGCAAGGCCAACAGAGATTAAATTGTTGTACTGTAGTACTATGTATTAAAGTGTTCCCAGGTAATCCTTATATAATATACTGTAGATTCCTTATTAAAATACAATCTTATTGGGAATTCCATTTAAGAGAGATGCAGAAGACTGAAGATGCAGAAGAGAACATTAAAAATGACAGAAAAATGTATCTAATAGTTTTTAAATAAAAAAACAGAAGATGTTCTGCTCATAGAACTGAATTCAAAAGTAATGCAAAGAATAATGAAACTAGGACTATTTAGTCTCATGTAGAAAAAAAGAGAAAATACTTAAGACTATCCATCTACTATACAAATGAATGTTAAGTTTTCTTCTCAACCAATAAATGAACATGATTATAGGATAGAAATTTTTAAGGTTAGAGGGATTTACAATGTAAATGAAAAAGAACTTATCAGTTTGAGTTACAAAAAAATTACTGAGAAAGCCTGTGAATCTCTTTTCCTGAAGATCTTTCAGAATACCTGCTAGGATATGATTTAGAATCAAAAATCACCACCACCACAAACTGAGGCAAACAAGAGGACAACCCAAGGTCCCTTTCAACTTTATATTCCTTCTGTCTAGGTCTGCAGAGTCAAAAGATATGATGTGATAACTTATAAATTCATGGAGGAGAAAAACTTGCAATGAGCAACAGAATGAACTTGGGTCAAGTAATTTTAACTACAAAACTACTGACTGGGGCACCTGGGTGGCTCAGTCGGTTAAGTGTCTGCCTTCAGCTCGGTCCTGGGATCGAATCCCATACCAGCTCCACGCTCAGAGGGGAGCCTGCTTCTCCCTCTGTCTGCCACTCCCCCTGCTTGTGCACAAGCATGCGCGTGCGTGCTCCTTCACTCTGACAATAAATAAATAAATAAATATTTTTAAAAACCTACTGACTGCTACTTTTCAAGTTTTTCTGATTTTTTTTCACAAGAAACAGTTTACAACTGCTAAAAGATATAAAATCCAAAAGGATACTTAATATCTACAGTAAGGAAAGTACTTAGAAAATTTACCAAATATTAAAGCCAATCCATGAGATGTACCCACAGCTATCAGACTGGACACTGCCTGAGAACAAAAGGGAAGATTACATTTTGAAATATTACATCAAGGATCTTGAAACAATCCATGTTGAATTTGTTGGTCTTCTTTCCTTTAGGCACCAGATGACATACCAACTATTATAAATAAGGAGAATTTCATCTAGGAGGCAAAACGGGAAATGAAACTCAGGACGTTTTATTTCTGGGAATCCCTCTAAATTTACTCCAAGGGTAACAATATCAAAATATCATATGTTCAACATTATAGGCAAAAACACACCACTTAGCTTCCTCTAAAGCAATTTAAAAAAAACCAAAAATTCAGGGGTCCAGACAAAGTAAGAGGCACTTATGCTCCCCACCAAAAGCCAGCTATGAGGTGTGGGAAAGGGGTGAGAAAGCCCTTCAGTTTATTCACAGGAGCCAAAAGGCACCAGAAATATTCAAAATTCAGCCCACTTCCTCACCAACTGACTAACTAATAAGAAAGCTACAGGAGGCAGCTGGAAGTGTTCAAGCAAAGAAGGCACTAGTGTGCTTTCAATATCCCCCAGTTCTCTATAATCGCACCACAGATTTACTATTTGGCAGGCTTGGCAAGGGAGTTCAGAACTATTAAATGTACTATTTACCACGAAGTGATTTCACCAAATGCGGTTTTCCACTCCCTTATAACCAAAGGGAGGCCAAATTACAGAAGGAGCAAATTCACTTGGGCATGGGAAGACCACATATAAATAAACCTGGAAAAGGCTAATCATTATTCCATTATATGCTTCTCAAACAAAAGCCTGAAGAATAACAATACACTAGAAAGGAAGAGAACATTCAATATGGAAAAATTTTAAATCTGATTACTGACAGTAAATGACCTATGATTTTATTATAATAATTTACACAATAACTTTGAACATTAGAAGAATAAATCTAAGAAAACCCAATCAAACCCAAGCTTACCTTTAAAGGATTATTTAAAGTGTACTTACAATTGCTGTAGGCAAGCCAGCATCCACTTTGTCCTAAGTGAAATTAAAAGAGTATTTGAAAAGATATTCTCATTTTTAAACAGAAAATGATATAAGCCCCTCTCTTTACATATACTTTGATCCAAATCAATTACTATTATGTATTATTCTGACTTTCCAGATTAAGAAAACAGAAGTTTTAAAGAACATAACTGACTTGCCCAAGATTATTCAAGAAGTGGAAGAACTGTGTCTCAAACTCAGCTTCAGTTCCCAGGCCAGGCCCTTTAATATCACTTCTACATTTCTTTTCTGTCTGTCCCTGTCAATGTGGTCAACTAGTTATTAGAATCTCTCAGAAGGCAGAATCTATTTTATACAACTTTACAGAGCTTCCTGGGAACTAACTCAAGAAACTTATTTCAGTGCACAGGAATATAAGGAAGAGCAATCACAAGGCTGCCATGTTCAATGTTCTGGATAGCAGGATATACCCAACCTTGTATGGATATGTGTGTATAAAGTATACCTAAGTTTACATGCTTGACAATGAAGATGCATGCAATAAATATTTGATGAATGACTGATTTGTGTCCTGGATAGGGAAAAAGAATGAGAGAGCAGATGAAGAACATAAAGTAACTTCTGATTTCATTAAGAAGTCAGCTTACTTTAAAAGCTCAAAAACAAACAAAAATAATAAAAAATATATATAAAAAATAAAAGCTACAAAACCAGAGATGTGGGAAGCACTTTAGAGATTATAGAAATTTAGTACTGGTGTTACAACATCTTAGAGTAGTGATTCTCAAAAGCCAGGCTACATTAAAATCATCTAAGATACCTGTTAAAATGCAGATCCTTATGCTATACTACTAAAGATGCCAATTCAGTAGGTCTGGGGCGGTGCCCAGGAATCTGCATTTTAATCGGCATGTCAGGAGCTTCTTAGATAGTGGACACATTTTGGGACATTGTGCTAGGGTATCTCTACTATCTTAGGTGATCATCAAAGTGATAAATACCCTTTAAAATTAATTTGAATTAGTTTAAAATGTAGTCATCTGTCATAGTACTTTTATCTGTGAATGAGCTGTGACCTTCATTCACAACTCCAAAAGTTTCATCTCTCCTAAGTGTCATCCACGCATGGACTACAAAGCCATGATGAGCAAGGCCCCAGGCAACCCTACTAACATCGCTATCACTATCCACATGGCTGAAGGTATCACTGAACAACTATTCAGGAGAAATACCCCAAAATATAACTAGCTTTACATGTTAATAAACCAACCATCACAGAAAAGCATACAATTTAAATTGAGCTGGTAATCCAACATTAGGAAAGCAGAGTATGAGCACTGTCACAGGAAAAGCAGTTTTCATTTTAACAGACCAAAGGAGCTCAGCCATAGCAATGAAATAAGAATAGAATGCAAACACTCTGGGATTTATTAGAATTTTTCCCTCCTCTTCAAGAGGGAGAAGAAACCCTTTTAAATAACAGATTTATCTAATCAATGTTCAGTGTCTGAGTTTTAGTTCAGTCTCCATTATTCAAAATATTTTTAAAACTGCACAGGTGGGTCAAATGACTGTTCTGGTTCATCTTGATCTTGAAAGGAATGAATTTCATCACCTACATAAGGATTAAATTCAGAAAACGTCATGGAAATGTAATCCTCAACAGGTGGTTCCCATTCTAGCAAATCTGAGTTACTCTCCACCTAAAAGAGGAAGGACAATTGCCCAGGTTCCCTCCATGGTTTGACTATCTCTCTATTTAAATTGACTTCATGATATATAAGCTGGGTCAGGGTGTACCAACTGCCCACAGAGAACACTTTCTTTCCGTTTTGCCTTTTTGTTTGTTTGGTTTGGTTTGGTTTCTGCAACAGAAGTTTTCTTGGATAAATCTGACAACTGTAATGTGGTTATGATGTCATGATGCCATTCCTATATCAAGCTCTTATCCTTCTGGAAAATTAAAACTTTGTCCAAACTGAATATGCAAAATATCAATTAAGCTCTATGAAAACATTTAAAAAGTCAAAGTTCCTGGGATATGAATATGTCATCTTTTGTCATCATCATCATTATTATACATAAGATCTACACAATGAATTCAGAAAACTAAAACTGAAAGACCACATAGAATTATAGGCTTTGAAAATTTGATAAAACATACCAGAATCAGCACCTATTGTCTTGGTGATCTATTAAAATTTTTTTTTTTAAAGATTTATTTATTTATTTATTTTGAGAGAGAGAATGAGAGACAGAGAGCATGAGAGGGAGGAGGGTCAGAGGGAGAAGCAGACTCCCCGCCGAGCAGGGAGCCCGATGCGGGACTCGATCCCAGGACTCCAGGATCATGACCTGAGCCGAAGGCAGTCGCTTAACCAACTGAGCCACCCAGGCGCCCTATTAAAATTTTTTCATCAACTCAGTGCTCTAAAAAAATCTTCGAAGAAGACCACAGATACTCTGTTCCAGCCATTACACGCTGGCCACATTCACCAATACCACCTCCATTTCACAACAAAGCAGCACAACAGCGGAGCCAGAAACTCCAATTTGGAGTAATTGTTCTGCTATCTCCTAACCCAATGATATAAGACAAGTTAATGTATCACCTCTCGGAGCCTCTCTTCTCATTTGTAAAACAGGATATGGCTTTCCTTACTTTCAAAGTTGTAAGAATAAATAAAATAAGGTACATGAAAAGAGTTTTGGGAATTACAAGAAAATCACTCAGTTGTAAAAGATTCTGATCAATCATGTCTCCGTATGAAAAGACTAAAAAAAACAAACATTGTAACTCAACCAAATACACAAGATGGCAACTAAACTGAAAACGAATTTAAAGAAAAGCCAGATAGTGTTCCTTTTAGGCTTGCTGCCATATTTCACTTAGGCACACCAGAGACTCTGAGCAGACCTTTATTTCATGGCTGCACTAATTTCTACGTCAAGATGTGTAGCCATGTCTTATGAGTCAAAAACAATCACATAAGACCCATGAAAGCCAGATTCTTTTTTTTTTTTTTTAAGCCTCGGGCCAAGAGAAGTGCTGTGCTTTGTTTTATGCTCATTCCTACTTCATTATGCCATTGCAGGTTACAAATCTGGGGAAGAGAACAAAATACTTACAGCTGCAGACACTATCTGGGCAGAAATTCCCTTCAAAAGTGAATGTCGCATAACTGACCCATGGAGTGAAAAAGAATCAGGTAATTTCTTCTTCCTAAAAAAAAAGAAAAAGAAAATGTTGAAGAACATAAAAAAATTTTTTTGAAAAAGCAGGGTCTCAAAGCTTTGAAAGTCCAAAACACACATAAGAATAAGAAAAGTAGAGGGGTGCCTGGGTGGCTCAGTCGTTAAGCGTCTGCCTTCGGCTCAGGTCATGATCCTGGGGTCCTGGGATCGAGCCCCGCATTGGGCTCCCTGCTTGGTGGGAAGCCTGCTTCTCCCTCTTCCACTCCCCCTGCTTGTGTTCCTGCTCTCCCTCTCTCTCTCTGTCAAATAAATAAATAAAATCTTAAAAAAAAAAAAGTAGAAAACAACACTGACTGTAATTTGTTAGCTCTGTTTGCAATGACGTACAAAGAGTCTAACAGTCCTACATTAAGATATTGTACTAAACCCACCTTGAACCTCAGAGAAGCACAAGCAGGAAAATGAATAAAGCCACCATTCCTTTTTCACTGATTCAAACTGTTCCTCGCTCACCTTAAACTATGGCAAGAGGTTCTACTACTCACCAGAAGGTTGCCTATCCTGCCCTGCATGTCTACATTACCTCTACCTACTGTCCACCCTTGCCCATCTTTCTTGCCTTCCAATCTTTAACTGCCCTCTCTCATTCTTTCACCAAGCACCTCAAATTCCCCACTCATTATTCTATCTCTGCTGCTCCTACTAACAGCTCCTTTCACTTACCCAACTCATCAACGTACAAAAAATAATTTTTAATTTTCTACCAAACACTGAGCACCTCTTCTATGTGACTAAAAGTATGCTCTGGGGATACAAAAATAAGTAAGTCAAGTTTCCTAGTCTCAAGAACCTTGCAGCCTAGCTACAGGGACTAATAAGTAACTTAATCTTTTTTTTTTTTTTTAAGAATTTATTTATTTGAGAGAGAGCGAGAGAGCAAGCAGAGGAGCAGGGGGAGGGGCAGAGGGAGAAGCAGACTCTCCACTGAGCAGAGAGCCTGACGCGACTCGGGGCTCGATTCCAGGACTCTAGGATCACGACCTGAGCTGAACACAGACAACCGACTGAGCCACCCAGGCGCCCCATAAGTAACTTAATCTTAAAAGATAAATGTTAGGAAAGAACATGGGTAAAGCACTACAGAGATGAAATAAAGAGGAGTTTCATCTTATTTATTAGGGGGATATCAGGGACAGCTACAGAAAAAAAGATGTCTGACCTGGCCTTGATAGATAACTAGTAGGAGTCTGGCAGGCAACAAAAAAGCACAAACAGAAATATGAAGATGTAAATGTGCACAGTGTGTGAGGGGAGTGTAAGTACACAAAAGGCATGGACCAGGAGGATGGGAGTAGGGGTGCTTAGAGATTAGGTCAAAATGGTAAGCAGGGACCAGACTGATGCTATGCAAAAGAGTTCTGACATTAAATAAGGCAAAAAAAAAAAAAAAAAAAAGACCCATATATGTTTTTTTGAGTACAGTTGACACACATTAGTTTCAGGTGTACAGCTTAGTGACTTGACAAGTTTATACGTTATGTTATGCTCACTGCAAGCGCAGCTACCAGCTGTCCCGTTACATCACTATTACAGTATCACTGATTGTATTCCTTATGTTGTGCCTTTTATTCCTGTGACTGATTAAAAGACATCATTATCTTTGAAGCAGGTGGAGACCAGATGGTCAAAATCATTTAAGTTATCATGGTTCCATACAAATTTTAGGATTTTCTACTTTTGTGAAAAATCCCATTGGGATTTTGATAGAGACTGCATTGAATCTACAGATGGTTTGGGGGAGTATGGACATTTTAACAATATTAATCCATGAACGTGGGATATTTTTCCATTTATTTGTGTCCCCAATATCTTTCATCAATGTGTTATAATTTCCAGCGTACAGCTCTTACACTTCCTGGGTTAAACTTATTCATAAGTATTTCATCGTTTTGGATGCTACTATAAATTATTTGATTCCTTTTTCAGATATTTCACTGTTAGTGTTTAGAAACACAACTGACCCCAATTAGCCAAAGCAATCTTGAGAAAGAAGAACAAAGCTGGAGGCATCACACTTTCTGATTTCAAACTGTATTACAAAGCTGTAATCAACAGTATGAAACAAAAAAACAAAACAAAAATCAGTATGGTACTGGCATAAACACTGACAGAGAGACCAGTGGAACAAAACGGAGAGCCCAGAAATAAACAGTTGTATATACACTCAACTAGTATTTGACAATGAAATCAAAAGCACTCAATGGGGAGAGAATACAGTCTCTAATAAAGTGGTGTTGGGAAAACTGGATAATCACATGCAGATGAAACTGTACCCTTATCTTACACCGCTCACAAAAATTATAGGGATTAGATGAATTAAAGACTTAACTATAAGACCTAAGCCATAGAACTCCTAGAAGAAAACACAGGGAAAAAGCTCCTTGACATTGGTCGTGGCAATGGATTTTTTGTATAGGTCATCAAAAGCACAAGCAACAAAAGCAAGTATAAATAAATTAGACTATATCAAACTAAAAAACTTTTGCACAGCAAAAGAAAATCAACAAAATGAAAAGACAACCTATGGGATAGTAGAAAATATCTGTAAACTGTTTATCTGATAAGGGGTTAATATCCAAAAACTACAGCAATCCTCCCTTATCTGCATGGTTTCAGTTACTTGTGGTCAACCACAATCCAGAAGCAGATGATCCTCCTTCTGAGGTACTGTCAGAAGGTCAATAGTGTAGCCTAACCCAGTGTCATGCATATGTCATTCACTTAACTTCATCTCATCACATAGGCATTTTATCATCTCAAGACATTATAAGAAGGGTAGGTATAGTACAATAAAATATTTGAGAGGCCACTTTCACATAACTTCTATTATAGTATATTCCTATAATTGTTCTATTTTATTATTGTTGTTGTTAATCTCTTACTGTACCTAATTTATAAATTAAACTTTATTGTAGGTATATACAGGAAAAAAACATAGTTTATATAGGATTCAGTACTATCTGCAAGTCTTATGCATCCACTGGAGGTCTTGGAATGTATCCCCTGTGGAAAAGGGAGACTACTGTCTCAATAGCAAAAAAAAAAAAAAAAAAAACCCAAACAATTTGAGTAAAAAATAGGCAGAGGATCTGAACATTTTTCCAAAGAAGACATACACATGGCCAATAAGTACATGGAAAACTGTTTAGCATCACTAATCACCAGGGAAATGCAAATCAAAACCACAACGAGGTATCGCCTACTGGAATGGCTATTATCAAAAAGACAAGAGGGACACCTGGGTGGCTCAGTCAGTTGGGCATCTGCCTTCGGCTCAGGTCATGGTCCCAGGGTCCTGGGATCGAGCCCTGGATTGGGCTCCTTGCTCAGCAGGGAGTCTGCTTCTCCCTCTCCCTGCCCCCACTCATGCTCTCTCTCTCTCTCTCAAATGAATAGGTAAAATCTTAAAAAAAAAAAGCCAAGAGATGACAAGTGTTGGTGAGGATGTGGAGAAAAGGGAATCCCTGTGCACTGGTGGGTGGGAATATAAACTGGTGCAGCCACTGTGGAAAACAGTATGGAAGTTCCCCCCAAATATTAAAAATAGAACTACCATATGATCCAACAATCCCACTTCTAGGTATATATCCAAAGAAAACAAAATCACTATCTCAAAGAGATATCAGCACTGCCACGTTCATTACAACATTATTCACAATAGCCAAGATAATGGAAATATCTTCAAATGGGTAAAGGTAAGAGGTTACACACACACACACACGAGTATTATTGAGCCATGATAAAGAAGGAAATCCTGCCATTTGTGACAACATGAATGGACCTTGAGGGCATTATGCTACATGAAGTAAGTCACACAGAAAAAGACAAATACTATATGATCTAACTTACATGTGGAATTTAAAAAAAGACTAAAGAACAGTACTATCAGGGGCTGAGGAGTGAGGGAAATGTGGAGATGTTGGTCAAAGAGTACAAACTTCAAGTTGTAGGACGAATAAGTTCTGGGGATCTAATGTACAGCATGAGGACTATAGCTGACAATAATGTGTTATACACTTGAAAGTTACTAAAAGAGTAGATCTTAAATGTTCTTACCAAAACAGAAATGGTAATTATGTGAGGTGATGAAGGTGTTAACTAACCCTATTGTGGTAATGATTTCACAATAAATAGTGTATCAAAGAATCACACTGTACACATTACATTTGCCTAATGTTATATGTCAGTTATATCTCAATAAAGCTGAGGGAAAAAACATATTTATCCATTTGTAGGAGATAGTGATGAACAGGTTAATATATCCAGCAATGGTCCCTATCCCACAAGAGTTGACATGCTAAAGAAGACAGCACTAATACAGGCAAAATTTAAGAAAGGAAAAATACACATGACTTTATCAACATTAAAGTTACACATGAATTCAATAAAGTATTTACATTATGCTTCCTCCACTTCGCTTTCCTTTTCATGTGCTCTCCAAGAATTTGGGAGGTGAAAAGCAGCCAAAATGAAGTTATTTAGGGTTAGAAGTCCTTTTCCCAAATCTTTAATCATTTTGTGATTCTCCTCTGAACCCATTCCAAGGGAATGAAGGAATGCTGGATCTGACCTTAGAGAGTGGGAGGAAGGGGATAGGGAATGCAGAGAGCATAAGGGTGGCGAGGTGAACCAAACTCCATGTTTCTACCATAGACACTGTGCCAAATTGGACTCGTACTCCCTCCTAGGGCTCTACTGCTTCCAGGGGGCCCCTGGCTGCTATTAGGGCTTCCTACTGGGGGTGCAGAGGACAGTGGCCATGGCATCCACCTTTTTATTTTCATTCTTATTTATTTATTTATTTTTAAAGACTTTATTTATTTGAGAGAGAGAGAATGAGAGAGAGAGCACATGAGAAGGGGCAGGGTCAGAGGGAGAAGCAGACTCCCTGCCGAGCAGGGAGCCCGATGCGGGACTCGATCCAGGGACTCCAGGATCATGACCTGAGCCGAAGGCAGTCGCTTAACCAACTGAGCCACCCAGGCGCCCCATGGCATCCACCTTTTTAGCTTCTCCCTCAACAGTGCCCAAATCTTTAGGATCTAATAAGCATATTATTTCCACCCAAGTGGGCCTTCTATTCCCTATGCAGGGCTTCAGCAGACCACACTGTAGCATAAAGACATATTTACATTTTAAATGATCAATACTGCAACTATATGCAAGTGTGATTTAAGTGAATACTTACCTTTTTAAGTTGGTCCTGTCACCACTATCTGAACTTGCCACAGACGAAGTATCATAGGAGTGAGAATCAATAGTATCAATGTTTAACAGTGTAGGATCCTCAAGAACAAAAGACTCATCTTCATCATCAGTCTAAATTGGAAGAATATGGATCAATAAATTCACAATTCCAAATACCCTATAAGGCAGACAGGCATTAATGGGTTTCTTGAAAACACTCGTGCTTATTTCTGCTTTTTTCTCTCTTTTCCATGCATTGTTATTGATCAGAGAGGCATAGAAGAGAAAATTAATCTAGATAGATCTCTGTCTCTATAAAGAGTTCACTCCAAAAATTTCTTCCTTGTAGCAGGAAGAAGCAGTTATGCAAATTATTGTTAGCAGAATACTTTTTAAAATTCAAACCTCTATAGATGCTTTACGAGTTAACTAACAGCCAGTGGCTAATTAGAAGAAAACAAATACCACCTTACTACAAATAGTATGCCGTGAGAAATATGACAAACAGAAGAAAGGCATCCTGGGCTTGAAAGAGCATCTGCAAACACAGTGATTTCATAAAATGGATTTTGCTCATGGAAAAGGACATAGTCCTCAAATATATGAGCAGGAGTTAGAGGTGATCCTAGAAAGATCAGCTGGGACCCAAACTGTAAAAAGCCTTATATTCCATTAAGCCAGGTGACAGCAGGGCCCATGTCCTCCTTGTCTACCACTATATTCCCTAGTGCCCAGAGTTCAATGCCAGACATGTATCACTCATTTAATGAACTAGTGTACTATATATAGTAGACAGTAGGAAGGCAACTAAGATGTTTAAGAAGTAGACACACATGATGCGAACCACCTTTTACAAGGATAAATGGGGCAGTAGGAAGATGGATGAGGGTACTGGGGGAGACTGAGGCAAGGAAACTATTAAGAACCATTAAGAAGATAAGGCATTGTCAAGGAAAAAGAGGAGAGTGGAGGCTAGGAATGTGGCAGAAGAGGTCAAGAGAAGGAAAAATGAAAGAGACATTACTGAGAAAACCCAAGGACCCTGGTTACCATTTAAAGGGGGGGGTGCTGGGAGGTGGGGAGGTAAGGGAGAAATCAAAGAGGATTCCAAGGTCTCTAGCTTGAACAACCAGGCAAAAGATGATACTTCTGAGCTAAGAAAGCAGAACAATGGCAGATAAAGCAGAATGAGGAGTTTAGCTTTGAACAGGGTGATTCCGAGCAACAGACATTAAAGAAAAATGCTCTGATCATACTCCTCTTTCGGTTGGACTGCATTCTGCCTTACCATTTCCATCGATGCCTATATGAGAGCAATCTCAACTCATTATCTGTACTCTCCACCATTGCTAGCTACTGACTACCACCTCTGCTGAAAGTACTAGCCAAATCCACTGGCCTATCTTCAGTCAGCACGCCCTTGTCCTCTTGGCATCATTTAACACTACTGACCACTCCCTACGTCTTGAAACTTTCTCTTCCCTTGGTTTCCAGTACATCTCTTTCCTGCTACTCCTCCCAACTTATGAGGCCTCTTCTACTAGTCATGTTCTCTATTTTCTCCTCAGCCCAACCTCTGATTGATGCTATTCCCTGGAATTATATTCTTAGCTCTCGTCTCTTCCAAGTTCACAAACTTCCTATATGGAGCTAATCCATACCTATAGCTTCAAATCCCATGTCATGCTAATGACTCCAAACTTCAGTATCAACATTTCTCTTGAGGTTTAGGCCCATATTTCCAACTGCTTTTCAGGTATCTACACACACACGTCTGCTAAGAAAAAGGCTAGAATTAACAAGGAGAGATTGTCTCTTGAGAGTTGTAGAGTGGAACAACTGCTGTAGGGAAAAGGGAAAGGAAATAATCTAGAAATGAGAACTGCAGCACCAAGGGCTTAAGCAAAGGGCCAATCAGAATCTTACCTGATTTTCTTAAGCAGCCTTGGGATGTAATTAAAGAAAACAGATCAGTTAAACTAAGCCAGGGTTGAGGGCTTACAGAATACATGAAAGAAAAAGTGAAGGAAAGAAGAGAATTGAAGCCTATCAATAAGGCTGAATTTAAAATTACTATCTACACAGCAGAGATATCAATTTTCCTGCACAGATATGTAAAATCTACATAATCCTATCAAATTTCAGTGTGTGTATATGTCATTGTATGTAAACTAATAAAGTGATTCTAAAACTTACATGGAAATGCAAAAGACCAGGAATAACCAAGGCAATCTTGAAGAGCAACAACAAAGATCTGAGACTATTAGATATCAAAACCCATTATATCAAACATTGGAATGTGATATTGGAGCAAGTGTAGAAAGACCAATGGAATCACACCCACACATATATGATCACCTGATTTAAAACAAAAGTGACATCACTTTTTTTTTTTTTTTTCCCCAGTAAATGGTGCTGGCTCATACCTCACACCATCATATACAAAAAAATCCAGATGAATTGCAGATCTAAGTTTGAAAGGCAGAAAAAAGAAAGATTTTAAAACAAAATAAGATAGCATCATCATGACCTTGGAATTTTCAAAATTTTCTTAAAACAAGACACACAAAAAAACTAACCATAATGGAAAAACAAAATAAGCTGAACTACATTAAGAACTTCTGCTCATCAAAATAAACCATTAATAGAGTGAAAAAGTAACCCACAGAATGGAAGAAGATATTTGCAATACATATATCTAATAAAGGGTTTATATACATCACATATAAAGAATTCCTATAAGTTTTTTTAAAAAAGTGAGCAAAAGACATGAAAAGGCAATTCACGAAAGAGACATCCAAATGGCCCAACCCTATGTCAAGGCACCCAATTTCATCAGTTTTCAGGGAAATTCAGATTAAAACTATGATGTGGTATCACTACACACCTATAAGAACTGAATGGGTAAAGTGAAAAGGAGAAAATTAAAAAGTTGATGAGCATATGGTATTCAGAACTCCCATACTGGGCTGCTGGAAGTATGTATTATTCTGACCACGTTAAAAAACCTGTGGCAGTATCTACTAAGGCTGAACATACCCATATCTCATGACCTAGCAATTCTACTCCTATTCCAAGTATAAAACCAACAGAAATGTGTGTGTGTATATGTATATGCATACATATATAGAAGTGAATAAGAATATTCACAGCAACTTTTTTTTTCAAGATTTTTATTTATTTGACAGAGAGAAACACAGTGAAAGAAGGAACACAAGCAGGGGGAGTGGGAGAGGGAGAAGCAGGCTTCCCATGGAGCAGGGAGCCCAATGCGGGGCTTGATCCCAGGAACCTGGGATCATGACCTGAGCCGAAGGCAGACACTTAACAACTGAGCCACCCAGGCACCCCTCACAGCAACTTTTCATAGTAATCAGAAATTGGAAATTACACAAATGCCCATCAAAAGTAAAATGAATAAATAATGGTATACACATAAAGAATTTTATGTATGGGGGGATGCCTGGGTGGCTCAGCGGGTTAAATGGCTGCCTTCAGCTCAGGTCATGATCGAAGGGTCCTGGGACTGAGCCCTGCATCAGGCCCCCTGCTCAGTGGGAAGCCTGCGTCTCCCTCTGCCTGCTCTGCCTGTCGCTCCCCCTGCTTGTGCTCTCTCTCTCTGACAAATAAATAAAATCTTAAAAAAAAAAAAAAAAGTTTTTGGGTGCCTGGGTGACTCAGTCGTTAAGCGGCTGCCTTCGGCTCAGGTCATGATCCCAGAGTCCTGGGATCGAGTCCCACATTGGGCTCCCTGCTCAGCAGGAAGCCTGCTTCTCCCTCTCCCACTCCCCCTGCTTGTGTTCCTGCTCTCGCTGTCTGTGTCTCTGTCAAATAAATAAGTAAAATCTTTAAAAATAAATAAATAAATAAATAAATAATTTTAAAAAAGGTTTTTTTATGTATGGGAATGAACAATTACATACAAAAATATGAATGAATCTAAAAACATAATATTGAGGTAAACAAGTCAGACACACAAAAGCACATACTCTATCATTCCATTTATATGAAGTTCAAAGCAAGAAAGCTGATCAATGCTAGTAGAAGTTAGGATTGTGATTATCCTGGGGTTAGGTACTAAAGGGGCACACGAAGAGGTTCTGGGATATTAGTAATGTTTTATTTCTTCATATGGGTTCTGGTTGCACAGTGCATTCAGTTTGTGAAAATTCACCAAGCTACACACAATTTGTGTACTTTTCCTCTATGTACGCTACACTTGAGTAAAAAGTTCAAAATAAGTATCTGGCTGCACAGTAGAAATGAAGTGAAGCAGGAACTACCCAGACTGGGAGACTAGGAAGAAACAAGAGACTCGGTCTTGATTAGGTCAAAGAACAGGTTTAAGGAAGTAAGAAAATGGGAGGCAAGGGGGTGGCTATGGTTAGAGAATGGAACTTCACAATTAAAAACCTCAGAGGTAGCACAGTTTCAGACAAGGACAAGGCATACTGCCATTATTTCATGCCCTAAATTCTGAGATACATGATGTCTCCGTAATCTCTAGCTTTCCAGTCTATAAAACATCTTGGATGTCCATTTCTTCCCAACCTCTCGGCAGATTGCTATTAATGAACATTATACGATATGTGCACCCACATATCCTGGAACAAGTGCTTATTCACATTTTGCACTTCTGCCCTTCCCATTGTTTTTTTCTTTTTTAAAATCATTTTAATACTTTTCCCCCAATAGCCTTCATACGGTTCTACAACTTAAATTTTTATTTTTGCTTTCACTTATCCACCTGCCTAGCTCCTTGGAGATGGGAAGGCTGGCCAATGTCCAGTCCTATTTCTCTCTCAAAGTCAGAGACAGTCATACAGCATTTTATAATCCCAGCATCTAACACTATGAGCAAATATGTGAGACATGCAAATTACTAGTGAGGATGGTATTATCTTCTCAGATAGATTATTATCTTCTCAGTAAACCACTAATGACCATACTTACTATTACTCATAGAAAACTAAATTGTGCAAAGATGGTTTTTCTTCACTATGAACTAGTTTCATTCATATGACCACTTTCTTTGCCATTTTTTTTTTGAAGATTTATTTATTTATTTGGGGGGGGTTGGAGGGAGGGGTAAAGGGAGAGGGAAAATCTCAAGCAGACTGCCCGCTGAGCGTGGAGCCCAACGCAGGGCTGGATCCCATGACCCTAAGATCATGACCTGAGCTGAAATCAAGAGGCAGATGCTCAACTGACTGAGCCACCCAGGGGCCCTTTGCCATTTTTATACAAATATGTTCAAATATGGCTTTATATACAACCTTCTAAGCTTGCTTTTATTTCACACTTAGTAAAATAATTGAAATGAGGATATGATTAAGACATTAACAAAACTGACTAAAATTAATCTCTTCATCTCTAAATGAAAGATTTCTTCTCTATTAGAAAGCAGTAAATAAGTATCACTGTAACCAGTTATTCTTTCATTGACCAAAGCCTTCTGTGTCAAAATTTAAAATGCTACATCTTAACACAGATCATACAAGTTAAAATATATTCAAAGGAACAGCAACATCAAACTGATATAAAAATAGAAATCAAAGTCATACAGGAATAATAAAAGATACAATTCACAAAGAAAAGTAGTTTGCATCCTATAAAGTGTTGGGTACAACCCCCAAAGTATAGGGGTAAAAGTAATAAAGACCAAGACCCAACTCATTCAGCGGGCATTGTTTTTGGAGAACCTCTGCATCACTATCTTTTAGAAAACTATGGATCCAAAACAGATTCACGCATTTAAAAATCTTTCTCAAATTTGAAGCTAAAACTTCCAAAAGGAGTCTTAAGCAAATTTTTAAAAGATCAAGAAGACTGAGTTGAAGAATTGTCAGCAGATGCCAGGTACATAAAAGCTCCCGTACGTCACCAACATGTTACTTCCACAAAGTTCCTTTATAAAGCCTTTCTGACCTGCTAATTCAGAAAAGAATAACATCATTTCAAAACTCTGAGAAACTTTTTAACAAAGACGGCACTCATAAGATACCCTGTGGAGGCTTTCCCTTTACACAGCAGGATGATGAGGTGCATTTCAAGGTTGCAGCTGCTCTCTAGTATCAGAGGATGAGCTATCTGAGTATCACCGGTAGAGAGGACATAATTGAAACATAATACAAATCTCAAAAGTGACGTGAATTTACTATTTCAACTTGCTTACTAAAATGTTTTCTCAAATCTACCAAGTCTAAGGCATTGTACTGGGCACAGACATGAACAACACATGGCTTCTGCCCTTGAGAAGTTCACAGCCTAGATGAGTGCTGTCCAACAGTACTTTCTGCAACAACGGAAATACTCTGCTCCTGTGCTATCCACTATACTAGCCACTAGCCGAATTTCAACTGAGAACTTAAAATGTACCTGTACAACTGAGACTGAAATTTCAATCTTAACTATTATTAATTTACATTAGAATTGCCACATGTGACTAGTGGCTCCCATACTGGATGGTGCAGATCTAGATACATACACTATAATTAACCCAAAAGCATTAAAATCAATTCTAAAATGGACCGTGATCATTAATATACACTTACCTCATTGAGTATGCTTTCCAGTGTTGGAGGAGTGTCAACTTGAGGAATATCAAACTCTTTGTCATCAATCTAAATAGAGAAAAGAAATTATTTTCATATAATGCTGCTTTCCCTCTCAGAATATTGTGAGGGTGTTTAAATTTATTAGAGCCATTACCAATTAAGAGACAAACATATCACCAAACTGATCATGCAGAGAGCCAACTCGATGATCCATGGTAGTAAGGATCAGGTCAAAAGACTACAGAATTGTTTCTTATCCTATCCACATATTCACTGATTCTCAAAGACAAATATACACTGACTGCACCATCTTGACAGCCCTGTCTAGAAAGCTTTTGTTCATGAACTCTGACCTGTGCATTCTAAACAGGACAACACAGCATGTCTCATGACAAGCCCCAATTTTCTAAGTGTAGAAAGCAGTATACAAAACAATATACGAGGTCATAAGCAATAGACAAAGGTCTGACGTTGCATTTCTTAGTTATTTCATAAATTACGGTGAGAAGTGATTAGGTCAAGCAAATTGTGATTAAATATTCTCCTGGTCACAAAAACTTATTACTATCAAATCAATGGGAAAAAAAAATCACTGCACATGGGACGCCCCACTGGCTCAGTCAGTAGAGCATGCGACTTGATCTTGGGGTCATGAGTTCGCGCCCCATGCCGGGTGTGGAGCCTACTTTCAAAGAATAAATAAAATATTTTTTAAGAATCCCTGCACAAGATTCCTAAACCTAGCACTAGCTCTATGATCTTGAGCATTCATTTAACATAGCCAGCTGCACTTTGGCTTCTTCCTCTATAAAATGGATTATCAGAGTATGTGAGGCTCAGATGAGAACATATGTTAAAGTGCTTCATAAATGGTAATGACATACACAAATGAAGAGTGATATTATCCCATAAAACTGCACACAGACTTCTATTAATTCATGCAAAAATGACAGATTGAGTCTTTAGGTCATAGCTCTAACCATCTTAACAAAAGCTGAATTTTTACCAGATCATTTTTGAACTCCAGTTCCTTGTCCAGATCTATGTAAGAGAATTTTGAAAGTGAAGCTTCAAGACTGAAAGACTTATTCAGCTCTTCTTCAGTAGTCTTGGCACTGAGGCTCTGTTCCACGTTTTCATGGTCTGGTTCATTTTCCATATTTATAATAGTTATAATTCAGTCAATCCAAGCAAGTTTTGTTTTGTTTTGTTTTGATTTTTGGCCTTAAATCATGATGACCTGAATGATCTCTTCTCAAAAAAGAAAAAATATACATTATTTAGATTTCCTCAATTGGACATTCCAAAGACTTATATGGTCAGACTTTTGTGGAAACTGATTGTTCATCAATCATCTGATTGTAAGGCAAAGAGAAATCAGTATGGTCTGAGGTATGATATTGGGGGAGAGTTTCTATGGGAGCACAAAGGAGGAACATCTAACTCAGGAGTCTGGGAAGTCGCCCACCACCCAAAGTCATTAAGTCTGGTGACAGTGACAGACTTGCGGTAAGTTCAGCCACTAGACTTGGTACCATCCAGATTTATGTTTTAGCAGCATGAGGGTAAATTGGTGCCAAGAACTGCAATTAACCCCTCCCTCATACTCCCAAACCTCAGAGTAGATCTCCAGTTCCCCTGGAGAAAAGCATACAAATCAGTTTTGCCGTTGGCCTCCATCCAGGGCCACAGATGTCTCAGGGAGCTTGTGTAGACACAGAGGACCCAGGACAGATAGCTAGCCACTTAATATGACACTAGCAAACCTAAGCGTTCAGATTACGGGAGACAACAATGATGCCAGAATAAAATAAGACCGCAGCCAACTAGGGATTTCTAGGATTTCTAGGAAGAAAGCTAGTCGTAGAAAAACATGGACATTCTCAGAGAAAACTGAAATACTAAAAAAAAGTATGCAAATGTTTTATATGTTTCATAGCTCTAAAGGATACAATGCCGTATCAAAAAGAGTTTTGTTTACTTGCAAAATAGAAAACAACTGTCTGCAAAATTGCTAGAAAACTAAAAACATATTCAGGAAAAAATAATTTAAGTTTAATGATTAAATTTGTTCTTAAGTGTTTTTAGTTTGTGTTCTAATTAGGCTACAAGTGGCCAAATTTTTAAAAGTCCCTCCCTGAGCTCTGCCTGTTTAGAAATAAAGAAATAAAAATATGAAAACAGAAATAACGCCATAGTAATAATGACAGTAAAAACAAAGCTCATTTTGTTTTCTAGACTAGCAATATACAAAACAATATATGAGGTCATAAGCAATATACAAAGGTCTGACATTGCATTTCTTAGTTATTTCATAAATTATGGTGAGAAGTGATTAGGTCAAGCAAATTGTGACTGAATATTCTCCTGGTCACAAAAACTTATTACTATCAAATCAATGGGGAAAAAAGTACCCAGCCACATGCAGTAACTCTCTATGGGAAGCTTTTTCAAACTACATACTGTCCACGGCCCACCATATGAACTTCTCTCAATCCCACTCCTTAATGAAGTGAAGGCAAAGGAAAGGCTGACAACTAAGCCACTGAAAGAACTAACTGTTTAAAAAGGAGTTGAAAGGGGCACCTGGGTGGCTCAGTTGTTAAGCATCTGCCTTCGGCTCAGGTCATGATCCCAGGGTCCTGGGATGGAGCCCCGCATGGGGCTTCCTGCTCTGCAGGAAGCCTGCTTCTCCCTCTCCCATTCCCCCTGCTTGTATTCCCTCTCTTGCTGTGTCTCTCTCTGTCAAATAAATAAATAAAATCTTTAAAAAAGAAAGAAATAAATAAAAAGGAGTTGAAAATTAGTTGCTGGTATTGTTTAAAAAAAAAATGCCCAAAATTCACTGACAATTTTATCCAATTAGGCTCCTTTTTTTAGTATTTATGATGAATTTCACTTTGTGCAAAGTTTCATTTTTATCAGATTAAAAGAAATGAGTATCTATTATATGTAAGACATGTAGACTATGAAGACTTATTTTTAAAGAGCTGAAACCAATTTTTCTAGCTAGTACATTTGGTATATTACCAAATACAGACTAATTTCTTTCACATGTCACAGAAATAGACTCCAAGGCTCCGTCCTACAAACACATGATAGTCAAATACATTCCTAGAAGACATAACTGAGGGCACTCTGTTTCTGGCAACATTTGAAAGTAGCTTTCCAACCTCAGGTACTAAATGTACTTCTCCTTTTGCAGTGAGCCAAGGGCAGAAGCAATATGAGCTTATATGCCTTTCTTCAAAGAAGACTCATGACAAATTCCTTCTTAATAAAATTCTCTTATTTGTACCACTTAGGAAAAATGATTACAATTAGTCAAGGAATGTTTGCAAACAAGCATAATCTAATTCACATTCAGTGATTCTTGAGGACAGCTATTTTTATTCTTACACATTAAAAAAATAATGGAAAAGACTACAATAGCCACACCTCAAAAAACCCCACTTTTACTTAAATGACTTAATAACTGAAAACATTTCATTCTTCACATTGGTCTTTGCAAAATAACTCAGGAAGTAAAACAATTTTTTTCTGGCTTTTTATACCTCCTATCTGGTGTTACTTAAGAGGTTCTCACGGCAGCTCAGCATCTGTGAACACCAGTACCACATTCGAGAAGTTTTACGTGATCGAGCATCCCCTGAAGAAAGAGCACCATCTTGCCATGCTACCCTACTCCATTTCCAGCCTCCACTTCACTGAGCTCCTATTATTGTGGTATGCTGGCAAAGTGCAAAGAACATAAGCCAGAGTCCGTTAAAATGAGGTTTTAATCTGGGCTTTACCAGTTCCTATCTGTGACCTTGGTCATTTTGTCTACCTTTCTGAGCCCCTCTATTTCTACACCTTTTAAGATGAAATATTGTGGCCATTTGTGTTGTTTGCCCAGAGTAGCACCTCTTGCTGGGGGCAGGGCTCCTTCAAACCATGTGGTTCTTGTGGAGGCTGCCAATCAAAAATCCCCTACTAACAGAGAGTGCATAATGTAGCCAGAGTGCTTCACTGGGATTCATTAAAATGGAACTGGTGAGGAAAAGCCGCTTCCACTATTCTCTAAACAACGAATAGTAAGGGCGAGCAGCACCCCCACCCTCCACCCGACCCTGTTCTGCAGAAAAGGAGGTCATTTATTCAATATATATCAACTAAACACCGAAACACCTACTATACTTGTCACTGGAGATCCACCTCTACGAACAGATTTTACATTCTAGGAACAGATTCTCTAGCAAGAATAAAATCAACCTACAAACAGAACCAGAGAAGAGGTCAGAGTATCCTGATACCACTCAGGACCCCATGTTCTAGTCTTCTGATGTTCGCTCTGGCCACAGCATTCTGGCAATTTGGCTACATAAGCCAGCATCCTCTCCCAACACACTCGCTCGCTCTCTCTTTTTTTTTAAATCACTTAAAACGGAGAGTCCTGACTCTTAGAATGCAACTACCTATTTGCAGAGCTACTGTGAGGAATAAACAACATAATGACTGTAAAGCATTTAGAATAATGCCTGGACACAGATTTGGTTCTCAAGAAATATTTGCTATTATCATTTAAAATTTCCTCAAGATTTCCACATTCTTCCAAAGTTAAAGATCCTGAAACAAGATCGAGTACTTTTGTAAAGGTCTAGCTAGTTCTAAGCATATCATAAGGATACCTTATTGGAAGGATATACTTACTTCTGCTCTCAGATTAGAAGTTTCTTCATCAGTTAAATGTAGGGGTTTTATCTAAGACTAGTACAGCCCCCAGCAAAGCATCAGAGACGCTTCAGAAAAAAAGTCTATCAAAATAAGTGTGATATACTACAAGTCATTCTAAAATTGTGCTTTCGCATCAACTTCCTCTTTTATCACTTACCAGCAATTATACCTTTATGTTACTCAGCAAATTTATTCAACCCAAATAGACCTAGGAATCAAAAGATACCACACTCAGGTATTTTTTTGAAAAGGAGAGTTCACTGGAGCAGTGTCTCCACATTTTTTAGAAATTGAGCTGTGCCTGAACCTGCCTGTGGTAGGCAAGATAGTAGTGCCCAAGGATGTCTGTCCTGATCTTCAGGACCTGTGACTGGGTTACCTTACATGTCCAAAGGAACTTCACATGTGTGATTAAATTAGGATCTGGAGTTGCAGAGATTATCCATGTTGGCTCAATATAATCACAAGGGTCTTAAAATGTGGAAGAGGGAGGCAAAAAAGAGTGTCAGAAAAGAGACAGGACAACAGAAGCAGGGTCACAGGGATGCCTGCGTGGCTCAGTTGGTTAAGCATCTACCTTCGGCTCGGGTCATGATCCCAGGGCCCTGGGATGCAGTCCTGCATTGGGCTCCTTGCTCAGAGGGAGCCTGCTTCTCCCCGTGCCTGCTTCTTCCTCTGCCTGCCATTCCCCCTGCTTATGCTAACAAATAAACAAATAAATTCTTTAAAAAAAAAAAAAAAAAAGCAGTGTCAGAGAGATGCTACGTTGCAGGCTTTGAAGGAGGAAGGATGCCAGGAGCTAAGGAATTTAGGCAGTCTCTAGTAGCTGCAAAAGGCAAGGAATAGGATTCTCTCCTTAAGCCTCTAGGACCCCAGCCCTGCCACAGCTTGATTTTAACCTAGTAAGACCAGTGGTAGTCTAGTGCACTAGTGAACTAAAGAACTGTAAAATGATAAATCTGTATTTTTTTTAACCTACTACATTTGTGGTAATTTGTTACAGCAGGAATAGGAAATGACTACACTAACAAACTTCAATTAATTTGTCTCTGGACCCATTGCCACCATTCTGAAATACTAATCCTTCCCTCATCACTTGGTGTTGCCCAAATATTTATTGAGCAAGTTCTTCATTCCAATACACAGGCCAATGACGAAATGTTTAATATAGGACACTTCTATTACGCATGATGCAGACACTACTTTCAGATACCACTTAAGTGCTATCCCAGGACAAAGGTTGGCAATAAACTACTGATAATTTCCTCTGAAGACTAAATTCTACAACTAGTTCTCCACCCAAACATCCTGCAATCTAGTGTTCCTATAGCGGATGCCAAGCTGGACAGTACCTGCAGGCGACACAATCGTTAAAATCAATGGTTTCTCAGTCTCTCCCAGAATGAAATCACATTATTCCGAAAGAAAAATGTAGGTCATAGAATCAGGATTACCCAGTATGTTGTCCTCTTCGCAGCACTGATAAACTAATATTTTAATAGTTCTGATTTAAGATTATCTGACATCTTGACAGTTCTGAAGGCTATTCCCTCTTAATAAGGTTATTCCCAACCAATTAGTAATAGATTCAAGGACCATTTAAAAATAATATATGTATGATATAAACATCAGTGACCCCATTTTAACACAGACGAATGGAATAAGAACTCCAGAATGTGACCTGTATTAGGCTGGGCTAATACAGAACTCTTCTACCAACTTTTTGTTGTAGAAGTTGTTTTGTTTTTACCTTGGCAGACCTTCCCTACCATGCTCAAATTCCAGGATCCTATTTAATTCACTGGCATTCTTTTCCTCCTAAAAGTATCATATGAGACACCTTTCACAGTATGGTGAGTCGAATCAAATTTTGTTTTTTTCACTTACTGTATCCCCAAAAAGGTATCATGAAATCATGATACGGAAAGAATATTACATTCCCACTTTGTTTCCAGCTTTCCCAATCCAAGTATTTCTCTTCTTCCATTTCTTTGTGTTGTTTGGTCTTCTCGTGGTTTGTTTTGTGAAGAAAAATACAATAGATGATTAACCTCTATTTGTTTTCTATTCTCTTTCTCTAGTAAATGGACTCATTTTGAACAGATCCCAATGCCTACAGTATAAAATTCCAAATTCTACCTACAACTATTTGGTCAACTAATCTTCGACAAAGCAGGAAAGAATATCCAATGGAAAAAAGACAGTCTCTTCAACAATGGTGTTGGGAAAACTGGACAGCTTAGATGTAGAAGAGTGAAACTGGACCATTTTCTTATACCATACACAAAAATAAATTCAAAATGGATGAAAGACCTAACTGTGAGACAGGAAACCATCAAAATCCTAGAGGAGAACACAAGCAGAAACCTCTTTGACCTTGGAAAAGCAAAAATAAACTCGTGGGACTTCATCAAAATAAAAAATTTCTTCACAGTGAAGGAAACAATCAACAAAACTAAAAGGCAACCTACGGAATGTGAGACGATATTTACAAATGACATATCTGATAAAGGGTTAGTATCCAAAATCTATAAAGAACTTATCAAACTCAATACCCAAAAAACAAATAATCTAGTTAAGAAATGGGCAGAAGACATGAACAGACATTTCTCCAAAGAAGAAATCCAGATGGCTAACAGACACATGAAAAGATGCTTAATATCAATCATCATCAGGGAAATACAAATCAAAACCGTGATAGGATACCACCACAAATGGCTAAAATTAACAACACAGGAAACAAGAGATGTTGGTGAGGATGCAGAGAAAGGGGAATCCTTACACTGTCGGTGGGAATGCAAGCTGGTGCAGCCACTCTGGAAAACAGTATGGAGGTTCCTCAAAAAGTTAAAAATAGAACTACCTTATGACCCAGAAATTGCATTACTGAGTATTTACCCAAAGGATACAAAAATACTGATTCGAAGGGGTACATGCACCCCATTGTTTATAGGAACATTATCAACAATAGCCAAATTATGGAAAGAGCCCCAATGTCCATTGACTGATGAATGGATAAAGATGTGGCATCTGTATACACACACACAAACATATAATGGAATATTAGTCATTAAAAAGAACAAAATCTTGCCATTGCAATGACGTGGATAGAGATGGAGTGTATTATGCTAAGTGAAATAAGTCAGTCAAAGACAAATACCATTTGATTTCACTCATGTGGAATTTAAGAAACAACACAGATGACCATATGGGAAGAGGAAAAAAAGAGAGAGAGGAAACCAAACCATAAGGGACTCTTAACAACAGAGAACAAACTGAGGGTTGATGGAGGGAGGTGGGCAGGGGATGGGCTAAATGGGTGATGGATATTAAGGAGGGCATTTGTTATGATGAACACTGGGTGTTGTAAGTAAGTAATGAATCACCGAATTCTACTCCTGAAACCAATATTACACTCTATGTTAACCAACTAGAATTGAAATAAAAATTTGAAAGAAAAAAATAATAATAAAATTCCAAATTCTAAGCCTAGGATTCCAGATATCACATGAGCTGATCTTACTTTCCTTTACAACTAAACTTATTAACCTGTATTCAGAGTCCTTCAAGAAGAGCTTCTCCTTTCTATCCATGTCTGCTCACACTAGTTCACCTTCCCTTTCCTTTTCCTCTCCATTTATCTAAGTTCCTTCTTTCCTTCCTTCCAGGCACCTTCCTTCCCTAAGCATCCTCTGAATCTAGAATGCATGTCTTCTTTATAACAGTGCCTTGGCGCTTTCCTCATATTGATTCATTAGTTAACTCACCATGTGGCTATGTCTCTTGTCCCCAACTATACAATACAAATGCAGCCATGTGGAGCACCTGCATGGCTCAGTTGGTTGTGCGTCTGCCTTCGCTTTGGGTCATGGTCCTGGAGTCCTGGGGAGATCAAGCCCCGTGTCAGGCTTCCTGCTTGGTGGGAAGTCTGCTTCTCCCTGTGCCCCTTACCTTGCTCATGTTCTCTCTCTCTCACTCTCTCAAATAAATAAATAGAATCTTAAAAAAAAAAAGAAAGAAAAATGTAGCCACGCTTCTTTGTATACTGCACATCACTGGGCTCACTGACTTGCATAGGTATGTAACGTTCAATAAATATTTACTGATTACATTAAGAATTGGAAGACAGGGCTAACACCTGTGTTGCAAATTAAATGGATCAGTTTTATTACCTGTAATTGTTAAGCTTCATAGGATATTATTTGACTCACAGCCTATAGGAATCTATGCCATAGTAAGCCAAGTTATAATTGAGCTCTACCTTTATGTAATCAGGCTTGTCAACTACTATTGATCATATTCATCCCTCAGATATCAGCTAAAACTCTGCTTCCTCAAAAAGCCTTTTTTTGTCCTGCTCAACTGAACTAGATTCCCTGTTAATATGCACTTATAACATCGTTCTCCTTCTTCACTAAACTTGTCACATTGCAATCATTTTTTCAGTGTCTAGACCACCACTGCCTTCCCTCAGGAAGGAAAGTAATAAGGTTCCAGGAGAGCAAAGACCAGATCTGTCTTGTTCACCACTGTATTCCTAGTGCTAATCAACTAACCAATCCCTCCCTTCCTCCCCCCATAAGCAGCCAAGCAACACTGAATCACTGGCTTTGAGGGCTTCAAATAACAGTTCTGGTCATTCAAAATAAGATAGGGTTAGTCATTCTACCCCCAAAAGCCTACCACCTTGCAAGTTCCATTCTTTGCACCTAGATGAGATTTTTTACAATCCTTAACACTGATTTTTTTTAATGATCATTTAGTTCATGTATAACATGACACAAACTCCACAATTTCAGATGTTTTGTGTTCTTTTACATTAATTCAGCCTACAAAGTCAAGATGAAACAGTGGAAATGTATCATATGTCCATTCCATTTACAGGAATTCAATTTATCTTCAGCAAAGGTAAAGAGAAAAAAAGAAATGATTCACACAGAAATGGGGACTCTGCACACCATTCCACTCAATACGATACATTTCAGGGTGAGCATGGGATAGGAGATTGGTATCTGCTGTCCTTTTGGTCAGTCTCAGTTCTTGAATGCCTCATACATAACTATCCATTTCACCTGTGCTTAAAATAACAAATAGTATGCTGTTGCAACACGGAGCAAAACCCGGCTGTGTTGCACATCCTGAGAGATAGGTCAGTCTCCACCATGACTCCTTCCCAGGTACTTTTCAGGGGTACTCAAGTTTCACCTTACTCATGGACTTCAGAAACAGACCCTGTGTTAGGTAACAATGCTACTACGTACTTGGATGAGATGCACACTTGGCCCCTGAGTTTCTTTCCAAGAATAGGCACATTTAGGCCCACAATGCTCAGAGCTGCCACTATGAAAAAGCCCAAACCTCTGTTTCTCTTTCTCTTAGCAAATGTCTAAATAAGAAGAGTAATCATTTAAAATTTAGGAAGTGCATATAGAACAACAAATGTTAAAAAGAAAAGTGGAGGAAAAAAAGAATACCTAAGACCTGCCGGTCTGGTCGCCTGATGCTAAGTTACTATTATGTTACTAAGTTATTATTACGAATTGTCAGGCACAACCTTCAGCCACAATCTAAAAAAGAAAAAACTAATCCCCTACGACAATATACAAAATAATAGTAAGAACTAGGTCTACGAATATCTGTTATGCATAAAGCCTAATATTATTCATCAGTTTTATATGTGTATAAGTAAAATGAATGAAAGAGAAAAAAAAAATCACTTCTTTCCAGCTTTCAGTAAGTCCCTACTATTGTAAGAATCACTCTTCAGGGGCGCCTGGGTGGCTCAGTCAGCTGAGCGTCTGCCTTGGGCTCAGGTCATGATCTCAGGATCTGGGAGCGAGCCCTGCATCGGGCTCCCTGCTCGGCAGGAAGCCTGCTTCTCCCTCTCCCGCTCCCCCTGCTTGTGTTCCCTCTCTGTGTCTCTGTCAAATAAATAAAATCTTTTAAAAAAAATTAAAAATTAAAAAAAAAATCACTCTTCAAAGATCCACCCACCCCTCAGAGAACTTCTCCTAAGAAGCACATGGGCCTTGTGTAGGCTGACATATATTCCCCTTCTTCTTCACTAAATTGGTATGAGTGAATTCTTTAAGTTAAATGCACACAAGACAGGATTCCATTCAGTTGTAGGTTGAGTACATGGTGGCTTTCCAACTCATCTTAATTAACTTCCAATTAATTGTCACCTCAATTTCTTTTGGTTAGGTGTCAAGAAGGATGTAGTCACAAGAGATTTTTTTTTTTTTTTTTTTTTTGTAAAGAGCAAAAGGAAACTTCTTGCTCAACTGCTAGGAAAAACAAATTTGATTACAGTTAAAACATCCCTTCACCATTTTTCCTTTGGAAAACTGCTCCTCCTCCACATTACCAAACAAGTAATTTTAGTTGTGCTGCCAATCAAATATCCTATCTACCTAGCCAGAAAAGTAGGCACAGGACATTCTTGTATACATTTGGCCAATCATTGTCCTTCCCTGGAATTTGTAACTACTGAAGGTAGAGGAGTTTTCTCTTCTGGGAAGATGTTAACACAGGGGCTAACAGATTGAGGATAATGCAAACATAAATTCAAGATTCAATTAAGACTAGAACAGTTTGATCTGACAAATATATACAGATTACACCTGAAGCTGTGGCTCAAGAGGCAGTCTAACCTCTGTGACAACTCTAAACAGATCGAAAGTTAAACATACTTCCTTAAGTTCAAAGCGTCTCACTTTTCGTTCACATACATAACTGACATTTTGTATCACAATGGTTGACATCTTTATGAAAGAGTGAGATATAGCTAAAAAGTGCCATGATGCCTCAATATCCTGAAGACAAAAAACATCCAACCGCTGATGCTGGTCCAGATACAAAGAAAATAAAGGATAATCAACATACTATTATCTTAGAGCTCTGGAAAGAATTTTTTCACATATAACTATTTCTCTTTGACATATAAAGCCTAGAGTTCAACCAGAATTTTTCCCCCACCTATCTTTACTCTGCTTTCTATGGAACAGGCCAGCTTTACCAGAGGATTCAGTATCTATTCTCTGCTTAAATTTAACCATGAGCAAACCCATGTCCTACACAAACACAGGTAGATTCTCCATCCCCATTTGTATTAGACTTCAAACACACAGACCTGACATGTAATTACCTCCCAATCACAGACATCCGGAGTTGGTGCCACACACCTGACATGTAATTACCTCCCAATCACAGACATCTGGAGTTGGTGCCACAAGTCAACATCCATGATTGTTTCGTGTTTTCTTTTTTTGGGGGGGGGGGGTTGTGTGGTAGAGGGTGGGCATGCAGAGGACGCAAGACTTCCGGTCCATTCTATATGAGTCTAATATTAGGAGGTTATGGAGGGGGCATGCCTAGTTGAAGAAGGCTCCCAGCTGATCCTGATAACCCACAGCCATGGAACCTCCCTGGCTGACCCTACTTCATCCCACCCTAACCTCCCTTTGAAGCAAACCCAAACACTTTAGGCAGCTGTTTCCCTCTTTTCCCGAGTACCACACTTGGGAGAACTAACTAGGACACAGGAGTGCCCTCAAACTTTAGAGACCCCCCTGTCCTCCTGCTCTCACTCTGGAGCACAGCTTGCAGGCAGAGACAAACTGGAACCAGCCTCACAGGGTGCGCACCAATCCTAAGAGGTGGACACCTGATCTAGGTCTCGGCCTCACACTTGGGGAGCACACTCATCCCAGTCTTTGAGGGACAGACGAGCCCACACCTGTGCGCCGGGCCGGAAAGGCGGGTTGCACGCCTGTTCGGTCCTGGGGAGGAGAGTGATCATCCACCTCCTAGTCTCACAATCAGGGAAGCGGGTGCACCTGTCCTCAGCCCCACATTCGTTATGAACAAGTGGAAACCTCCTGACCCAACTACAGGCCAAACGCAGGACACGCCTCTCCGCCCCAAAGTCAACCCCACCCGGCCCTTGAGCCCCGGTCCAGTTAGTCCGCCTGGGGCTGCTCCGTCAGGCCGCGCCGCCGCACGGGGGAAAGGGCCGAGGCTCAGGAACCCGGCATGCGTCCTCCTCCCGCCTGGGGGACAGCGGCTCACTACTGTCCCCACCCCGTTGGCCTGCTCCCGGGAGATTCGTTACCTGCGCTTGCAGCCATTCCAGCCCAGGACCCCCGGCCCACGTGACCCCGCCCCCTGCTGTAGCCTCACGCACGCGCAGTATATACCACTGATGGCCACGCTTCCGCTTTCCTCCCCGCACCCTGGTCCGCCCCTCTGTACCACGCCCCTATTTAAAGGGCCAGAGATACAATGTCTCACGCCAGGGATTTAATGGGTGATTAACATCTTGGGGAATAGGAGACTGGAAGCACAGACGAATAAACAGTCTTTGAAATGGGAAGAGAAACTCTCCTCCAGCCCCATGTCAATGAATTCATCTGACCTTTAAGAAAGTGAACCGACCTTCAGCCAGCCCAGAAAGGACAGTTGATTCCCAGATTTTGGAATTTGCAACCAGTAGATTTTTACTTAATCTTTTTAAAGACAAACATAGAATTGCCAGCTTTTCATTTTGCCAAATAAGGACAATAAATACGCACTAAAAACCAACTATTATTTTCTAACTTATCATCAACATTGATCCACAAAAAATAACATCTTAACACCAAAAATATAGGAAAGACACATGCTCAAATAAAGGAGATATCTTTTAAAGGGATAAAAATGTATGTTTATTTCTCTTATTCCTCCTGAAGAAAGATGAAAGCTTTCAGGACAGACTGGATTTTAGAGCCACCACTGTAGATAACACTAGGCCCAAGGCATAGATCTTATGCCTGCTGGGGCCTTAGTCAAGAAAATGGATGGAGGAAGAACAGAAGTTGCCCCTGGAAGGCCATTTAGAAAATACTCAGTTGGGCAGATATTTATTGCACATCAGCTAGGCTCACTATACTTCTGGGCCTTCAAAGGACCCAGAAGTGAGTAAGACACAGCCCTGCCCCTCTGACACTCTCTGTCTAAGCTAAGACATAGCTACAATGCAAGGCAGGCTGTTTTGAGTGGTATAAGAGAGGTATGAGACCATCACTTTAGGATCACAGATGAGGAAATATGATGGAACACTTCAGGGAGGAGGCGGTATCTTATTAGGGCCCCCAAAGAATTTCAGTAGACAGAGAGCAAGGAGAATGCCTAGCTGAGGGAACAATGGGATCAAAGACAGTACAAATCAAGATTGAGGACTAGCTGCTGCTTGATGTGGCTGTGGCGTGGGCAGTGGCTTTCAAACTTTTTTGACCATTATAGTAAGAAATACATTTCAGCTATGACTATATATATATATATATATATATATATATATATATATCCAAACACATGCTCACTATACAGAGAGAGTAATATAGGGAAAACTTCACTAGGGGCGCCTGGGTGGTTCAGTTGGTTAAATGTCTGACTCTTGATTTCTGCTCAGGTAGTGATCTCAGGGTAATGAGATCAAGCCCCACATACCCGAGAGCCTGCTTAAGATTCTCTCTCCCTCTCTCCCTTTTCCCCTACTCCCACCCTCCCACCCCATTCTTGCTTGCTCTCTTTCTCAAAAAAAAGAAAAGAAAAGAAACTTCACTAAATTGGACTCAGGAGGCTAAAAGGGGAGGTTGGAAGGGGGAGCCAACTACTACTCAATGTTAATTACAGGAAGAATTGTCAATTACATACAGACCCAAAAAGAAGACTATTCCACAGGAGAGAATCATTAATTATAGGACCGAACAGGGAAAGATGTACATTGCATTTCCTACAAGAAATCGACTACCCCTGAAACTGAACCAATGAAAAACCTGAACTCCTGTTTTTCACCAATGGACTTTCCTTCAAAATAATCCCTCCCAACTTCCTTCTTCTTCTCCATCAAATAAGTTCCTTGGGTTTGTTGGACTTGCCTATAGTTTTACCATAGCTTTCTTGTCTGGAACTACAATTTTTGGTTATTCCCTAATAGACCCATTTTTTGCTGGTAAAATAACTTTTGTTTCTCAGGTTAACAATATACACACATAGTTTTATATACATATATAATATATATTATAATTTTTATATATTTTATAATATTTATATACACACATATATATGTATACACATATATGTATACACATACACACACAGCATGTGTATGTGTTTGTGGGTAAATCCTAGTCAGTAATTGCCTTTAGTATATGCAATGTAACTTGGCATTTTATATTTTATTCTATTTTTTTTAATGCTGCTTGCTAAATTGATTTCATGACTCACTAATGCATAACAACCCATAGTTTGAAAGCACGGCTTAGAATGTGTTAAAGGTACAATAGGATATGAGGCTGGAAAGACTGGGACCAGATCCAGGAGGACATTGAACGCCAAGCTGGGGGTGTCTCCTCTTCTGGTAAGAGGCTCTGGAGGTTCTTAAGCAGAGGAATGGCATGACTACAGCTGCGCTTCAGAAGTCTGAAGACCTGCCTTCCGTTCTCAGTATCATATTTTTAGAGGAAAACTATTTAACAGGAGCCTGGCTGAACAGAGTAAGCAGGCTGGTGAGATCAGAAACTGTGTCTAACAGGGAACTGTTAAAAGTGTTAGGCAGAAAGGAAATTGGCAGAAATGGGGGGGCTGGGTTATGATGATGGGAGGTGGGGGAAGGTTGCTCACTGACCTTTTTAAATGATCTGTACAGCAGTTATAGACATATTCTGTGTAACTCTAGGAAGTAAATCTAGGACCCTTGCTGGATGTTGTAGGAAAGTGATTACAACTCACAATAAGAATTATTTTAAGACAGTCTAAGCTGACATGTTATTTACAAGACTTTGCATTAATTAAAAAATGAAAATATTGTATGCTTATTACATGAAGTTTGGAAAATTCAGGAAATACAAAAAGTAAAGTATAAATTACCCACATTTCAGGAAACAGCACTCATCATTTTGGCTTATTTTCATTGAGCCTTTTTCTTTACACATTTACATTTTTTGACGTAAGAGAACTATATGAATATATAGTTCTATATACTTTTTTTGTTTTTGTTTTTTTGTTCAGTGTTATATCTTGAGCACTAGCCACTGTTATTAAAAGTTGTCACAAATATTATTTGTAATGGCTACATAATTGTTGATAATATAGTTTATTTCTCTATTTCTCAACATATATTTTTCCTGCTAACAAGAACATTGACATCCTTATACAGAGATCTTTGCCCACATTTAAAAATTATTTCCTTAGGATAGAAACCTTTAAGTGAAATTACTAACTCAAAGGCTTTGAAAGCTTTTCAGCCTGTGAATACCTTTCTGCCAAATTGCTTTCCAGAAAGGTCAGGCCAGTTTTCATTCTCACCAGAAGAGCTCAAGGGTGCCCATTGCATATACCCATCAGCATTTATTTTATCTTTTTAAAAAAGCTTTCCCAATTTGATAGAGGAAATGCCTCTCATTTTAATTTGTATTGAATTACTAGTAAGGTGGAATATCTTTATAAATTTATCAACCCTTTATAGTTATTCTGGGAATGCAATTTCACTGTCTATGTTTGGATATGTGATTAGCGAATAGAACTAAGTGAATTGTTGCAGACTTATGAGAAAAAAAACAACAACAGAGAGGGACTTTAAAAATAAATGATGTGGTCACACCAAGTTATAGCCAGATTATATTTTGGTGTACTGTACAAACAAAAGTTATTAGGAGAATTGAGTCCTCACGAGTTATGTGGTTAAATATGTCTGTGCTCTTGCAATCGGTAAAATATGTTGTGAAGGGCAATTTGGTTTTAGCAATATATCATTCCTTACTTAAATCAACATTATACATTTTAGTTTCCTCATTTGATAGTTTTGTTGGTTTTTTTAAGTAAGCCCAACATGCAGCTTGAACTCACAACCTGGAGATCCAGAGTCGCATGCTCTGCCGACTGAGCCCGCCAGGTTCCCCTTGTCTGTATTTAATTTATTAATTTGTTTTGGTTCAATAGATACACAAAAATCTGTAAAAATAAGGGGTCTTTGGGGGCGCCTGGGTGGCTCTTTGGGTTAAGCGTCTGTCTTCGGCTCAGGTCATGATCCAGGGTCCTGGGATCAAGTCCCGCATCGGGTTCCCTGCTCAACGGGGAGTCTGCTTCTCCCTCTCCCACTCCCCCTGCTTGTACTCTCTCTGACAAATAAATAAATAAAATCTTTTAAAAAAATAAGGGGTCTTTCCCTTAGTTTTATGTTTCCAAATATTTATATACATATGGAAATATATATATGCATACATATGGAAATATATATGCATACATATACATATAATTGTATATGTATGCAACATCATACAAGATAATCCGACTTTAGAGATCTATGAGAATCTTTCTCCCTTACAAGGAAGCTGAGCATTATTTAAGTTTGAGCAACATTGATATATGAGGTTTCTTAAAGTTTCATTTGTAATTATCTAAACATAGGCAGTGGGATTTTTCTTAAAAAGGTAATAATTATAACACTGTATGTTCACATAAAAAATAAAAAGGTAAAAATGGTGCCAGCTTCTATATTGGAATTTTTTTATGCAGAACGTTGTGATAATTTTCTCGCCTTTGGAAAGAGTACCAAAAGTTATACTATGTTTAGGGTTCAGAGAGTATGTTTTGGCTTAAAATGTCCCATTCGTCAAAGTTAACTTTGTACAGGTCAGTAAGACCTAGACAGGAGAATGTTTGGATTTATTAAACTTCTCTTTTTAAGTAAGACATAGCAGTTGAACAGATAGTAATTAAAATGGAACTTCTGTGAACTGGTCTTAGGAGAAATTTAACTGATGAGAAAAAAGCCTCATGCGATGTAGGAGCCTGGGAGCATGGGAGTCAGCGAGGGCTGGCTGTTCTGAGGGCCAGGAACTAGACGGGGAGCAGCACCCAAGGACTGTTGCTGTTGGATGATGTCCCCATACACAGTCCTTCTCCTCCAGCTCTCCCACAGCAGGGAGGATGGACAGCATGGTCCAGACATTGCTACTAACATTGCATCGTGAGTAAGCCACATCTGTCCTGAAGGAATAAATGGCTGATACCTGGGAACAAGGCTCAGAGACTGGGAGATGGGTTAGTGTGTCATTTTTTTTCTTTGCTCACAATCACAAGATGAATTGGCCTCTTTTAATAAGGAACCTGATATACAAAGTTCTTAATGGAGTCAAAATATCCAAGAGAAGTGAAATTGGGTATCTGTAAGTTACTCAAGCTCATCCCGCTGTCATTCTTAGGTTCCCTCTGCCTGAAATACCTGCCCCCCACCACCCCGTCCAAGATAACCACGTGGCTCACTCCCTCACCTTCTTTGGGGCTTTGCTCAAATGCCACTGCATTAGTCAGGGCAATAAATACAAAGTAGATGGTGAAGGAGTATTCTCCATCCCGGTCTCAGGGACCCAGGTTCTTTCCATCGGGTGACTCTCTCAGCTGAACACATGGCCTCCAACTTCTCCAAGGCAGGGGGATGGAAAAGGCCCCTTAGCTCTCAATGCATTGGCCAAAAAGTGACATGTGCCCCTTCTGCTCATAGTCCATTGGCCAGCACCAGCCACCTGGCCCTGCTTTACTACAAGGGAGGCCAGGAAGTGTAGGGGAGCCCTCAGAATATCTGCACAGCACACACAGCCCCTCCCATGATCATCTCCATGAGGTCTCCCCTGACCACCCTTCCCTCTCCCAGCATTCCCTTGCTGCCCTTTTAAACTTCATTTTTCTCTATAGTATTCACTGTAGTCCAACATACTATATATTTTATTCATCCACTAAGTTTCTGTCTTTTTGACTGGTACACAGGCATTATGAAAATTTATCATTTTTGTCTGCTTCACTTATGGTTTTATCCCTAGCATCTAGAACAGTACTTGGCATATGGTTGGAGCTCCATAATTTTTTATTAAATAAATGAATGAATTCTGCAATGTCCATATTTGTATGTGGAAGGGGTGTCACACAGGGTGTCACGGACCTGAGGATGCTTCTTGAGGAATAAAGAACTCCCTTACAGCATACACAAGCATGTATTTGGTATCCACTATGTGTCAGACACCGTGCTTGGTGCCACGAACACAGATATGAGAAATAGCCCCTGATTTCTAGCCAGCAAGAAACAATGAAAATGCAATACTTATTAAGACCCATAATAGAAATAAATTATGGGAACTCAAAGGCCAAATTCTTCTGACCTTTAGCAAGAGTCAGATTTTGGATCCAAACATTTCTAGAATAGCAACAACAACAAAAGAAGCAGTGGGTGGGGGGGAAGGGGTAGGGGATTCAGGAGTCATAAATTGCTTCCCAAAGTCATAAAATAAATAATATCTATATTTTCTGCCATTTTGTATTCTTGACAACAAGTTGTCACCCATTCAGTCTAGTGCCTTCCCATATCCTTCTTCCCTTCAGCCTTAGAGGATGTAGCAGCCCATGTGCATTCCATTCAGAGACACTTGGAGATCTCACCATTTAAAAGGATTTCTCTGGGGCACCTGGGTGGCTCAGTTGTTAAGCGTCTGCCTTCAGCTCAGGTCATGATCCTGGGGTCCTGGGATCGAGCCCCGCATCGGGCTCCCTGCTCCGTGGGAAGCCTGCTTCTCCCTCTCCCACTCTCCCTACTTGTGTTCCCTCTCTCGCTGTGTCTCTCTCTCTGCCAAATAAATAAAACCTTTAAAAGAAAATAAAAAAAAAATAAAAGCATTTCTCCTTCTAATAATTTCACAATTCCAGAAATGCCATCATTTGAAATCTGCTTAGAGTATTTTGTCTTCCAGCCCCACCCATACTTTTGCAAAAACTAAGTACAGCATTGATCAGCCTTTTGAATGAGGATAAGCATCACAGGAGTCCTGCTGGAACTCAGGAACAAAAAAATGGATGGAGAGGGAAGTCCAGGTCTGGGACCTGGGCTGTAAAGGGGATCCTAGGCAGGCACTGAAGAGGACTGGGCATTAAAGCAGGGAAAGAGCAAGGAAAGGAGTAGAGGAGATGCAGAAACAACAAAAGCATCAAAGGCAAATTTTACCTATTTCACCATTTTGCATGAATATAGCCTTGTTTACATAGAAGGATACACACTACCTCTTTAATACAAAAGAGGAAGAGTTGGGCTCAACTGAAAGAAAATTCAAAATGATAGCAAAGTTCCAGTGCATCAGGACCCAGACTCCTGTCTCACTTTTGCACAATGGAGGGCCTAAATTCCCAAGTCTATCTCATGGTCCAAGACATCCATTCCAACCATTGCATTCACCTGCCAACTGTCCAGGAAGAGAAAAGGAGGAGAAGGTATATAATTATCTATTGTTGTATAACTACTCTAAAAATACCAGGCTTAAAACAGTAACTTGTATGGGGCACCTGGGTGGCTCAGTCGGTTAGGTGTCCTACTCTTAGTTTCTTGATTTTGGCTCAGGTCATGATCTCAGGGTTGTAATATCGAACCCCACAGTGGGCTCCATGCTCAGTGCAGAGTCTGCTTGAGATTCTCCCTCTCCCTCTGCCCTTCCCCCAGCACTCCCATACTCTCTCTATCTCAAATAAATACATAAATCTTAAAAAAAAAAAAAACAGTAACAGGTATTATCTTATAGTCTTTGTATCAGGAATCTAGATGTGGCTAGCTGGGTCTTTCGCCTTAGAATCTCCCATAAGTTTGCAATCAAGGTGGTGGCTCAGGCTGCAGACATCTCAAGGCTCAAATTGGGAAGGATCTACTTCCAAGCTCACATGCTTATCAGCAGGATTTGCTTCCTGCAGGCCATTGGACTGAAGGCCTCAGTTCCCACTGGTTGTTGGCCAGAGATGCCCTCAGTTCATTGTCACTTGTGTTTTTCTTTAATAAGGCAACCCACACCATAATAGCTTGTTTCATCCAAGTAGGCAAACAAGAAGAGCCATCAAGAATGTGAGCAAGATGAAAGTCACAGATAAGCTGATCTTGAAAGTGATGTCCCATCATTTTTTGCTACATTCTATTTGTTAGAAGCACTAGCTCCAGCCCACACACAAGGGGAGGGGATTATACAAGAGTATGACTGCCAGGAAGTGGGATCACTGGGAGCCATTTTAGAAGACGCCAGCAAAGGAAATTATGCCCTCTCCCTTCAAAGACTCCTACCTGAAATTGCCTTTACCAGGCCTGTCCTCATCTAGGTGCAAGGGAGGCTGGGAAATGTAGTCTTTATTCTGGGGGACTATCAGCCCAGCTAAAAATTAGGGATTCAATCCTGAAGAGGAATTACAGATTTCTGGAGAGTAAAAGTCTTCGTTATTTCAGGCACCAGCCCCAGGCATTGAGGAGGAGGATAAATATGGCTGGGTAGAATTATAGACTCGGAGTTCAAATCCTACCTCTGCCACAGCATATGCTGAGTGAATTAACCACACTGAGTCTCATTTGTATGTTCCAACTAAATGAAATGACCTACGGGAAGCATTTTGCACTTGGTAGGTTCTCAATAATTATCTGCTAAATCTGTTTCAGAGGTAGCTTAATCTCCCAGAAACTTTTAAGCCAGGCTCTGCCAACCAACCAGCTCATTGTATGACTCCATTTTCATCATCTCACTTCTTCCAGCACGAGCTCCCTGTCAGTAAAAGTCAGTACTAACACCTGTCTTACCTATCTTAACTGGTTGCTATAAAGATAACGTGTGTGAACATACTGATTTTTTATTTATTTATTTAATTTGAAATGCCAGGCAAACTTAATGTGGCATCAGTGGCCACCAGGTGGCAGTGGGAGGTAATGGGCTTGGGTTATGGCCCGTGGCCACCAGATGGTGCTGGCATTCAGCTTTGCTGGGAGCCTGTGCATTGGCCGGTGTAACCCCCTCATCCTACAGAGGAGAGAATTGGGACCAGGGCAGGGTGTGGGGGAGAGGGAGGGAGGTGTCTCACAGCAAGGAGGGCTGGAGACCAGGTTTCTTGACTCTCAGCCCAGGGTAGCTCATATCCCAACATAGTAATGATACTCTCACATTCTCTCTAGACTTGCATTGGAGACCAAAGGTATCCACTGTCTTCTTGTTCACAGATTTACCAAGTTTTAAAAGCCTGAAAAATGTCCACAAATATCATCTATCTCTGGCAGTGTAGTATAGTCATTAGGAACATGATTTTAGAGTCAGACGTTAATTTTTATCTGTATAGCAGGCTCCTCACTGCAAAGTTAGGATAATAATTTCTACCTGATAAAGTTGGTTTGAAATTAAGTTAAATGAGATAAAATACGTGGAAAGAATAGTAGCATTAATGAGTACATACTTGTCTAAGGAATTTACATGTATTTAATTGATTTAATACATAATATTTAATATTTAACTTAAATGATTTAATCGTTATGGAATCATTAGGTATTCATTATTTTACACATAATCCATAATATCTAATATCTCACATAACCTTATTACTATAAAAGTCCATTTTACAGAGGAAGAAACTAAAGCACAGAAAGGTTGTCCCTTGCCCACCACACTCATAGCTATAAGTGAAGGAGTCTGGGCTTAAATCTGTCTTCAGAGCCCATGCCTTACCCTTAGTTATCACTAGTTGTTTGGAAGAGAGCAGACTTCAGCTTGAGGGACAAGGGTTTGGAAGAAAAAGATAACCACAATGCACCTATACTTCCAGAGTGGTGGGAATTGCCCACAGTTGGAATAAAAATGTTAATTACCCAAGTTCATAAAACGAAGGTAACTTACAAAATTAAAAAAGATAAAGATAACTCAAACACAGCAGGTGGGATTTGGACTTTAGAAAAGGAGAGAACAGTATTTGAATTCTGATCCTGCCTCTTACTAGACCTCGGGTAAATTGTTTAACATCTCAGAGCATCAGGTTCCTCAATCTAAAAATTGAAGCTAATACTCTACCATGCAGAATTACTGTATTAGAAGCCAATATGGTTAAAAGGCACATTTAAAAAACGTGCACAGGAGGGCAGACATTTGATTATTATGGTTCTTGTTACTCAAGTATATAGTGTGCTGGTTGAAAGGGACTTAAGATGCTAGGACATTGTTGCTTCCCTCAAGGAACCTATATCGGAGAGGTGATGGGCATACATACCATTTGGTAGGAGGTGCCTTTGGGAGAGGTGAGATGTGATGGGCATTAGCGGGGCAAGATGTTTTTCTAGCAGTAGCAATTGGAGAAGTTTTCATGGATACGATATTGAAGGACACAAGGAAGGTGAGGAGAGCGTTCTATAAACTTTATTAGCAAAGGTAAGGGGGCCAGAAAGAGTGAGCCTGTTTGTTTGGGGAATAGTAAGCAGTTCAGACTGGAAGTGTGAGTCAGGCTTAAGAGTGTGGCAGCAGAACAGGAAGGGAATTTCTGGTTAGACTTGGCACATTCTATGTATGCATTTGACTCCGTTCCTAAAATGACAGTAAAAGAATAAAGTGTTAACCCACAAGAACTCTAGGAACAGAGAAGAGACAATGGCTGATGGAAGATGTCAAAAAAATTTAGACAATGAATAGTGGTTGGATGAGTATTGACTGACTTAGTAAAGACAAGAAAGCTGCCTACAAGGCAGGCAGGGGGTAGAGAAGTTTTCAAGAAGGAAGCCAACTTGATATGAAAAACAAAAACAGGGGCGCCTGGGTGGCTCAGTCGTTAAGCGTCTGCCTTCGGCTCAGGTCATGATCCCAGGGTCCTGGGATCGAGCCCTGCATCGAGCCCCGCATCGAGCCCCACATCGGGCTTCCTGCTCGGCGGGAAGCCTGCTTCTCCCTCTCCCACTCCCCCTGCTTGTGTTCCCTCTCTCGCTGTGTCTCTGTCAAATAAATAAATAAATAAAATCTTTAAAAACAAACAAACAAAACCAAATAGAAGCATTTAGAAAATAGAGGTGCCAGGTAACCTGAAAGCCGATGGGATGGAGTTGGGCTGAAAACAAAAGTATGAGTTGAAAGTCTGATTTCTTTCTCCCAGCCCTGTATCCACATGGCTTTCTCTATTCACCCCAGCAAAATACGGAGGTATACTCTCTGGAGAGGCCAAAGGAGAGAGGCTCTGGTCTTGTGGAAGACACCAGGCAAGGCAGATGGAAGAGCTAAGTCACCAGACTGAAAATAGGAGCATTAAGTGGGAATCTCCATCCTGAGCAATGTGACCACCCACCTCTTCCAGTGTTGGGCTCCCAGAACGCTGGAAGCCTGGCTTACATTCTAGAGGAAAGTGGTTGGGGAAGGGTCTGCTAGGTAAGCCAACTGACCCAATAGAATGACCCAGATACTGACATCTGGTTGGGGGTGGGGAGCTGTGTCCAGTAATCCTGCAGTGTGGTCCACCACTCAACCAGCCTTGCACACACACAAAGAGATTTCAATGTACTCAGAAGAAAAAGACAATTTAAGGAGAATTTTTAAAAAATTAACAGCAAAATTAATATCCTTAGGGGGAAAGAAACCCATCGCACATATGAAACAAGATCAGGGAGCTATAGAAAAAAGAAACTTTAGAGGTTTTTGTTTTTTTCAAAGACTCTTGGAAATAAAGATAGCTAAATTTTTTTTTTTAAGATTTTAAAATTTTTTAATTGTGTAAGTTTAGAAGAAAAAATTTGAGGAAGTTTCCCAAAAGTAAAACACTTAAAGAGTTTTTAAAAAAAAGAACTCATAAGAGAAAAAAGAAAAAAACACTAAAGGATTATTCCAGAAGGCTCACTACTAGAACAGGAGTTCCAGAAAGAGGAAATTGAGAAAAGTTTGGGGAAATAATTGCCAAAGAAATAATTTAAATTTTTTTCTAGGACAGTTTTAAAAAATCATATTAAGGCACATCACTGTGATATTTCAGACATCAGAAATAAAGAACAGATCCTCAAAGCTTTCAGAGAGAAATATCAGGCCACGTACAAAGGATTGGGGTTCAGAATATATCAGACTTCTCAAAAGCAATGCTGAAAGGCATGAGAGATCTTCATGGGTTGTTCTAGAAAATATACATTTAGAAAGTATTCTAAAACTGGTTTGTGATGATGGTTGTACAACTTGGTAAATTTGGTAAAAATCATTAAGTTGTACAGTTGAAATGGGTAAATTTTATAAATCCAAAAATGTATCTCAATAATATTACCAAAAAAAAAAGAATTCATAAAATAAAAAATGTGGAGTTAATATATAAGGCACTTAAAATACAAAAATGTATAAGCATATTATAAAACAGCTACTAAAACAACCCATGTATAAATATTAAACATATCATTCAAATAAATTACTACATAAAGTAAAACAAAAACAAACAAAAGCAATGCTGGATGGAAGCTGGAAGACAATAGAGCAATTTCTTCCAAATTTTGAAAGAAAGTTATTTTATATCTAGATTTTTCTAGCCAGTCAAACTGTCAATAAAACATGAACAAAGTTATTTGCAGACATGCCAGGTTTCAAAAAATATCTCTGATGTATCCATTCTCATAAAGCTATTAAAGGATATAATGAGGAATAAACCAAGAAAGAAGACATAGGACCCAAGAAAAGGAGAGAATCTAATATAGGAGAAAGACTGAAGAACTTTCCAGAAAGATGATGAGGGAAGTTCCAGAATGACAGTCGTGCAGCAAACCCCAGAAAGCAACCAATCCAGATTGAAACAGGAAAACCTCAGGCTTCAGGAGTGAGGTTTCCAAGAAAATAATGCAACATGTTTATAGAAATGATTTATTTAACTATATAGAGAGAGTTCTAGCCTGTAAGAAAGATTAGGAATGAATTAGTGATAAGTACATAGAAAACTAAGCAAATAAAAAAAAAGCAATTATCAACCTTGGGAGAAAAAAAATATTAAAAAAAAAGGAATGTAATCATACATAGTTTATTATGTCACTCAGCTATGAGCAATATTACCTAGTCATAATAATGTAAACACTGAGCGATGATTCAACTAAAAATCCTCAACAATATTGGGAGGGAGAGAGAGAGAGAGAGAGAGGAGTGTGTGTGTGTGTGTGTCAGGGAAAGGGCCTATAAGAAAGGTAAGTCCCCATCTTCCTATGGAAGTTGTCTTAGTTTGGATTTCCCCAGAGGCAGACCCTGAGACAAGGATTTGCTGGAAGCAGTTTATTTGGGAAGTGCAGGGGACACTTAGAGAAGGTGACACAGGGAAGGCAAAACAAGCAATAAGGAGTGTGGGATTAGGCTCGACACCACTGTGAGTGATTGCATCTCATTCCCACTGGGAAGACTCTGGGAAATGAGGCAAAACACACACCTCAGAATTATTGCACCCGAGGCGGAGGGAGCTGAAGTATTTATACACCAGCCCCTGAGAGTCTTTAGCTGAGGGCTGCTGGAGGTGGGGGAGATAGCATATTCATTTCCTAGAATGTCAGCCTGCTGCTCCTGGGGACAGAGCCCCAAAGCCTTCGGGCACAGGCATGCAGGTTGGGAGTAAGGAAGACTGCTTCATGGGAAGGTCTAAGGGATACAGGTGGGGGACTGAGAGCGTCTGAGACAGAAGTCAGTAGATAATGTCCAACGTGGAAAAACCTAAAATTACAATGTAAGCATTTACCACTATTAGGAAAATGGAGGTAACAGAATAGAAACAGCAATAAATGTTGAAAACAATTACCTCTGAGAAGCAGGAATCAGAGGTGGGGAGAATGAAGCAAGGAGCAATTTGTTTTGCGGTACCTACTTAGTAGGACTGTTTTCGCCTTTTTAAAGCAGGACTTTTTAAACATTGTATTCGTTTAATGAAAATTAAAATTACTTTCACCTAAAATTTACCGGGCCAGTGCAAAGGAAAATAGGATCGTGATTTCAGGGTGGGACAAGAGCTGGTGGGATCAGACCCCAGCCTCAGCCTTGACTTCTGAATTGACCTTCACTTGGGGTTTCTGAGAGCATCAGGTGATGGCAGGAGGATGGCCATCAAGGGGCACTTGCCCATGGGTCTTCTGCCAGGTGACTCCTCTATGGTCTATAGGCACTGATAGCAAGTTTGGGAGGAGAAGGTGGTGAGACCACTCGGGGGTATGTAGAGGTGGGGTAGCTAGGAGGATGCCTCAGGGAGATGTCCCCTGGGCAGCCCAGGAGAGGAATGAGGGCCTCAGGGAGTCTCTGGGTAATTGTTCTGAGCCCAATAAATAGCAGGTGGTATGGGGATCAGCAAAGACCATCCATGCGACAGTCACGTGAGGGAATTCAGGGGTAGAATCATGACACACTCAAGGGTGAGACAGAGGAGATGGTGAGTAGATAAGGTGTGGTGACAGACGTGTGAAGAGAAGCGCGGGGTCAGAGGTCATATTTCAAGAGCAGCAATGGCCCGTGTTCCAGGCTGCTGTGCTGTCATCCGGGAGGCCGAGAGGCAAACAAAAGCTCTTGCATTCAGCCTGCACTCTGAGGTGGTAGAGAAAACTCTGCCCGTGCAGTCAGGGGACCTAACTTCGGGTCTTCTTTTCACCTCTAACCCTGGGCCAGTTATTTGTCCCCGCCCCTGGACCTCAATTCCCACATCAGCACGATTGGACTGATAGTCAGAGGCAGTTGTAAGCATGGGTGCGGTTACAGATGCTTGAGAGACCGAGATGCTTCCAGACTGCTGGGCAGAAAGCCATTTCCCTAAGTGCTTCAGATCCGACCCGCTTCGCCTCCCCGTTCTTGGTCCCAACTCTGGGACCCTTCCCTTTCCTGGACCTCCCTCCACCAAGGGAGGACACTCTCCTAGCCCTATGGCCTGCATCCATTCCAATTGGTTGGGCCCCGAGTATATTGGTTGCTAAATAGTTTGACGATCACCTGCTAATAATATCTTCCCTGCCTACCTGACAGTGACCTGGTGAGGATCAAATGAAGTAACAGATGTAAAAGGCCTTCGCACAGCCTCCAAGTGCTGCCACGCATTGGCTAAAATATTGTTTGAACATCAAAATGCAAAAGTGGTGCTGCAGAGAAACGGGGTCACAAAGGGCACGGACACAGAGCTGTGATGAATTGCAGGGCTGGAGACGGTGTGGGGGAGGGGAGGGAGGGAGCTGCGGGGCAGAGAAGGGCAAGAGGAAGGGAGAGGCTGGGACCAAGCTGGTCTCGCCACCTCCATCCCTAAGTCATCGAGATGCTGGGGCAGGACACAGGCCGTTTGGGTACCCCACCCTCCACCCAAGAAACCAAATCCAGATCAAACCATATGCTGGGTTTTTGCTCTTGTACCAAACTTCCTGTGTGTGTGTGTGTGTGTGTGTGTCTGTGTGTGTGTGCTGGGGGTGGGGAGAGGCAGAGGATATAAGTCCTTATGCCTATATTTTCGTTCATGCAGCTCGAGGTGGCCTATCTTTGCTGAAAGCCCTAAGATGAGAGAAACCCTGTTACTCGGGCGTTTGGGCCGCCTCTAGACATCTGACATTCTAAGAGCCAACCCCCACACGTGGGGTCTTCCTATGATCTCAATCCCACTGAGCCTCCACTCTCCTTGGGACCTCTACCATCTACACACATGTTCAAACATCTTTCTTCACTCCATGCTCACGGTCATTCTGCCAATCGGGTAATGCGATTCCTGACTTAGAGTTGAGCAGACTGAGGTTCACAGAAGTTAAGTGACTTGCCAGAGGTAGGTACCCAGGGAGCGAATGGCAAAGCCAGGTTTTGGACCCAGGTGTGTGCTTGTTTTCTTCTTCTTTACTAAGCAGACAGGATTTACCGCAGAGGTGGGGGTAACGGTGTTTGAAAGGATGATCTTCTTTTTCACTTCAAGCCCTCTGACTCCAAGTCCAGCGCCCACAGCAACAACTCTCCTGGAGCAAGGGCTGCTTCAGTCAGAAGAGGAATTCTCCAGAAGAATCCGCTGGGACCCCTGCGCCTAATAATTTCAACATGGCCTCCATCTTTCTCCCATCCACCCTGTCTTTTGTAGTCCTCTGATCTTTTGCTCCTCTGCTTAATAACCTTCAAAGACTTGGGATTGATTGCCTTTAGGGTAAAATTTAAAGTCCTGGCATAGCACTCTAGGCCCTTCAAAATGAAGTCTGAGCATCTAGCCCAAGGGTTGCAAGCTCAAAAGCCCGAAGGAACCCAGGTAGCTTACTTAAATAAATGGGTGAAGCAGGCCAGGGCCCAGGAGTGCGAGGGAGTGGTAAGGATGTCAGCAACCTAAGGCACACATGTGCACCTGAAGGAGGCAGCCGCTTCCCAGCTCCTGACAAAGGTGGCCATATGTGAAAGCAAACCTGGGGTTATCTTCTGGTTTTTCCAAAAACAGTCAAAAGTCCAGTTTTCTGCAAAATCACCCATTTTTAAAGTGTTTGGACAATTCAAAGATATATATAGATATAGATATATCTATATATATACACAAAATACAAGAAGGTGACAGCTGACACGTTATATATATTATATATATGTGTGTTATATATATATATATAAATTCAGTTTGAATTTGGGGGGTGTGCTGCCATTTTGTGATCTCTATTTTGAGCCATCTGGTCCACTCCTTATTCCCCAAACACACCATATATAGCTCAAGGCTCAGGATCTTTGCCCACACTGTTCCCTCCAGCCAGAACGTCATTTCCTCCCTCCTCTAATCTTGTCCCTTTGACAAATCCCTACTTGTCTTTCAAGACCCATGTCAGCTGTCACCTTCTTTCTGTGACTGTTCATGACCCCCTCTGCCTCCCACACTAACTCCAGGCAGAATTAACTGCTCAGTCATCTGCTTCCCCGCACACTTTAGACTAAGGTCTAATAACACCCTTATCACGTGGGATCTTTACCAGCACATGAGGGGAGTCAGTGTGCTCATTCCATGGTCTGACTCTGGGACAAACTGCCTGGTTTAAGTACTAGGTTAAGTACTTAACCTTTCAATGCTTCCATTTTCTCATTTGATAAATGGAAACAAAACTAGCGCCTACCTCAGAGGTTTATGACGAGGAGTAAATGTGTATGCAAGTTGCCTTCTACGGTCTTTGCAAGATACTAAGTGCTTGCTTGTATTTTAGCTATACCAAAAAAAAAAAATGCACAAACACTTGCTGAGCACGTACTGTGTGCCAGATTTGGGGAGTGGGTACCTCATTTCCATGCTCCTTATGAGAGGTGCAGAGATTTATTTAAGAGCAAGTTTGGGAGAAAGACCTGAGCATGCCAAGTTCGACCCATTCCTCTCCCTTTCTCTCTCTTGGAGCCAATCCGTCTGCAGAACACCTGCATTTGGATTGCTCCTTTAGGTGATGGTTCCAGAAGAGGCCTGCAGTGTCCAAGTTCCACCAGCTCAGCTCAGGGGAGCAACATCAGAAAGTCCACCATGGCCACGCATTCAGCCTCATTCTCTACCTTAAGTTTACCAAAGATAAAGCTGATTTTTTTTATCTGCATGACTCTCAACAGGTCCCAAACCGAGTTGAGAAGGGGAGTGTTGTTTACTGGTTCCTCCAACTGAATCCCGGTGCCGGGGATATGGCAGGTGAATGAAACACAACCTCCCTGGCTCCTGAGCAGCTAGGTCTGGCTCCTGTCTGCACACACCCCCCCCACCACCACCACATGGGGAGGAGATTCTCTGAGATAATGTGGTATGGGCTGAAGAGCATGGCATCAGTCACACAGATCCCTCTGAATCCTAGTTCTGTCTCCTCCTAGCTAGGCAAGGTGCAGGCAAGTTTTACTGGGTCTCGGTTTTGTCCTGGGTAATGTGGGCTTGTTGCAAGGGTCAGGACCCGTTACAGGGGAGGGCCGTTTACACATTCCCATCAGTGCTCGAATGAAAAGTTTTGACATTTGGCCCCATCGTGTGGCCTCCTACAGCCTTCTCTTTCTCAAGACATGGCAACTCTGTTCTTCCATTGCTCAGGTCAGAAACCTTGGAGTCATTCTCTTCCTCCCCGCCCGCCGGCCACCCTCCCTCCCATCCAGTCCACCAGCGAATTCTGTTGGCTTCATGAAATACGTCCAGAATCCTCACCTCGTCCTCACCTCGTCCGCTGCCCCACCCTGGTCCGAGGCGCCATCTTTTCTCACCTTGGCCACTGTAGTAGCTTCCTCCACAGTGCCCTGCTTCTGCTCTTCCCTCCTGTACTGTGTTTGCAGCCCAGCATCCAGATGGAGCTCATTAAAAATAAGTCAAAGCATGTCCCTCCTCTGTTCAAAACCCTTCAAAGGCTTCCCATGTCACTCGGAGTGAAAGCCAAAGTCCTTACAATGGCCCTACGTGGCAATATCTGGCCCCCAGCTGCCTTTCTGATCCCGTCTGCCTGCTTTCCCCCCCTTGCTCTCCCTGCTCCAGCCAGCTCCTTGCTCTCCGAGCACCACCCCCACCCCACCCCCCCCGCTGCTCCTCAGATATGCCAGGCATGCTCCTGTCTCAAGCCTTTGCACTGTCTGTTGTCCCTGCCTGGGAATGCTCTTCCCCCAAAGAGTCACACAGCTTGCTTACTCATCCCCTTCAAGTCTCTGTTCAAATGTCATCTTTTCATGGAGGCTTTCTCATTTTTGAAATTGCAGCATCCCTTCCCCTTTACCACCGGTCTCCCCTATTTTCAATATCTCCATCGTATGACTGGCATTCTTTATAGGGCTGCCACATAAAGGGCATGTGAGTTCGGTACCTGGCTGAGGGAGCAAGAGTGGGCCCAAGCTCTGCTCCCTAAGCTGTGCCCCCAGGCACAGAGTTGCCTCAACCCAGAGGAGTGACCTTCCCTTAATTTGCATGAAAATGCTGTATAAGCTAGCGGATACCCGAATATTATCTATTTTCTTTCTTTTTTTTTTTTTTATCATTTGTCTCCGCACCCTCTCTCACCAGAAGGTAAGCTCCACGAGGCAGGGATTTCCGTCTATTTTCTTCACTGCTATATCCCCAGCTCTCATAAAGGCACCAGGCACACTGTTGGTGCTCAGTACATGCTGAACCAATGAAAATGATGATGGTTCAACAAATTTTCATTATATGGAGTTAAAATTGACACTAAAAATTAAAGATAATCACGCCTTTATTGAATTCTCTCTCCGCACCACTTACGGATTCCCACTGTCTGGTGGAGTGAATATTCTGAGCGCCCATTACCACCTTTATCCTGTCCTCTTTGATGGCTTTCTGCTGTGGCTAACAGAGCACTTTGTGGCCATCCAATACTGACTCCATTTCTTCCGCGTTAATCACACTCAGCCGTGACAGCTCCACATCCTATTGTCTCATGTTTCCTGTCATTGTGCTCCCGAGGAGGAGCTGTCTGCAGGATGGGGCCGAGAAGATGCAACAGTGGCCAAGGCCATCCAGATTCCTGTATCCAATTGCCCGCTGCTCTCTACACACCTGGGAGTCCCTCAGCACCCCCAAAGCAGCGTGTCCAAAATTGAACTTATTGGCTCCCTACCTTCACCCTCCCACAAATCTGCTCTTTCTGTCTCAACTGGTGGCCAGAGCAGTTCCCAAGCCAGAAACCTAGGGCTCATCCTCACCACTCCTCACTCCTCTAACACACACCACCGCCCCGCCACACACACACACACACACACACACACACACAC
>NC_138369.1:119099250-119109662 GCF_054177405.1 Leptonychotes weddellii | reverse complement strand
GAACAACGCCCCCTGCCCCCAAATCTGGAATTTCTGTAGTCATTGCTGCATGTCCAGAAGAAACATGCTTCTAAACATTTGCTGACAGTTCTTCCTCTGCAAGAAAAGGCTCCCAGTGCTCTGCCCCAACCACTGCAATCCATGCCATCCCTTCCCTCTGAAACAAGTCCTGGTCAGAGGCCCTGTCACATCTCACAGGGTGTGCTGAATGGGCTGCCCAGGGCACCGAAACCCCATTTTCAAGACACAGAGAGACCACCACTTCGTTAGCATTTGCAGACCCCATTAGTTTCCATCTGTCTCATATTTATACTTAAACATCAACAATGCCCTGCTCAGCCTGGCTATTGCAGTGGAGGAGAGGAGCATACCCCGAACATCAGAGTAGGGAAGGAAGGAAGCAGTTCGAGTTTGCCAAATACTTTATAGAGAGTAATGCAATGAAGAAATCAGAAACTATTCCTACGTGTGTGTCTGCATCCGGCTTCATGCAGGAAGAAGCAGATTTGGGAGAAGAATAGATGACAACTCATGCCCCTTCACTTGGTTCCTCAGAATGGCTGGGGATGGACGCTGACTCCCACACTGTTCCCGGTGCTTTCTCTTGTTGATCCCTTCCCATGTCCCTCCTTTCTGGCTCCTTTTGCTTTCTGCAAGCCTAAATCTCTCTCCCAAAGTTCATTCCCACCCTGCTGTTCCCTGCCCCTCTCCTTCCACCTCAGCTTGCCTTTTTCCCGGGGTCATTTCTCTCCTTGGACTTAATTCTTCAGTCTGCCACTTCCTGGCCAGCTCCCCCCTCTTCCCCTCTACGCTCTCTTCCCCATCCCTCAGCCATACCTTAGTTTACCCTCTTGCTCCTGCGGTCTCTTAGCACTTTCCTACCCACTTTAAGTTCCAAACAGTGGAACTATGATGGAAATGGTCTCTCCCCAAGAACCTTCTACTCATAGAGGCTTGTGCCTCTTTGGGGAGACTGCCTGAGGAAGGTAAAGTAAATCCACCATTGTTCAGGGTGATTAGCCATCATGGACTGGAGCCATTGAAAGGTTACCCATGAGTGGGAGGCTCTTGGCTACAAAAGCCCCATTCATTACACATTTTACAGACACCTAGAGGGCTATGAGAACCTCTACCCAGACACCCCACTCTGCAGGAGAGAGCATCCCTGTCAGCTCTAAAGGAACAGATTTAACTCCCTCAGATTAACCATAAATGGGGAGTATCCCATATGCAAACGAGCTTTCTGAAGACTCTCTATAGAACAGACCTTCTTCCATGAAGGCTGGAAGGGGTAATCTTAGGATAAGTGTGTTTCAGCTTCCTCCTGTGCCTCATTACCAAGCTCTTTGCTTTCTAATCATCTTTATTTTAATGTAAGACTATGGTAAATGTCAGAATGTCATGAGATGAATGTATGATATAATTTATTTTTGCAGGGGGAAAAAATGGGACCTGAAACATCTATTTAAGTCAGGTGTTCTGAAAATGATTAAATAAGAGGAATAAAAGGAGGACCTAAGTGTAAAATACAGTTCAAGAGGCCTAGTGCCACAGATTCAACCTGTTTATTACACTCTCCGACGTGAATAATTGATCACATTTTACCCCGCACTAAAGTTTTTTGAGGATTCATCTTCAGTGTATTTGCAGACCACATTAACCCCTACCTGCCTCAATGGGCTGTTTTCCTGGGGGAGGCTTGTGGAAAGTCTCTTGGCTCTTCTTGTGCACACGTTAGCAAGGGATGGACAGCAGTTAACTAGCCTAACTAACCAGCCCCTGCCGGGAAGTCATCTGGGATGATCAAGTACCCCTGGGGCCTGCTCCTGGGCATTTTTCTCTTTGTAACTTTCCAATCCTCTCACTCTGGGGCTGTCCTCTCCTATTGTCATTTCCTTTCCAGTTCACTTGGTTTTTTTTATCCTTTCATCTCCATGCCATACACTCTAGTCCAGGCCCTTGGACTCAGAGCCAATGCCTCCCTATGGACCTCCCTGGCCAGTCCCACCCTCCAGTGTATCCTCTATGTGACCAATGTTCCTAACATCTGATTTTCACTCCACCTTGGAGGGCCCTGCTCAAGGACACGGACCTACCTCCTTCACCCAGCATGCGAGGCCTCCTCGGATCTGGTACCACGATCTGTCCAACCTCATCTTCTACTTCTCTGCCCCAGATATCTTCCCTTCTGACAGACCAACCCCTACATCTCCCTGAACAGCCAGACTCTTCCCCACCTCCATCTTTGCCCTCCTCCCCAGGGAAGTGTACCTGAGCCTCTTCTGCATCCAGCCTGGCTAAAATCTCTACTATGCCATGAACTCATCCTGCATGGCCCCAGGCCACTCTGAGCTTCTCCTTTCAGCAGATGCATTGTGGAACGCCCCTGGAGTGGAGACCAGGCTTCCTGCCTTAGAGAGAGTTAGAAACAGCAGTCTGGTTGGTAGCCGGAACTGGGGACTGTGTCTCAGAGCTGTGGTGGGCATTCAGCTGATTCTTTATAGATCAGTAAAAACAACAACATTTCTAATGGGGCTTGTAGTCACATTTTACATAAGATGAAGAAGACATTGACTGCCTATGTCCAAAAACCATTATCTTAAGTTAGTGTTTCTTGAGCGAGTGACTAATGAAGATGAGGAGGGCAAAACATACCTTTCCAAGTCACTCTTTGGCACAGCTACTGCCTTTGAACTATTAAAGGAAATATAAGAGACATACAAACAAATCCTTCATACCTAAAAGCATTAGATGCAAAGCGCACCTAGCACCGTCAGCACTGGTTGCAGAATGATATGATCCCAGCTTTTGGAACCATTTATTTGCCTCATTTTCTGCCATCTTATTTGGTATTCCAGGTGTCTTGGAAGGTCTGTGCCTGCTCTTTCCCAACGCAGCAACTCTCTAGGACTAGTTCCCTAGGAATGCACGGCCCCACCTGCTCCTTCTGCTCCTCCTGATGATCCTGCACCAGGCCCTTTAGGGCCTCCACCTCTGTGTTCTCCCTACTCACCTGGCCTTACAGGGCCACCCTCCTATTCACTTCCTTTACCCCCACTGGAGACAATCTCAGACATTATCTTTTTTATTTTTTAAAGATTTTATTTATTTATTTGAGAGAGAGAGAAAGAGCACAAGAGGGGGGAGCGGGAGAGGGAGAAGCAGACTCCCTGCTGAGCAGGTAGCCCGATGCGGGACTCGATCCCAGGACTCCAGGATCATGACCTGAGCCGAAGGCAGTCGCTTAACCAACTGAGCCACCCAGGTGCCCTCTCAGACATTATCTTACACGTTAGGATCTCAACAGCATTTTTCCTTGGTCCATTTCCCAGCTGGGGCCCTTGGCCTCCAATCCCTTTTAGAACAACGTCGGAAATGAGCAAACGAGAGAATGACATCTCTCTCGTGTCCTCACCTGTGTAATGATATCACCGTTCCCCTTCAGTGGCCTTTCACAGCCATTGCATAACATCAGCCCTGAGGTGACGCAGCTGTAGGAGTACCACCCTTCCCTAGGGGCTTTTAGGCCACCTTGGACGGCCCCATGTTTCTGATTGAGCCAGGCTCAAAACTGAGGTTTACAGGCTCCCACAGTAAATGACCTTCACTCGTACCAACCTACATACTTGCCTAAAGGACAGAACAGGGACAGGTTTGTGAGCCCAAACAGGATGGGTGGTAGCTTTTGAGTGGTTCCTCTTCACGGTGAGTAGCTCAGCTTCTATGCCTGGAATGTGTTGGAGAACTGCCTTCCGGTCCTCCCCTCATCACCTTCCTAGTGACATAGGCTATCTCCCCATTCACTTCCTGCCCAGACTCATTTCCAGCTGCAGCCTCAGCCCACGGGCCCAGCCGGCACCTGGGAAACAGCGGCAGGTGACCCGGATGGCTTGCGGTCCAGGCCAGCCCAGTCCAGCCAACAAGCAGAGACTCATGGAACCCAAAGACAGTCCCAGGAGCTCTCACCAGCTGGCCAGGGAGGCAGAGGCATGTGGCCAGCTGCCCTAGGGCCACTGTCAGGTCTTGGAGAAGGTCAGCCCCAGAACTACAAGGACCAGACAGACCCAGGGACACCTCATCTTCAGGACGGTGATTCAATCTGCACTTGAATGGGGCCACTAATTCATGCAGGCAACCCTGACCCCACTGCTCAGCACCTTAATTCAGCATCTGAACAATCAGAATCGTTCATAGACTAAGAAGAATTATTCACAGTCAAGAAAGGCAATTTGGAGGAATCTAGAAATCTTAATGAATTCTCTGCACTGGAAGAAAGGATTAAAATCTAAGCGAGGTAGAGGACTGCAAAGAGAAAAAACCCTCAAGTGTGGCAAGAGAGGCTATAATTAAAATAGCAAATTGCAATTTCGGGCTGGGGGTGGTGTGGGGGGAGGGTGGAAGGGGACAGATGAGTGTAAAAACCAAGGGACACCCAGTGAAGCATCTGACAGAAATGATTCCCAGGGATGCTCTGGGGAGAAAAATCCATCTGGAAACAGAGAAAAGGAAATGAAACAAGAATTTGCTGCATTATTTAAAGCTTTCCATGGTCGGGGTGGGGGGTGGGGGACATTCAGGAGAGAGGAGGTTAAGAGAGAACAGAATGGAATTGCTCTACCAAAGGGGATTAAAGGAATCATAAGGGCTTTTTAAAATGACTCAAGCAAAAAAAGGATGCAAATAATTGTAGGCTGTGAAATTAATGGTGACCAAGATTCTTAGTTCATTCTTTAAATCTGCTTAACAGGAAAAATGAAGGAGAGACATTTGTATGCCTGGGGAGCGCTGGAGTTCTTGAAAATGCTGTTCCACAGAGCACTGGCAAAACCAGATGCATGCCAGAGAAGACGCGTCCTGGGATAGGGCCGAGCTGGCAGGGAAATTAGACTCCGTGGCAGGGGCAATCTGCTTACATAAAAATACCTGGCACTCCCTCCCTTGAACGTTTGGCTTCCCAAATATTTGACTCTTTCGTGGAAGTCTCCACAGCATGCCCCAAAATTAGCAAAGTCCGAAGATGCTCTTGTAACAAACCGCGTGGGAATGAGCCAGTCTGGGCTTGAATCTTCAGGCTGTCACTTACTGCTTTGTGCCCTTGGGCCAGTTCCTTAACCTCTCTGAGTCTCCTTGCCTTATAGGTCTGTGGTGGGGATGAAATGGGACTCAGTATGAGCAAGTGCCTATCACGGTGTTGAATCCATAGTCGGCTGTCCCGGTGAAGGTTCATTGAATCTAGATCCTTCATCCCCCTGCCAATTTCTTTGGTCCAAGGGACCTTCTTCATTGAGTCCCACCCTTGGAATATATGGCTTCCTGGGATGGCCATTTTATAGCTCACTAGAAAACACACAGGCCTAGAATGGTGGGGGAAGTGCAAGTCCCTCGGAGCCCCAGCAGGGACTTCACATCATCTCGCACCTAAATGTTGGCAGGCGCCATGGCTCACCTTGTCGGTCTGCCTGGCCGCTCACACTCAAGTCCACGGTGGTGCTTTACCACACTGGGGGGCTCTTGACCCCGCTCTGGGCCTGCTCTTTCTCCGCAGCCTTTAACTGCCTCTTCCCAGAGGCACCCCAACACCGAGACCTGTCTGTACATCCTGGGGTCCAGACCCACCCTAAGGGACGCCAGCAGCTGGGACCGAGAGTGGTCCTGCGCTGTCAAGGGAGGCTGTGTGGAGGAGAGAGTGAACGATTGGGGATCGAATGATTTCCAAGCAGAGAGTGACAGGATTTGGGCCCAGGCCCACAGCGGGGTTGTTGAAGGCTCTGGGGATGGAGTCAGCAAGACCCCTTGAGGACCTGGCTCTGGGGCATGAGGAGGAGAGGGGAGCCTAAGTGGACCCACAACCCCCTCAGCCAGGAATGTAAGGTCGGTCTCCAGCGCTGACAGGGGTGGATGATTTCCCCCTACCGCTGTTGGCCATTTTACTCTACCTGCTTTTAAATAGCTGCCCCGAATTGTTCCTTCTTCTTTTACTTTTACTTAACCTCTCTGCGTCTCCTTGCCTTATAGGTCTGTGGTGGGGATGAAACGGGACTCAACAGGGAGTCCAGTGGGACCTGCGGCAGGTAATTGGCAGCGGAGGGCCGTGAGGCTCCTCCTAGGGTTTTGTGCCCCAGCCCGAAGCCGGCCAACCTTACCACGGTTCCAGCAGGGCCTCTGGTGCTCCTCCTGGGCTCCCAAGCTCTGATCCCACCACATGCCCAGTGGCCGTGAAGAGGAAACCAACTGTCCCTCTCCCATGTCCATCACTTCCAGGCACGTGAGGAGCATGTGATGTAGCCACCCGGCCCAGGACTCTCCAGTTTGCATTTGCCCGGTGAGGCCCACCAGGCATCACTGTGCAGCTCTGGGAAAAGAGAACCCGGCTTCCTGAGGGATGGGAGAGGGCCCACTTAGCTGTTCAAACCCTTAACTTACCAATCTTTTTGTGGCAGAACTGGTCAACCCCCACCCTCAAACTTTGCCTGGTGTACCCTCCTCCCCATGGGCTCTCTGGTCCGGTTGGAGTAGCTTGGAAACTGTACTAATCAAGTAAGATTGAATTACAAATGACTTGGAATAAATTACTTAGCAGCTCTGAGCCTCAGTGTCTTCATCTGTAAAATGGGGACAATTATATATACCTCATTAGACTATCAGTAAGATAAACTAGAAAATGCAAGTGCAAATTTTTGGTGACCTGTGAACTCCTGAGCAAATGAATGTTAATTATTGATTGCTTATGCACAGCCTGGGAAGCAGGTCCTCCCACACCCCTTGAGGAATCTTTGGTTCCTTGCCTGGAAGCTGGGATGACACCGACCTACCCGCTTCTTTCTTAGCTTCTATTGTACTGTAAGCTTACCTCTATAATGGCATTAATCAAGCTTCATTGTAACTGTTGCTTTGCATATCAATCTCCCACAGTCTACTGGCCACTCCTTTCCCTGGCCCACAGCGGGGAACTCATTGCCTGTTTGATGAATGAATAGACAGACTGAGGCACTGAGGAGCGGGGGCCGAAGATGCCACACCATGGCCACCAGGGGGCAATCAAATCCTTCCTAAGCAGGTCGACTGGAGTCCTTGCAGGGGCCCTTCTCGGAGGGAGAGCGAGCTCTGCAAGAATAGCTCTCTGGTGGGTGAAGGCCAGGGCCTAGGGCCTGGGCTGAGAATTCCCCCTTTGTGTCTGACACCAGCTCGGTGCAAAGACAGGACCGTATGTACCATAGTGTTCTGAGTTCCCATGTCTGCCTGGAGCCTGAGTGTCCGAGAGGAGAGGACCGGGTTGTTCTGGAGGGGTGCGTACTGATGAGCTCTGCTGACAAAGTCCGAGGAACCGTGTGCATGCTGTGTGCACATGGACGTGTAAGCCCATGCATGGCATGGTTATAAGAGCTCTTGCCCACCCCCCCTCCCCCCCCTTCCCCGTGGAGACCTGGCCGTCCATTTAGCCCACTAAGCATGGCAGAGAAGTGCCAGACAGCACCAAAGCCTGGGATGGAGTCTGGTCCACTCGCTGACGTGCCGTGTGGCCTGAGCAAGTAGCTTCCCCTCCGTGGGCCCTGCCTCCTCATCAGTGAGATGAAAGCATTGGGCCAGGTGGCTAAGGGCCTTTCTAGCTCTGACATTCACCCTTCCTCTCTCTGAGGTGCCGGCTGATTCAGGTTCAGGAACACTGAGTAGCCTTCGGGCTACTCAGACTGGGTTAGAACCTGAATCCTTGAAATGGGCCTCTACCACCTCTGGCTTCCTCTCAGGGCAAAACTCAGACTCGCCTGGGTGGTCACCTGCCAAACGCTGCCCTGGGCTCAATGAGGAAGCCTTTCGAATACCTGTGGGGACACTGTCACTTGCCTTTGTCTGTGGAGATTTCCCAGGTGGGACAGCCCCAGCATCTCTCTCCTTGCTCTGTGCCTCCCCTGTTCTCACCTCTCATTCTCACAAACCACCAGGCTCTCCTCTGCCATGGATGTTGCTAAGAGCTGGACAGGTGAGAATCAGTGATGGACCCACTGGTCTGGGACACTGACAGCAAGCAGAACCTAGAGCTTCAGTCTCTGGAGAGGGGCCTCTTGAGGTCTGTTTTCTCTGGGACCCCACCCTAGTCCCTCCTTTTACCTTCAGGCAGGACAGGCCAGACAGATGAAAATTTACCCAAGCACAAGCTGCTGTTGAAATAAAGGCAGAGATGTTTCTTTATAATTTTCCCCTTGAAATAAACCCAGACTTAGGAACAACAGAAACACGCAAAATGTGTTTTTAGTGGAACCCAGATGGAGGGCTGGAAGCCCAGCGGGCTGTCTCCATAGAGGGTTCTTGTCTCTGGAATTCTATCCTCTCCTCCCCACCCCCTCAGGAACACCCCTCACCCCCAACCCTTGGGCTTGGGCTCTGTGGCCTGGGGCCGGCTCCTTGGGGCCATCTCCTTGGGGGGGCGGGTGTTCCCAGGTGGGCAGAATGCTCCCCCCCATCACCCTCGGGACAGAAAGCTGAGTCTGGCATCTAGAAAGATCTGTGGTTTCAGAGATTTGGGGGAGGGGAGTGGGGACCAGGACCAACTCCATCCAAACACCTGGATCTGCCGCAATACAACAAAGAGAGTGAATTAAGACATCTGAAAAAAATACTCTGAGGAATTCTGCTCACCCACATGGCCCACTGCTTCTCATTAAATCGCTACAGTTCTCTGTATTAACATATGCAAATCCAGCCCTGTGCGTGATGACTTAGGATGGAAAGGCAAATCTTCACAGCCCCCTTCCAACCCAAAATTGGTCAAAGGATTCCCTGTGGGATGAAGATACCACACGGGTTCCATTTTAATTCTACTAAAAAAACAGTCTTGAGAGTTGCAGTCATGGGATGGTAATTCCTTGGCAAACGAATGAGAGGAGAGTCAGGGGGAGAGGAGGGAAGCTGATCCTATAGGTGCTGCCTCTTCTGTGAAGTGGTATTGGTCATTTTCAACAGATTTTCCTGGACGCCCACCATGGGCCAGGGGCTATACTGGGCGCTGGGGCCACAGAGGTAACCAAGACACAGTCCTAGCCTCAGATTGCTCATGATCTGGTGGAGGAGGAGGAAATCAGAGATTACAATTAAGTAACTGACGGAGGATGGTGAGTTTGGTCATGGATGGTTTGCCTCTGGGACCTCCAAGTTCGTTGGATATGGGGGGTCTGACACTCACAAGTGAAGTTTGGGCAAGAAATAGGGGCTTTGGAGTAATCAGCGTCGATGTGGGGGACAAGTCACCTGGAGAACCAAGAGGAGGACTGAGAGCCATGTTGCAGGAAGGGGGGTGACGTGGGCTCCCAAATCATTCAGAGAGCTGGATTTTCTGTTTCATTCTCTCCCGAGGTCGTTCCTGAACACAACCCTTCCTCCGGGCCAGCTCCTCTCTCTTCCTTCCCCCTTTTTCCTGTTTGTTGTTTACCGTCTGTGAGGTGATCAGAACTGCATAGGAGCAGGAAGGGGCACCCTGAGGACAGGGACAGTGTCCCTCTTGTTTCCCAGCTCCGAGCTCGCTGCCTAGCACATAGTGGGCCTTCGGTACAGAGGCCCTCAGTGTTTGCTGCCTGAAGAAAGCCAGGCTAGCGTTCCCTCTGCCCCCTCCCTTCAGGCCCGTGCAGGGCCTCAGGGCTGCTCTGACAGGGAAGGAGCCCCGCAAAATGAACTGAACGGCAGGGAGGCCTGCCAAGGCCCACGGACCGGCGGGCGGCGGTTGGGAAGGTTCCTGTCTGAGCTTCACCTCCCGTACTCAGCTGTGACACTTGGACCGAGTGAAGCCGTGTGCCATCCCTGGGGACCCTCAAACATGAGCCCTGCTCCATATGCATGGCGGAGCCGGCCAAGAGTGGAAGGAAGTGCCCAGACGGAGGGAGACAGAGTATTAAAATTCCACCGACAATTCCATGGGAAGGAGTTTACAGTTCCTAACTGACCGTAAACCCCTTCTCCTGACAGGTCTTGGAATACATCCCTCCGGGCTTTCCCAGAGCAGCTGACACATCGCAGTGACGCTTCTCCAGAAGTCAGGGTCTGCTGATTCCAGCAGCGACGGGAAGGCAAGCTGGGAGCAGCTGAAAGGGCCCCTGTCTCCTCGAAGTTCAGAGCGCAGGGCCGGCGGCCGGCTGGGGGCTGAACCGAGCGCCCGCTGTCAAGTGCAGCCCCAACATTCCCAGCCCGAGCCAGGGAAGGTGGTTTGCGCGCTGTCTGCCTCCGGGCGCAATTCTGTTCACCTAGTGGGGGAAACTCGTTTTCTCTCAACGGCAAGCGCTGAGTGGCATGTCGCATATGTCTTTTATTAATAAAAACGAGAAAATGGAGTCATTATTACTGCATAATTGCCGTTCATTTGCTAGGCCAAATCTTTCAAAGCCCAGGTGCTGGGGGTGGGGGTAATAAAAGGGACCTTGATAGGA
>NC_138369.1:119062930-119099150 GCF_054177405.1 Leptonychotes weddellii | reverse complement strand
GCTCCCAAAGTTGTCCTGAGAATCAAATGACATCCATCATGGATCCTTTCCTTCCTTCATTCCCTCACCCAGCAGTTATCCGCCCAGGTATGTTATGGGCCAGATGTTGTGCTGGGTAATGAGATAGAAAAAGGAATAAAATGTAAGCCCTGCCTTCAAGGAGCCCACAGTCTAGTGGGAGCCACAAAGAGAAATAGACGTGAATAATGACACAATGTGGTACGAGCTCTCTAGATGCCCAGAGAGCTTTGGAAAGCGGGAGGAAAGGTACCCCACTTGTGTTGTTTAGGGAGGGCTTCAGGATGGTGATGCCTGAGCTGACTTGTAAAAAGGTGAGCAGGAAAATTAGAGATATAGCACATCATTTCCAAAATGTGGACATGATCGTGGTGCATGTGACCTTGAAGGCAGACCTTGATGCTCCAGTCTGAATATAACTATTGCTGTGCACGTTTTATGACCACGACTGCCCAGTGAGGCTATAAAAGAAGGAGGGGATGGAGGTCAATGGGGACTTTTGCCTGGCTGCTTTCCCCATTTGGAGGACAGCACCCTGTCTCCTTAAGTCATTTACACTACTCCCAGTCTGCTGTGGATAAAGCCTGCTCTTCAGACCAGAACCTCCATGTGAATAGGAAGCCCCAGGTGAGTTGTTAGAATGCCATCCTTTGGGCTTGTCAGAGAAGATATTAAGATGGGAGATTGACCAGTTGTTTTTTTTTTTTTTTTGGGAGATTGACCAGTTTTAAGACGGTGGCCTCCACAGGAACACAGGCAGGGGGCCTGGCCAAGTGTGTATAAATTGCTTTAGCCCTTTAAGGCAAGAGAAGAGTTAAAAACAGCATAAGGTAGAACAGAACACCCATATTTTGGAAACATGCCCATCCTTATGCCGTCGACATTTTCTGTAATTATTTTCTTTTTGGCCTCCTTTGATATGAAGTAAGGGTTTTCTTCTTTGAGATATAATTGACATAACATTATATTAGTTTCAGATATACAACATCTTTCAATATTTGTGTATATTGTGAAATGATCACCATAATAAGTCTAGTTAACATCCATCACCACAGTTACAATTTTTTCCTTGCAATGAGAACCTTTAAGATCTGCTCTCTTACCAACTTTTTGAATATGAAATGCAATATTTTAATTACAGTTACCATATATATCCCCTAACTTATTTATTTTATAACTAGAAGTTTGTACCTTTTGACCCCCTTTACCCAGTTCGGTTTTTGTTTTGTTTGGGGTTTCTTGCGCTGCGGGGGGAGGGGGGTGGTTGTTTTTTAGATTGCATATATAAGTGAGATCACATGGTATTTGTCTTTCTCTGACTTATTTCACTTAGCATAATGCCCTCAAGGTCCATCCATGTTGTTACACATGGCAAGTTTACCTTCTTTTCGATGGCTGAATAATATTCCTCTGTATGTGTGCATACCATATTTTATATCTATAATCTCACATTTTATTTATTCATCCATTAATAAACATAGTTCCTTCCATGCCTTGGCTATAGTAAATAATGGTGCAATGAACATGAGAGTGCAGACATCTTTTTGAGCTATTTTTCTCATTTCCTTCAGGTAAATACTCAGAAGTGGAATTGCTGGTAGTTCTCTTTCTAATTTTTTGAGGAACCTCCCTACCGTTCTTAAGGTAGAGTTACTTTTAAAGATGGCAGCCTATCTCTGCTCTAGAGAACCAGCACTAGAACCTGAAAGGAGTGATCTTGTGCTCTTGGGAGCCAGCACAGCGGTGACAACAAAAATCAGAGGCAAGGTTTTCTTCTCTCCCAAGAAAGATGGAGCTCAAGAGATCCAAGTTCAGGCCACGGTGTCAGCCACCGCTCCCAGCTGGAGTTCCTCCTTCCGGCATTCTTCTGGGTCACACTTTGGAGTGTGTTTCTGTGTGTTTCTTTTCACAGAGAAGACATTTCACTTAACATGCCTGTAAGAAAATAGGACCAAGACTAAACACTCAGAACTTCCCTTCTCCCACATGAGGGAGACGTCCCCGGAAAATGGGCTGGGATGTGTTGCTGGGACCTTCAGAACCCGTCGCCCTGTGGATGCTGGGTGCTATTTATTGTCTTGTCGTTCCCACACCAGCCGGTCGTGCTGCCAGGGGTCCTGCTGGGGAGGTGGGTGGGCTGGCCGGAGGGTCCCACAAGATAGGGTCTGTTTCCTGGCTGAACTAGGGAGAAATGTTTATCCCTCACCTCTGGGCCTCTAATGAATTCCAATTCAAGCCACACAGGCCTAGGAATCCATAGTTTTAATCATTTCAAAAACTAGCCCCACTCTGGGTAAAATCACAATGCGCAAGAAGCTCAATGGAGCTTAAAGGCCACAACCTCATTATCATTTCATTAGACTCACATTTCAGCAAGATGGAAAGAAATGTTCTCACACACCACCCCCTCCCATGGCTCTCCTCTCCTCCCCCAGCCCTGTGGAAGAACTCGGGAGGACAGAGATGGTTCACAACAGCTGTTGGCTCGGAGAGCCACTGGCCCACTCCCGTCATGCACTCTGCCCGAGGAGGAAGCACCGTGCAGCCGCTGGAGACCTCGGTGCAGATCAGCGCAAATGCCTCCCAAATCAAGTTTGCAATCCTTCGAAGTTCAGTAAAAACAACCCCGCTGTCAGTTTGGCTTCTCACAGCTGGAGGGGTCAAGTCATCAACACAGTATAAACCCAGGCCAGCAGAACCTTGTCCTGCCTGGGGCCCCAGACGCCCTCTGGGAAGCAAAGGGTTTGAAAGTGTCTTAAACTTCCCCAGTTTGTTTATTTTCCAATGTTTAATGATATTGTCCATGCAAGGAGCAGAACCCCAGCTCCTGCTAACAATTAAAGAGGTTTTCTAATTTAGGAGAAAATGTGATTTAAAAGGAGAGAGAGCAAGAGCTTGCACAGGAAGTAAGGCAAATAATTCACTTCGAGAACACACATGCAGAGAAGCCTTGAGCTGCAAGGACCCCGGTTGGACGGTGAGCACATGGCACGAGGGCTGTTCGGGGGCGCTGACCCGGCGGGGGCAATCTCACAGCATCCTGGCAAACATCGGCTTCTCTGCTACACCTCTGGGAGTACCTTACCACCGCAACGTCACTCCCGGTGTCATGACTGTGGCTTGTGTCTGGGACCCACGTGTTTACAGGCCTTACCATCTCGTAAGTCCGGGGGCCGCTTGCCCCCATCTGCCGTAGGCTCACCCTGTGATGTGCAGGACTCCTTGGGGGCGCCCCACATGTGCTTGTGAAAAGGACGCCATCAAGAGTGGATGCCACGTCTTACCAAATGTTCCCTGTCTCCCCCACCTTTGCTCTCTGACGCCATGCGGCCCGTGGTCACTTTCTGCGGGCATGCCCTTCAAAAGGCCGCCTCCCATGCCTGGCATCTTGTCTCAAAGCTCCCCAAAAGGGTGGTGTTGCCCACCTGGTATCCTTGGTGCACTGGAACCTCAGGGGGTCCGGTGCCCTTCCCCTTCTGTCACACCCTGTCACCTGGACACCAAACAAGGCTGCCTTCTCTGAGTCTTACAGGAGCCCCTGTGAACCTCCCCCCTTGGCTGCTTCTGAGGCCTCTCTCTCCGCAGGGCCGAGATGCTGGGGTAGGTAGAGGCAGGGGTGCAGTGAGGTGTACCTCCCTCCATTTCCCTTTCCTTCCCCACACCGCTAATAAATGCCCATGCCCCAGGCTTCCCCCAGTCCAGCAGACATATCTGAATCCCGCAGCTAGAAATGGTTTAGGCTGGAGTTGGATGTCCTCCTCCATGTTCTCAGACCAGTGGTCCTCAACCTTGGCTGCATATTAGAATCACCCGAGGAGCTTTTTCCAAATCCTATTGCCAAGGCCACACCCCACGCCAAGAAATCAGAATCTCTGGGCGCCTGTAATCTTTACGTCTCCCTAGGCAGTTTCAATGTGTAGCCCAGGTGGAGAACCACTGCCTTAGAGGAATGAAGGGAAGGAGAGGGAGGGAGGGAGGGCAAGGCCAAATCGGGAGTCCTTTTCCTGGGATGGAAGGGAACCAAAGCAAGCCAGACCTGGTGCCCCACCCCGGGACACACACCAAGAAAACCCAGTGAGTCTGTTGCCAAACCTGCCAGTGGCTTGTGCTGCTGTTGTCAGTATATCTTTCAGCTGAGTCAGCGTATGGGGAAGTCAAAGGAGACAAGTGCCCGTCAGATCCAGTGGCATCCAAGGCGCCTGGAGGGAGGACGCCTTGTCTGTGGCTGCAGTGGACCCAGAAACCTGCAACTGACGGGGTATGGGGAGAGCTCTGATCTAGCCCCGTGTAAATTCCCAGCCATGGGGCACCTGGGTGGCTCAGCCGTTAAGCATCTGCCTTGGGCTCAGGTCATGGCTCCAGGATCCTGGGATCAAGCCCCGTATCGGGCTCTCTGCTCAGCGGGAAGCCTGCTTCTCCCTCTCCCACTCCCCCTGCTTGTGTTCCCTCTCTCGCTGTGTCTCTCTCTGTCAAATAAATAAATAAAATTTTGAAAAAAAAATAAATAAATAAATTCCCAGCCATCCAGGACACCGGCCATCTGCCGGCCAGAGCGGTATAACCAAGGACCGGCCTGCTTTAGCTAGGTGCACGGCGTTTGTTCGTTCGTCTGTTCATTCATTCATTCATCCATCCATTCATCTGTTTGTTCATTTGTCCATTTGTCTATTCACTCACTCACATCTGAGCACGTCAGAGCTCTGTGTAAGGACCTCAGATATCATATGCAGCCGAGTGGTTCCCAGGCTTTGTTTTTAGCTGAGGAATGCTGGTTTCAGTGAAACCGTATGGAAGCATAAACAAATACAAGGCGAGTTGTTCTGGTTAAAGCAGGACAAGAGGCCCTGGGCCTGGCCCACTCACCTCCCTTCTCCAGAGGGGGCTTCTCCAGATTCTCCTGATCAAGGAGCAACAGGGTTTGGAAACCTCTCATCTTATGGGAACATTGAGGCACAGAGCAGGATGGTGCCTTGCCCAGAGTCATACAGATTTCATGGAACAAATTTTACTCTGCTAGGTATGGGGGAATACAGAGCTGAATAAGACACAGTCCTTACAAAACGGAGAAGCTTACAGCATAAATTAATACTTCCATCTTGGACCAAATGCCCAGTTTAATCGGTAGACCCATATCCCTCTGTTTTTGGCAGAAAGCCCTTCCCGGGTTCTTCCTCAGTGTGTGGCACTCAACGGGGAGAGGCAGCCTTGTCCTCCAGCAGCTACCAGGTCTGATTCGGATTCAGCTGGGATACACACTGCCAGCACCCACTCCAGCTGTCCAGGTTGTGTTACTTGTTGTTAAATATTTTGAATGTCATGCTTGGATTCCACCATCAAAGTCTCCAAAGAGGAAGAACCAGACAGTAACAGAAAACATCAGTAACTAGATTGAGCAACACCTGCCTTCTCATGCGATATCTGACACCGGATCCACCCAAAGTCTTTCATAAAAACGGGAGACCTTTTTCTTCATGGGGTGATTTCCACTGGGAACTTTCTGGGCATGGCCTTCTGCAGATGTATCTTGGGCACCGGGTGGCCAGGCTGCCTTCTGAGATGAATTGAAAGGCACCCAGTGCCTCAAGACCAAGATAGTCCTGAGATCAGTCCCTAACCCTTCCACCGGCCAGCAGGGTTCTGTATGTGCCGGACAGGCACCTCTCAGGTCTGGAGGTGTATGTGCAGTGTGTGCTGTCCTCCTAGGAATTGCCCTCAGTTGAAAAGAGCTAACTGTCTTGCCTAATTGATGCCCCTTTCCAGGGGGTACAATGACCCAGCCCCATTACCTCGATGGGGACATCTTTGAAGGACCACCCAAACTTTAGCATGCCCTATAGGTGTCCCATTACCTCGATGGGGACATCTTTGAAGGACCACCCAAGCTTTAGCATGCCCTATGGGAGCAGCTGAGGCTTCTGGGCAGCCCCACTGCCATATAACCTCTTCCTCTGCCCAGTCCTGCTCCCATGACCCCCTTACGGAGGTTCTTCCATGAGCATTCCCCAAGTAATCTTCTGCATTCAGGTCTTCCTCTCAAAGCCTATTTCCAGAGGAACATGACTCTCAAATGACACATCCACAAAATGGGGGCAATAATCTCTACCTTGCAGCGCCATTGTAAGGGTTAAGTGAGCTCATGGTTCACCTGAAATTTCCTCTCTAACATAGTGCCTGGAATATAGTGAATGATCCATACACACTTACTCACTTCCTTCCTCTCTCTACTCTTTCTTCCTCCAAGTGTGTTTATACGTTTTATAATGAGTGTTCTCTCTCCTCTGAGGGAGACATCTGGCTCTATGTTCATTGGCAGAGCAGAAGTGATTGACACATTCCACACCCAGTAAATGTCCAGTCCCTTCTTTGTGTTCAAGTGTTCTGCATAGCTGTGCTCACCCTTCATACCAAAACATAAACACACACACACACACACACAAGATTGCAGAATTCTGCAATCTTTGAAGCTTTACAAACACCCAAGGCTTTGTACCATCACCACAACACACACAATCTAAGAACTGCTTATGTAGAGACCTATACAAACAAATGAGACATCCCAGGAAGGAAAGATCATTTGCCGGTGGTGGAATCAAGAGGTCTTCATAAAGGAAGTCACATTTGTCATAGGTTTTGAAGGATGAATAGAAATCCAGCAGGCAAAGAGGGTGGGAGCAGATTTCTAGGCCAAGAGAATGATGTGGCGGTCAACTGTGGAGTTGGGGAAACACAAAGCATGCCCAGGCAAGTCCTACAGTCTTGGCTGAAGACAGAGTTTTGAAGAGGAGGACGAAGGGGAGGATCCATGCCTGGGAAGATAGTTTGGGACCTGATTGGGTGGGGCCTTGAATGCCAAGCCGAGGCTGGAAGTAATGGGGTTCCACTATTTATGAGAGGTGAGAAGAGCTTTCAGAAAACCAGTCGTGGAGAGGACTGAGTGAGAATGACACCAGAGGACAGGAAATCAGTGCAGAGGCTGTGACAACAGACAGGGCTAGTGGGGACATCCCCCACCTGGCAGGGGCATTGGTGGGGCAAGAGGGCAGGAGTCCCAGGGTAGGAGCGCTGACCTCTTTTTTAGATCACCACTACTATTAAAACCTTCAGGGGCGACTGTGCAAATAACTCCTGATCTTTGAATAGGCAACAAGTGAGCTCGCTCCCCAACAATTGTTTGGGGAAGTGAAAGAGGAAACTGACCTCAATATAATGGTGCCTGACTCACTGTTTCTGAGTGACCTTGTGCAGAACTCTCTGAACCTGCTGCCAATTACCTCCTGCATCCACACCTTACCTCATAGGAATGTAGACACCAAAAAGGGAGTCCCATGCATGAAACACCTAGAGAAACTTCCAGAAATAGGACAGACCCAGCCTTATTCCTCATTCCCTTGTTGTAAGGCCTTGGGCAAATGACTTAACACCTTTCTGGGCCTCAGTTTCCTCGTCTATAAAATGATGATAATAACTATCACCACCTATTTGTGGGACTTTTATGAGATCAAATAGCCTAATAAACCTGAAGGTACTTAAAGCTCTTTGGAAGCAGATGCTAAAGACACACAAGGATGTAATTGACGATGCTGTTATGTAATTGCCCCCAGCCCTGTAGCCCTATCTCTCTTTTCCCTGAAGAGTCCAAATGCTGCTCATGGCGTTCTGCTTTTCATGAATAATTCTCAAATGCCTCCTCTTTTTTCGATGTGGGCCTTACACCAGAAGGCTCCACAGATATTGCCTGACTGAAAGGGACCTTGAGTCAGATCCTGCGAAAGCCAGGAGGAGGGCCTGGCTGAGAGTACTTTGGGGAGGTGGCAAAAGGGAGATGAGTCACCACCACTCAGCAAGGAAGCTGCTGGTGTCTTGGTCAGGGTCAGGGAAAAGCAGGTGACTCAAGGTGGGACTTTCTGGGCACAAAGAAACTATGATCACTCATCCCTCAAACTCCTCCGTCTCTTTGAGTGCATCGACCCAGAGGCCACCCCCGAGTCCATGAAATCTAACGGTGTAGCCAATGTGGCTCAGCAACCATGTGACCTAATTTTCCTCATTTGTAAAATGGGTCTGATCATCTCTGAGCTATCTCCCTTACAGGGCTGATGTGAAGAGGGTCCCCTGGGCTGAGGATGCAAGGATGCTTGGGGACTATAACGTGTTGTAACAAAGTAAAGGGCAATTTAAGGGGATTTTTCAAGGCTATGTTATAAGATGATTTGTTGCCTCATGGGGGGATGATGGCTAGAGACTATGAGAGAAGCTGTGGGGATCCCAGAATGTCAGTTCCCTCCAGACCCATAGTTCCAAAGTTGGGTAGAAAGTGTCTCTTGAATATGGGTGTCCAAGAGAATCTCTCTTGGTGTCCTGATAGAAAGCAATTCCTCAAAAAAATCCCCCAAACCCCAAACCACAAGACCAGGACAGTATGGGAGTCACCCCATGGGTTGGATGGACTCTCTGGACAGAGGCATGGGGCTGGCCAGGGACAGTGACACCCACTCACCCAGACCACAAAGGAGCATGACTGGGAGATGGCAGTGTCCATCTAATTAGGGAGAGGTCAGAGCTGAGCTACCACGAGGCTGCAAGTCCCCTTCCCAGGGGGATCTGCCTCAATGGAGAAAGGGAGGTGTCCCCAGCAGCAAAGTGCCCAGTCCTCCCAGGGCAGCAAGCGTCCAGCAGGAATAAGGGCAAGACCAGAGGCAGGGCCTGCTTGCTGTCTCTGGCTTGGATCCCCTCCTCACAGGTGGGCTGGGGAGGAAGAGGAAATAGGTTAGTGTTCTCCAGGAGAAGTAGCCTAAAAGGAACTTTTTGGGGCTTCCTCATGGGGGGTAGGACAGGGTTAATGGAGTGATGACCCCCAAAGTCCCCGAAGCAAAGACAAATTCTCCAATGCACAGAGAAAGTTTGGACCATCAGAGACTCTGTCCCTGCCTCTGACTGTGAAGTGTTCCCCAGCCTCAAGTGATTTCCTAACTCATCAGACTGGAGTTTAAGTATTTAGCTCGACAGCTCCTATCCCTCAGACCAGCTCCCATCACACTCCCAGACTGCTAGCCTGACCCTCTATGTTAAGGATCCTCCACAGCCATGATCTCCTTCCTTGGTGTGGTGGCCATGAGCATGAACTCGGGAATCAGACTGTCTGGGTTCAAATCCCAGGTCTATCGCTAACCAGCTATGAGAACTTAGGCAGCTTACTTAACCTTTCTGGGCCTCCACTAACTCATCGGTATTTGGGGATAATAGTAGAACCCACCTCAAACCCTTGTTTTAAGAATTAAATGCATTAGGGGCGCCTGGGTGGCTCAGTTGGTTAAGCGACTGCCTTCGGCTCAGGTCATGATCCTGGAGTCCCAGGATCGAGGCCCGCATCGGGCTCCCTGCTCAGTGGGGAGTCTGCTTCTCCCTCTCACCCTCCCCCCTCTCATGCTCTCTTTCTCTATCTCATTCTCTCTCAAATAAATAAATAAAATCTTAAAAAAAAAAAAAAAAAGGTGGCGCCTGGGTGGCTCAGTCGTTAAGCGTCTGCCTTCGGCTCAGGTCATGATCCCAGAGCCCTGGGATCGAGCCCCGCATCGGGCTCCCTGCTCTGCGGGGAGCCTGCTTCTCCCTCTCCCACTCCCCCTGCTTGTGTTCTCTCTCTCGCTGTGTATCTCTCTCTGTCAAATAAATAAACAAAATCTTTAAAAAAAAAAAAAAGAATTAAATGCATTAAAGGGCTCAGCACAGGGCTTGTCCCCCAGTAAGCACTCTGCGTTGGCTCCTTTTGAAAATTGCCCCCCATTGCCCTTTCAAGACGGGGCTTCCGATCTAATTTTTGGAAGCCCCTCTTTGCTCTCCGTTCTGTGCCTTCCTCCACAGTGGCACTGTCCCTTGCCATGTTGGTTTCCTCCTGGCTTCGTGGTCCCATAGTAGCTTATGTGAGCTCATGGGACAAGCTGGCCCCCATTCATCCTCCTTGGGAACCCTCCATTCTCCACCTGCCTGGGCTTGAGATCCTTCTCTATGAATCTGTGCTCCTCTCATCTTTCAAAACTCTGCTCAAAACTCATGACCTTCATGAAACATGGCACAGTGTTTCGGAGAAGCATAAGCTCTGGGCTCAACAGACCAGTTCGGCCTATACCAGCCGTATGACCTTGGGCAAGGCACCTAACCTCTCCTAGTCTCAATTTCCTGATCTGTCAGATGAGGTGGGTGCACCTCCGTCACAGGGTGCAGGAGAGGATAAAGTGAAACAGCAACCCCCCGATGCCTGGTGCAGTGCTGGGGGGCAGTGCTGACACAGAGTGGGTGCCTAATACACGTTTGCCTTCTGTCCTCTCCACCCCGCTCTGAGAGTACCTTCTCTTCTCTGTCCTCCAGCCCTCAGCGATTAGCTCACTCTGTGTCTGTTCTCTAGATCACAGCCTATGGAGGGACTAACACCAATTTCAGCAGTCAAGGGCCTTAAATCTAACTTGGCAAGCATTGACTGAGCCCAGGCTGTGTGCCAGGCACGGTGCTGGGCACCGGGGATTCAGCATGAAGAAGACAGGGTCTCTATCCTCAAGGAGGGTCGGGTCCAGTGGGGGAGACAGACAAGAAGATGTAAGGATTACACCATATGGAAAGTGCCTGTGTGCCCAGGGTGTTGTTATGTAAGAGGGGGACAGCTAAGTTATGCGGCAAAGAAGACTTCCTAGAGGAGGTGGCATCTAAGTCTTGAAGGACAAGTAGGAATTGGCTAAACTAAGGACAGACGGAAGGTTCGTCCAGATGGAGAGAAACAGCCTGTGCAAAGTCCAGGAGGAGTGAGGCCAGATAGAGGGTTCAGGGACCTCCAAAGGGTTCTGTAATGCTGGATGCAAATGCATGAGGCTCTGAGCTTCTAGCAAGCTCTTCTCTGTTCTCTTTCTCCCCGCAACATCCTATCTCTGGTCAGACCCTTCAGCCCCAGGTCCATCTCCCCCTTTTCCCAGAGGCTTCAGCCCTCTTGCGAGTCATGCAACCTAGGCTCTTCCTAAGAGCCTGGGAAGCTGCCAAAGGGAAAAGGGAGTGGGGGCGACCCTTCGTGGGTGCTCAGGCTGAGCTGGAAAGGGATCAAAGTCCCCACCCCCTGCTCCCTATGCAAGGACACTGACAAATGGCCAGGGTCAGCCTTGGGTTGTGGTTAGTCCATGGTAACAGCTGCTAGATAGCAAGAAAGAACCTGCTTCCTTAGTCGAAGCCTCTGCACCCCCAGCCCCTCTGCCTCCCCGCTCTGTATTTGGTCCCTTCAGGCCCCTGCTCCTGACAAATCAGTTCCTGCTTATGTGGTCAAAGTGAATGTCCCCTCACTTGCCTGGGTCTTACTACACAGCCAGCAGGCCACAGAAGCTCCCAGCACACCTCACACCTGCTGAGGGACACGCACTCACAGTTACTGTCCGCATACCCTCACACACGAGCACACACTCCTCTCCTGCACGCAAACTCAGGGAAGCCACACTCACACACAGACTCTCCCAGCACCTACCACGCATCTGCTCATAGACACACACACTCACACTCAAACACGAGAAGGGCACGGCTCGCCTCCCTCCTTGGGGAGGACTAGTCCCTCAAAAGGTTTTGGGCCTCCAGCCTGGGGATGGACTTCATACCCTGCCCCACGGAACCCCAGGATCTCTCACTGAGAAGGTACCAAAGGGTTAAGAAAGAACATTTCCAGGGAGTTTGCCTCTTAATCAACACAGTTAATTCTTTTCCTTTTACAAACATAAATTCTTGGCAGACAGTAACCAAGAAAGAAAGGGGTAAGAAAAAAACCTTAACCCAACATTAGTCAAATCTTTGCCTCTTCCTTTTTTTTTTTTTTTCAAGTTAAAACCCAGGGGAATTCAAAGCAATGAGAGAAATCCCAGCCCAGATGGAATGTTTTTGCTAATATACGTCTGCAAGTTATTTAAATGTATGTTTAAGTGTGCATGCGTAGGGGGGGCGGGGAGGGAATATGCGAGCTAGTATGGCGGGGCGGGGGGTGCGGGTCTATGCATGAGCACGTGTGACTGCAGCAAGCAGCAGAGCAGGGCAGTCTCCAGAGTCTCTGCCTGAACCCTGGCTGTCCCCCGGCCCCAGGAGCACCTGTCTAGACCTGAAGCAGGACAAGACCATCGCCCAGGACTGTCCTTGTCCTTCCACCTAGGGTCTCCTGGGACAGTAGCCCCCGGATGGCCTGGGGGACACATTCTGCTCGTAATAACCCACCCACCATACCCTTTCTTGCCCTCTTAGCCAGAAGAGCTGGGGCTGGAGTTTCTAGTCCTGGAGGAAAGGGACATTTGAGAGGACCAGGCACCCACCGCAGAGTTGCCCCCACAATGGCCCTGCTTGGAATGGAAATTGGACTTGGGCTCCATTCCTGGCCTCTTGCTACCCCCTCTCCGAGCTCGCTCATGATCTTCGGAACCCCAGAGTAGTCCCCATCTACTCTGACCCTCACCCTCTCGGAATCCCACCTGGACGACAGGCCTGACTCTCACTCGGACACTCTACCCCAGCAAGGCTCCCCACCTCCTCCCCAAAAGCCCTCCTAGCTGGGTTCAGGGTGTGGGGCGGGGGGCTTTGTAGACCACCCCCTCCGCCCCCACCTGCCCCAGGCTCCCTCTCTTCTACTCCCCTCTGAGCTGACTTTAATTCTGTTAATCTTTTTTCTGAAATTGCTCCTCTGGCCCCCTAATCAGCTGTGTGGGTTCCAACTTCCTGATTTCCAGGGGAAGATTAAGCAGCTTTCTCCATCTAAAGGCTCTTTGGATGCCTGGGCCACCCCACATCCTGGCTAGACCCCCTCGGAGAGGGGCCTGCTCTCACTCTTCTGAGCCCCAGCCCACCCTGAGTCCTGGGCCTTCTACAAGGAACTTCCCATGCCCCTACCCTGCCCTGGCCCCCCAGAGACTCCAGCCCTCCCATCATTCCCCCTCTATGCAGAGGCCTCTCAGCTCCTCCTGCCTGGGCCTAAGGCCTGCAGCCCACCACCTCCTCTCACCAGCTCTTGGGAAAGGAGTGGGGTGGGGGTGGGACAGTGCTCAGAGGCTGGAATCTGCAGAGAGAAACCTCACTTCGGTAGCCCCCTCCTCCACCAGTTTCTCCTCTGGCTTCTCTGCTCTTCCCACCCACTCTTGACCTCAGAGGCCCTTTCTCTGAGAATGTGGCCATCCACGGTCTCCCTTGGCTGATGAGGGGACAAGACGTACCAGCTTTCAACTCTGTAAATGCGTCACCTACTCTGCTCATCTTCTGGAGCCACCTCAGAATCTGGTGCTCAGCTGAGCCCTGGCAAAATGGAGTCAGGGTCACAGACTGAGTGAGAAGGGGCTCATTGGGAGGGGGGAGAGAGAGAGAGAGTCCAGTGGAAAGTAGAAATGAGTTTTGGATTATGTGTCATTTGAGCTTCTCTGATATGTAACTGGGGGATAGTATAGCTTAGGTCTGACTTTTGACATGGAAGAAATAGTTGCCCAGAAGGGAATCTCTGAGACAGAAAGAGGAAAAGAAGATATTCTGTGGGAAGTGTCCAAGAATGCCACCTTGTCAGGGCTATCTATACCTTCCCTCCGAAATGAGTGGGGTCCTGGGACTTCCACCCATGGACACTGGCTCCCTAAGGCCTGAAGATGCCAGGAGGACGCTTCCGTCAGTCTTCAGAGAGTGCATGAATCCCTTGACACTATGCAAAATCTTGGGAATATGGACATTATTATAAGAAGCACCTCCAGGGATGCCTGGGTGGCTCAGTTGGTTAAGTATCCGCCTTCGGCTTGGGTCATGATCCCGGGGTCCCGGGATAGAGCTCTGCATCTGGGCTCCCTGCTCAGCGGGGAGTCTGCTTCTCCCTCTCCCACTCCCCGTGCTTGTGTTTGCGTTCCCTCTCTCGCTGTGTCTTTCTCTGTCAAATAACATAAAATCTTAAAAAAAAAAAAACCCTCCATGGCTTTACTAAGATTCTCAAAACGATCTCTCACCCCACGAGGTGAAAAACCAATGAACTAGAGATTAACATGAAGGTGACACTTGACGCTGGCTAGGGTGACCCAAAGGACTGGGCCAGAGTGGAGCTGGATGTTCCGTGGCTGAACCAGGTGGACTGGATCAGGCTCAGGCAGTGAGTTCGAGGAGCTGACCTTCACTTCTGTGTGAATGTGGAGGGATGGGGGGTGGGGGGGTTCCCAGAGATGTGCTGGGTGCTGGGAGACCCCATCTGAAAGCTGATCTCTGCAGGTGAAATCCAGGGGTGCACATGACACACTTTTACTGGGGCTGAGCTGTCTGTTGGCTTTGCTGCGGGACCAGCAACTACAGCTGGTACTAAACTGAGCCTTATGTCTTCCTGGGGCTTCGGTGAGAAGTGCACCCAGAACTTTCACAACGCGTACAAAGTTCATCTGTCTCCGAGTAAAAGTAGCGTCCACTCTTCAGGGGGCTGTGAGCGTGTCCAGCACTGATGTGGGCGAGTCAGAGGAATTACAGAAAAAGAGGGGAAGATCACCAATGCCAGGGGGACAATTTGGAGGGAAAGACAGCTGCTTAGCAAAATCAGCCTCGCTTACCTCTGCGCCGACCAAGCTGTTGGACCTTTCTGGGTCAGAGTTCCCTCTCCCAGGAAAAGACGATGTGGGGCCGCTGGGTCCCTGAGGACACTTTCAGGGCTGCGCCCTTGGAAACTGAAGATGTACCCCCTCCTGTCTCCATCCTGGAGCTCTTGGGTGGGGCAAGTGGAGATTATTCAAGAGCCACAGGGCGCTTTCCCAGCCTTCTCCACTGTGCTTCAAGACCACCCACCCAGGGCCTACACACAGCCCTCGGTTGCCACACAGCCAATTTCCCACCAAACAGGCTGCGGGAACAAGACGGTCTCCTCTTTCCTTTTTGACTTGTCCACTTGCTCGCTTGCTTTCATGCTCAGATGGAGCACATTCAAAGGACAGAGCCGGGCAGCCTGGCCCAGACAGGCATGGAGGGAGCATTCTGGCACCGGGGGGTGCTGGGGGCTACACAGGGCGGCTGGGCGGTGGGGGGGTGCGAACTCTCCTCCAGGCCCTCTGAGAAGGAGAGAACCTTCCTCTGTTCTAGGACTGCACACTGCTGTCCGAGATAACCTCCCAGACTCGCTTCTAGAGCCTCACATGGCTCTCGAGTGCGTTCTCCTGGCCCATGTGTGCCCGTGTGGTTTATATCCGTCTGTTTCTATAGCTCCATGTGTATAAATAGAGATGGACGGATGCAAATCAAGGGCTTACGAGGTGGCAGCGAAGCTTTCTGCCTGCTTCTAAGAGGGCGGCTCCCGGGTCTCTCCCTGCAGGTCTCTCCTGCCCCTTCCGCCCGGGACTCCTTTCCCCAGCACCCCACATCAAGCCATCACGGCCACGTCACCATCTCCTCCCTGGCTTCTCCTCCCCCCAGCCAGGCTGCTGCTATCTCCTCACTTCTTCCTCCACAGCAACTCCGAAATCTGTTCCTTTCTTGGCGTCCGCCCCCCCATTGGCATCCCCCTCCTCGTGTCCCACCTCTTCTGTCTCTTGCCTCTGCTTCTCTTGGCTTTTCACCCTCTCCGACCCCGTGCTTTCTCTGTGCGCTCTTTGTCCATCTGTCTGTCCCTCTCTGCGCTTGCTTTAGGCGCAGCTCTGTCTCTGGGCCCCTCCAAATCCCTGTCTGCCTCTCTCTGTTTCGTGTGCTCATCCCTCCATCTCCCGTCTCTTAACGAGGAGCTCAGCCAAGAACTCCTCAGGGAAGCGGGGTTTCTAGCCTCCTCCTTCTAACCTCGCTGTCAAGCTGCCTCCTCATCTGGCCGGGGCTGTGAGCAGAACAGAGGCTGCACGGTGGGGGGATGAACCTCCTCGGCCCGTGCGAACCAGTGGGCCATGGGAAGAACAGCCGGCTGGAACCAGTGATGCGGGCAGGCCTGCCTGTTACTAAAACAAGTGGCAGCCCTGGCTCATTTGCATGACGGGTCTCTTTTACATAAATCTGCACGTCAAGCTGGAGGCCCTGGAGCCAGGTAATGCAAAATGATGCAAAATAAATTAATCAGTGTGCCCTGCTGCAGATGTAAGCCAGCCCTGTCTTCCAACTGCCAGAGCAAATCCCGCTGGGCTGGTTTCCTTATGGGGTAGTGGGGTGGAGAGCAGGGCATCGGCAGGATGCTGGCCTACGGTGGGCAGGCAGGGGTCCCCCGGGCTGTGGAGGGCCCAAGGGGCAGCCTGCTGTCCAGCCTGGCTCCAGAGTGGCCCCGAGAGACGCTGATGGCCAGAGAGGGTGGTGAAGCCAGCCAGCGTGGACCACAGCCTCATCATCCAGGCCCTGGATACTCAGACTCCAGAGTCTCATCCAGGGGGGAAAATGGAGGTGCAGGGAGCAGGGGAGGAAGTCTTCCACGGTTACGCAGCTCCTTATGATGGGGTCCAGATCGGAAGCCTGCACTTCAAGCTCTCAGCAAGTAGCCTGCCTGCTCCTTAGCACTGGCTAGAAGTGGGTGAATTTCATCACTTCATTTGAGGGCCTCCAGGGACTTTGAGGGATCAGGGATGAGCGTCTGACCTTCTCCACCCAGGCCTGTGGGGGCACTGCCCGGCTCTACCCACCTTGGGGGGCCCTTCAGGCTTCCCTGACCCAGACACGGAGCCCTGCTCCCCTTTAGGAAGAGGCAGCATGTGACAGAGGTGGTGGCCGTTCTCCCTCTATGTTCCCCAGCCTCTGGGAAGTGTGACTTCTTGTCTCCCCTCTGGATTGGGAAATAGTTCCCGAAGCTCCATGGCTTCTGAGAGTCCCCATCATACGAAAGGGGGATGAAGGGGAGAGTCATGAGCACCAGAGTCGGCCCCACTCCCGGCTCCATTTCTCCCCTGAAGGCAAAGGCGAACTAGCCTTGGGAGCCCAAACACTCCCAAAGACCCCACACCCTCTCCAGACACAACCCGCAGTTGCGTTACAGAAGATCCATGGCAGGTTGCATTTGTACCCACGATGACTGCTTGAGTTCTCCTCTGCCGCAGAAGCTGGCCAGGAGGCCTCCATCCTGCCGTCGGCGAGTGCAGACCGACGGCAGGAGCCAGGGCATCCAGTAGTTAAAAGCCAGAGCTTTGGAATGAGCCGCATCTCTGCCTCTGTCCTGCTGCTACAATTTACCAGCCGTGTGACCCAGGCCAAGGCACCTGGCCTCTCTGAGCCTAGTTTTCTCATCGGTAACATATGGGTGGTATGACTTCCTACCTCCTCGGGTTATTATGAGGATTAAATGAGACAAAGCAAGCAGAGCACCCCACACAGCACCTGGCACAGGGGAAGCATCTCTCTGTAGATGGTAGCCGTTATTACCACTCTTGCAAATACAGCTATGACAACCAGTCCAGCCTGGGGCAGACGAAAAGGGGTGGGAAGCAGAAATAAGTCCACCTGGAGCCTTTCTCCCACTGCCCTTCCTCCTGGGCTCCCCCCCATCTGCTTTCCCTGGGCCCCCACTTCAATCTAGTCTGCACATTTGCACCAGTTTCTAAGACACAAATGTCATGCCACTTCCTGGCTTTAAACCCTTCCTGACTCCCTACCGCTGTTAGGATAAAGCCCAAGCTCCCTGATGCGGTTTTACAAGACTCCTGCTTCTCTCTCGAGGCTCGCCTCTCACCCTCTTGTAACCCAAGTTTCAGGCCCATGGTTACACACACACACACACACACATTTGTGTTCACCTTCAGGCCTCTGCACGGCCGGTCCTGACCCCAGCCACTCACCTCTTCTCCTCTTAGCTTAGAAGTTGCTTCCTCTTGAACACTCCCACTCTTGAGGCTGAGGATGCAAAGAAAAGAGTGTTAAGGGGCTCCTGATCCCCAAAGAATTCGCCTGAGAGGTCCAAACAGTAGGGTTGTCCGAGATCATCTAGTCTGACTTTGTTCTTTGGCAGAGAAGAAACCTGGAATCCCAAGGGAGGGGGCTTCCTCCGGGTCCACACCCCTCCCCCGCCCTTCTCCGCACTAGGGCAAATCAGTGACCCCTCCAATCAGTGACTCCTCCTCTGACACCAAGGGCCTCTCATGCTAATTCATTTGCATTTAATCATTTAATCACTTCTCCCAGGGAGAATGAATAAACAGAAAAGACTTGGGGACCCAAAGGAATGAATTCCAGGCCCTGGGAGAGACCAGGAGGGATTACATATTTGGGGCCCAGAGCTATTTAGTAAAAGGCGAAAGATTTATGCAATCTGAAGAGAAACCAGAGTATTGGGGCCCAGAGCTATTTAATAGCAACCTGGAGCATCGCCATAGGGGGGCCATCTCCTTCTACCTTTCCATGTGATTCTGGTCTGTCTCATCTGCAAGTGAGCAGGGTCTGCGACAAGGTGAGAACCAGCCAAGGCCACCAGGGCAGCAGCAGCGTGGAAAGCACACAGGATCTAGACTCACAAGACTTGAGTTCAAGTCCCACCTGCGAGCTGGGCCAATGGGCAAATCACTTAACCCCTGCACCTCAGTCTCCTCAACTGTAAAATGGGGTCATAATAGCTCTCACCAGGCTGTCAGGAGGCTCAGGTGAGGGAGGTGAAAATGCCTCCCCAACAGTTTGACATTCAACGGGCTTTCTTAATGAGACGGGACAAGCCCAGGAGGTTTCTGATCAGGAACTAGGCTTTGATGCCCACGGTAGATTGTTAACTCACCCTCTGCTCCTGTTCACAGTCTGTGCCTAATCTGTTAGGGACTGAAAGGTGTTGGGCTTATAAATATTTGTTCCTTATGGCCAGACTTTCCTGGTTTTATCAGCCTGGCTGATAAGATAATCCTGCCCTGTGGGGTGAGCCCTGGCACCTGGCGTTCTGCATTGCAGGTGACCTCCCAGACCTAACTTTTTAATACCTAGCAAGTCACTACATGGGCTCTCAAATTACAGGCTGGGGCGGGGGGAGGGGCTGTCTAAGGGGGCCTCTGAAATTAATTCTCTTTGTTTCTGAATCTGATGTCTAGAGTTGACCAGAGACTCCAAGTTAACGCCTCTCATGCCAGATGGCGACTGGGTCTCCACTGGCTCCACAAGGCTCAGAACCAAAACGGTGTTGAAAAGACTTGAAGTGAGCACCCTTCGCCTTTAATTCAGCGCGAAATCTCCGTATCTGTTTCAGCCTTTGAAAAGTGAAATCCAGGAAGGCAGCTTCCCCAGGCAGAGAGGAGAGGTGTGCAGAATTAATATTCCATCTCGATTTTTCCTGTGTAATTTAATAAGTTGACTAAGCTTATCAGGGGGACCTGGGCTGCATTCAGCCACTGGGTGAGCCAGACTCCTGCCGCCTCACTTTCCCAGCCAACAAAGCTCACATTAGAGCGGTTGACCTGTCAGGCGAGGTGAGGCAGGGTTAGGGTGAAGAACTGGGACCCGGCTCACCTTGCTCGGTCACATGTTACCATTTGGCAACACGTCCCTCCTCCCTCAAACAGGCTAGCTGGATCCTCGCAGATCCTGAACCTCGCAGATCCTGAACCTCGCAGATCCTGAACCACACCTACCCTCCCAGGCTCTGAGCCTTGCGTCTCAGATGGGCCCACTGCCTTCCACCTCCCCCAGCCTCAGGTGGGATGGACCTGTGCACGGTATCGACTGGCTAGGTATTAAAAAACAAACAAAAAAAGAACCCCAGACCTCCAGCGGGCCCTCCTCCCCATCTTCCCTCCCACCCCCTTTCTCTCCCTCTTCTGCTGGCCTGGAGGGCAACCCCAGAGCTGTTTCTCTCTGGAGCTTCTCTCTCCCTCAAGGAATCTGATTCACAAAAGCAAAATTCTCACGGAAAACTCCAGAATCCCTAGAAAGAAACCCTTGGAACCCAGCGTAGGAAACATTATTTGGGTGTCCACCTCTTTTGGAACATCTACTGAGCTGCTTACCTCCGCAAGAGGTACCTGGGAGGGGGGAGGGTACCAATATAGAATTTTTTCCCCCCGTAATAACAGAACACTAGAGCAGAGCGAGAAGCGATTTCAGAGATCAACTAATCCAACCCCTCTTTTTTTACAGAAGGCGAGTCTGAGGTTCGAGGAGGAAAACTGGTCTGTCCAATGAGATCTAACAACTAAGGCAGGGCCCATGGGCTTTCGCTCAGGACTCCCTACTAGGTGCATCTATCGCGTTCCAGTGGTTCAAAGCAGGGGCTCTGGACTCAGATGGACCTGAGTTCACATTTTGGCTCTACTGTAAGATTCAGCAAGTATTTACAGCTTCTTTTTGCCTCCGTTTCATCATTTATAGAAGGGGGATGGTAGTAACCACCTTGCAGGGTCGATAAATGAGATGATGTCTGTTAGTGCCTGCCATGTATTACATTAGCACCTAAGCTCCCTGAAGGCAAGGGTTTGATTTCACTTATTGCTGTAACCTCAGAGCCTAGAACATGCCCGGCGCAGAGCAGCAGCCCATAAATACGTACAGAGTGGACAAATGCATCATATGCTTCTCACATTATTGCCCAGAGTATTTTCTGGTTCAGCTTCCATCCCTTTTTCTTTTCTTACCCTGGGCGCCTTTCTCTGCTCCCTCCTTGTAGCAGTGTGCTCAGGGGCACACCTGCACCCCCCCACACACACCCTTGTGTCCCTCCACCTCTCCACCCCTCCCTACACCGCTCTACTGCTGTCTCTCCTGTGTCTCTTCTCACCTGCAGGGGGAGAAGGGGAACCGTGAGGCTGAATCCAGCCCTTGCTTTCCTACCCAACCCCCATCCTATTCAGTGATCACATTGCTGTCCCTTTATATACCCGAAATCCCGGCCCCCTTCCGTAACATACTTTGTGTGGCCTAACAAGCCAGGGGTGGTTAAAAAAAAAAATTCACCACTATTTTTTTCCTTTCCAAGGAGGGTTGTCACTTATTTTTTGTGTCGTCTGATTCAAAACTGACTGATGCAATCCCCTTCTGCTCTGACAAATAGGGACCCTCAGCAAAGAAGGAAACAGAGCCAGAGCGGGAAGGGAACGGGTCAGAGGCTTTCTGGAGACTTCTGGGGCTCCCGTTGGAGCACAGGCAGCTGGACAGTTCTCATCTATGTTCAGACCTCGAGTTTCAGGAAAACACAAAGACTCAGAGACGCGCCTTCATTTGAGTCACTTGGGTGGGGTTGGTGTTTTTATCTGTGTTATCTTCCCGTTTCTCTCTGCTTCCGAGCTGGAGTGAGCCGAGAGTGGGAATGCCCACTTGCTCCTACCGCTGGGGTCTAGGACGCTGAGGCAAAACACAGAGAAGCCTACAGTTCTTCTCAAATCCAATTCTGTCTCCTCTCCCCCCACCCCTGCCTTTAGGAATTTAATTCATTTTGAATTAGTGATCATCTTGAGGAGGAAAGTGTAAGAAATTGATAGACTAGATTATAATACAATGTAAATAACTCAACCCTGCAAATTAACATAGGCCCACAAGCCTGGACCTGAAAGAAGCAGACCACAGGCAAGTAAGAATGTGCCTAATAATAGCAAATAATCATAATGACAAATAAGGCCTCTGGTCTGACAGAGACCAGACTGGTGTGACAGAAAGGCACGTTGTAAAGTGAAATACTCCATCCAGGCAAACTGTAGGGGTTTTTTTTGTTTGTGGGCCCCCTCCATGTGTATCAAAGGACACATGCCATTTACTTTCATCCTCTTTTTAATGACTTAACTGAACAAAGGTCTCAGTTTACTAAGTTAATGGAAATGTTGGCTCTGTGCAGATAAGTAGTCTCCATCCTTTTGAGGCTGGCCTCCCCGTTTGTCTGAGCTCAGATCTTGTTGGGCACAGTGCCTGATGCCAGGAAGTGTCCACCCCCCAGCCCCACCCCCACTCAACCCCCACCCCCCGGGCCAAGCAGAGAGGCCAGGCAGGGTGGTCCACCTAGTGGGGCTCCAGTGAGCTGAGGCAGGAACTTCTCTTACCACAATTATGAGCCCTTTGAGAGGACGGGATGTACCTACCCAGTTGAGAATGGACCAAGCACGTCAAGTTCAGCAAACCGACCAAGAGGTCTATTATGGACTAAATTCAGTGTGCCTGGGTGGCTCAGTTGGTGAAGCATCTGCCTTCAGCTCAGGTCATGATCCCAGGGTCCTGGGATCAAGCCCCGCGTTGGGTTCCCTGCTCAGTGGAGAGTCTGCCTCTCCCTCCCCCTCTGCCCTTGTCCACACCCTGCCCCACCCCTGCTCATGCTCTCTCTCTCTCTCTCTCTCTTTCTCTCAAATAAAGAAATAAAATCTATTATGGACTAAATTCTATGTGCACCCCACCCCCCATTCATAGGTTGAAATCTAATCCCCAGTGTGATGGTATCAGGAGGTGGGGCCTTTGGAAGGTGACTGAGTCATGAAGATGGAGCCCTCATGAATGGGATTAGTACCCTTAGAAAAGGGGCCCTGGAGAGCTCTCTTGCCCCCTTCTACCATATGAAGTCACAGAGAGAAGACAGCCATCTTGGACAAGGAAACAAGATCTTACCAGACACTGAATCAGCTGGGGCTTTGATTTTGGATTTCCCAGCCTCCAGAACTATGAGAAATCACTGTTGCTTAAGCCACCCAGTTTATGGTATTTTTGTTATAGCAGCTCAAACAGACTAAGACAGAGTCTCAGTGCATTATGGGAGCAAGAAAGAGTCTGAGGTGGGTATGAGGGCTGGAGTGTATAACAGGGAGTCACAGAGCTAGGGAGGTTCTCCCCTTGCCTGGGCCTTGACCCCAAGAAGCTTGCCTCGGCCTGGACCACAGGAGCCCCATAAAAGCCCTGCCTGCTCATCAGCTCTTCAGTGTCCGCAGCTCTGTTCTGCCCCAGCCATTGGCTCCCACTTGGTCCCATGCTCTCTCCTAGTTCAGCCTTCTAGCCTTGTCCTACCTGGACTTGGCAGCCTGGCTCCACTTCTGCTTCATGACTGTCTTGGAAATCCCATAACCTCAGCCACCAACAATTATCCCCTCAGCACCAAAATCTACCTCAGTCCCTATATCCAACTTAGGTGTCTGGGACACCACAGCGTGCCAGACTCCTGGTGGGGGTGGGGAGGGGGCCTGTGGGGAAGAAAGGGTGGGAGTTAGAGAATAAAAAGACTGGGTCAAAATGGGCAAGGAGGAGAACAGTTTGGGTGACTATTAGGAAGAGAGTTAAAAATACACTCCTGCGGTGCGTAGTGTGAGTGGGCTGGGTTCTTTAAAGGGCTCCTGGCAGCGAGATTGAAACATTAAATTGATTTCCAACACCCTTTGGCATAAGCAGAGAGCCCCCGCTGTGAACCCCAATGATGTGGCCTCAGTCTGATTCTTTTGGCTTTTAGGTGTGACCTCTAAGGAATGACAGAAGGGAATGGTTTTTTGAGCTGAGAAAAATGTATTCAAAGTCCATGCAGCATTGCTAAAGCTCTTTTTTTGTTAGCTCTGTCTCTGCTCCAAGAAGGTCTTCTTTTTTACTTCTGGAGGTCTTAACACTCACAGCAATCACCTGGCTTTTCCTGGTCTGGGAGTTGTGTCCGTCTCCTTACAAAGGGCCTTGCTTCCACTTCATACACCCTCCATTTCAACTCTCAGTCCTTGTCAGCAGAGGATAGACATGTAGGAAACAATCAGATCTATGAACCAAGCTATCAGTATTTGCCTTCCTGCCTCGTCATGGCTCACAGGCTCTGACGCAGAAGTGATGCTGTACGAGTCTTTACCTGGTTACCCCGCTCACCTCCCCAGAAAGTGCACAGTGCTGGTCACTCATGTTGATCCAAACAGAAAACATCCCTTTGACGTCACTCCAGCTTTGCCTCATCTTTCTCCACCCAACCTTGGAAAATCTCTTATTCGGCTTTAAAAAAAATTGGTGATAACCTGAATGGGGACACAGATAGCATATTTATCAGAATTTCAGATGATACAAAATGGAATCACTAAATAAGGTAAAAGAGTAAGGTTCCACGTCCACCTTCATAGCTTGAAACAAGGAACTGAGTTCAACACGATGACATATACCAGTGGTCAACGTAAAGACCCACTCTTGGGTTCAAGAAAACAAGACGGCTGTAGAATTTCAGAATTTGGAAGTTGGAGCTAACAGAGTTCCACATGCATTGCAAGCTCAATAGGAGTCAAGGGTGTAATGTGACTCTCAAAAAACCTAAAGCAAGTTCAGGCTGCATCCCTGGAAATGTTAAGCACAAAAGAAGGAGGTGATGATGCTGTTCTCCTTGGCTCTGCTGGACCACCCCTGATGTGTTGTGTTTCCTTCTGACACCACTCTAGGATGAACGCTGACAAACTCTTGTGCATCAGAGGAGTAGAAACAGGAAGATAAAGAATCTAGAAATTGTAACAAACAAGGACTATGAAAGAACTAAGGAAGTGTAACCCCAAGAGGGAAAAGATTTAAGGGGTTATGAAAGCTGTTTTCAAGGACTTTAAGGACCAATCTGTACACAAGAGATAAAGCTTCTCTGCCCCTAACTCTAGAAGACAAAAGTAGGTCCATGAGAATAAGTTCCAGGGAGCTAAATTCTGGTCCAGCCCGAGGAAGAACTTTCTCTCCTAACCATGAGAATCGTCCAAAGCTAGAATAGTGTGCCGGATGAATGAATGATTCCCCATGACTAGAGGTATTCCGTCAGAAGCTGGAGGATCACAGATGAGGGATGCTGCAGAGAGAATTGTTGTATTCGCCAGGGGAGTAGATCAGATCCTTTCAGTTCACAGCTAGTCTGGTTCTGGGGGTTGCTATTATAATTTATACTATCCCCTACAGGAAAATGGTGAATTCCCTCTGTTAACACAATAAAGCTGATGAATTTTGGAAACATCTCCCAGTTCTTTTCAGACTCAGTTTTAAAATTTCAGATAAAGAGCACAGACTCTGGAGACAACTGCCTCTGGGTTCAAACCTGGCTCTGTTACTTACTAGCTGTGTGACCTTGGACACGACACTTAACTTCTCTGGGCCTCAATTTCCTCATCCATGAAATAGGGATACCTGCCTCATAGGAACATCATGAGGAGTAAATAAAGCCGTATTTGAGAGGCACTCAGAACACTGCCTGCATATAGTAAGTACTGTAAGTGTGTCTTTTTAAAAAAAAGTAATACAAAATGGCTGAAAACAAAAAACAGGAGTGGTCTCAAATTTAACAAATGGTTCAAGGATGTCCTCCTCCTTTACGGACTCATCATGAGCAGCTCCAGCTATAAAATAGCCAAGAGCCCAGAGGTGGCAAAAAAAAAAAAAAAAAAAAAGAATACAAAAATCACAGTCTCCCTAAGCTCTCAGGGGGGAAGAAAAGCTTCCTGCTATTGGCTTACGGTAACCTCTGAAAAGGCCTGTGTGTTTAATGACGCCAGCTTATCCCTACCTCCCCCCACTCCTCTCCCCTGGAGTTGCTAGGAGGCCAGGGGTGTTCTGCATTGTAATAAAGCAGTGCCTGGGGACAGTGGGGGCCAGGGCACATCAGATATACAGGGTCTGTCCGCGGGAGCTTAATATCCTCTTACTGGAATAACTATTGTCCCAGCTTCTCGACAAATACCAACCATCATTAATAAAAGGACTAATAAAAGCATTTATTGCGCTCAGGCAATGGCCTTGCTTCTTCTAGCTCCAGGGCCTTGGCAGAGGCAGCTGTTGGGGATGAGGGCTGGAAGAGCGAGACTCCCACTGCAGCCAGGGGATCAGCCCCTGCCCCCGGCCGCCACCCAGCCCTGACCCCGCACCCTTTCCCACGGGGTGGGCGGCCAGAGCAGGGAGAGACCGGAACAGGAAGAGCATGCCTCACGGAGGCATCGGACTCCTGGGTCCTTTTTGATGGCAAATACGGGGTGGCGATGCTTAAAGAAAAGATTCTGACCATGACATTCTTTCAAGAAGCTTAAAGCACATCGTCTCGAGAGATTATTAACCCCATTGTACGGAGAGGAAAACAAAGGCACAGAGGGAGTTAGGGGCTCGCACAGTCGTATGATGTTTGGGCCTCCTTGCCAGAACTAAGGCTAGAATCCAATAGTCCTGACTCCCAAATCCAGGGGCATTCTGAAATGCAAAAGGGTGAGGCTCTCTGTGTGTGCGTCCAGCGTCCGAAGGGGGATCTGTGAATGCTGTGAGCATCATCACTGCTTCTCTAAATTATTATTGTTGTTATTATAATAAGTAGTGGGTAGAGTTGAGTGGGCGGTGGATACCAGATAATTACTAAGACCCCAAAATTAAAGTGTTGAGTCTTTACTTTTCCACGGCTGCTCAAAGATGAAAATGAAAGCTGGCCTCCAGGGATCCCTGGGAAGAGCCCTAACCTTGAGATAGAGTGAGTCCAGGAGGGGAAGGCCATGGAGAAAGGCCAGGCCCAAAGGTCTAGGAAGCCAGCCTTGGAGACCCTGGGATTATTGACTGTGGATGCACAGCCGCACAGGAGGCCGAGAAGGCACAGTCAGACCAACCTGGGTTCAAATCCTGACTCTGCCACTCTTTTGCTGCGTGACCATGGGAGAGTTACCTAACCTCTCTGAACTTCAGGTACCTCATCCTTAAAATGGGGATAATAAGCATCTCTACCCCCTAGGGTTAGAGGATAGACTGCAGAACTAAAAGCGGGGGGAGGTTCTTTCCCCCTCCGAGCCCAGAGCTTTGCCCGTGCGGAGGACCACTAACTGTGGGCCCACGCAGGACTCTCCTGACATCAGGAGAGTCTTTTTCTCAGGACTACCCAGGTTCAGTGGAGAATAATTCTGGCTTCAGTTTCCCCCTGTTTGAGACAGGGCCACAAAATCTCTGCCCTCAGCTCCTCCCTGCCCCTGAGCGTTGTCAGATGGATGGAGGAGATACCACCCTGGGAGGAGAGGTGGGAGTTAATAACAGCACCCTGGGTCTCTGTTATGATTGTCATTATTCAGGCTCTGTCCAGTAAGCAGTGGGGACCCAGGTGACTCACTGTCTGCATGCCACAGCCCTGGGCTGCCTGTTGGGACTTGCCTGCCTGCCAGGATGCCTCCACCTAAGAGGCCTCCACCTCTTTCCCAGCTCCTGATGGCAGCTCAGGGTCCTCCATCTCGGGATGGGAAGGCAGCGTGGGGGGGACCTTTGGGAATAGAGTGCCCAGCTCAGAGGGGCGGGGACTCCTGCGCCATTGGCTGCAGCCCTGCCTGCCATCAGCAGTCACAGAATGAGCCTAGGGTATGGACGGGTGGTAGGAACAGGGGCCCCTAAAGGTGGCAAGGTTCAAACCCACCGTTCCTAGAGAGATCTCCTGATCCCTTTGCAGTAGCCCCAGGGATGGCAGGGACCAGGGAGAGAGGGGTTCAAGAGAGAGAGCGTTCAGGCCTGGGTCTGACCCTGTGACAGGCCTCCTGGGAGGGGTGGGGACGTGATAGGAGGAGGGGCAAGTCCCTGTCCACCTCCAGGGGACCTGCTCAGAACAACAGAGATCTGGCTGAAGGAGCTGTCTAGGAGCTAGGAGTCATCAGAGGAAGGTTCTTAAAAGCTGTAACCCAAGTACTTGGGTCCTAAAATCTCAACAATTGCTGGGGTAGGGAAAGGGAACTGGGGTGCTTCTGACAGCCACAAAGCAACCCCCCCGCCCCGGCAAGCACTCTATAAATGTGAACTGAACATCTGTGACTCGCCCGCACACACCCCTGCAGTTTCATGGTGAAGATGCAGCTAATCATAGCTGGTGTTTTGGGGAGAAAGAGGGAGTTTGCCACAAGCTCCATGCCAGACTGTCTCCCTCCCGCTCCAGAATATTAAAGAAGGTATGACTGGCCGGGAGTTGGGACAAGGAGCAGTTTCTGTCTCCCGGAGGATTGGCACTGCCTGTGGGAAGAGCAGACCCCCCAGAAGTCCATGAAGGTCAGGGTTGATCCCCTGGTTTCTGATCAGAGATCACACCAGGAAGACCAGAGCTGGAGTCCCTAAGTTCTATTGGTGATGTTGGCTTTGGTTTTGGTTTGGTTTTAAAGCTGGAAGGGACCCAATTATAGGACATCTAGTTATATCCCTCACTCTCTTTTTTTTTTTTTTTTTTTAAGATTTTCATTATTTGAGAGAGAGAGCGCGGGCGTATACACACACAAGCAAGGAGAGGAGCAGAGGGGAAGGGAGAAAGAATCTCAAGCAGACTCCCCGCTGAGCATGGAGCCCAACTTAGAACTCAGTCCCATGACCCTGAGATCATGACCTGAGCCGAAATCAAGAGTTGGACATTCAACCAACTGAGCCACCCAGGCACCCCTAGTTAGATTCCTTACTCTTTATACGAGAAAACTGAAATCGCGAAAGGCTGAAATGACTTGTCCAAAGTATCTGGGGTCTTAGAGGCAGAGCTTAGAGGTAGCCCTGACTCCAGAGTCAGTATTTTTTCTCTGGACTCACCTAGGTCCATTTTGAGTCCCTGAGAAACAGCAACAGCTACCATTCGCTAAGCATCCAATATATGCCAGTTACTAGATTAGGTGGTTTGTGTACCTTACATCAGGCTAGGAATACAGGTGAAGGGTTTAAACATCAGAGATACGGTTCACTTGGATCAACTGTAGATTTTCTTCCAGGTCTGAGGCACAATGATTCTGTGGCACATGTTTTCAAATTCATAGCTTTCAGGCTGCACTGCTTGATCAACTGATTTGAGTATTTTCTAAATGCCATCGCTCCCCTGGGTCCTGGGAATCCAGGGATAAAATTGGACAGGGTCTCTGACAGTACACTAGACTCAATGATTTACTAAAGTTATAGACAAAGGGTCAGGAACACAGACAAAAGTTATCCTGGGAAGATGGAGGAGGCTTCCGGGTACATTTAGGCAGGGTTTTGAAGGGTGAGTAGGAGTTTGCTAGGTAGGGCTATGGATGGAAGAGATGACGTGCATGTAGAGAAAATAGCGTGTGGAAGAGCTATAGAGTAAAAGTGCTACGTGTGTTTGGAAAAAAACCAATAGTTTGAGACAGAAAGAGGAGGATGGGAAATGATACTGCAGAGGTGAGTTGAGGCCAGCCTGAGGAAGGCCTTAATGCCTGGCTAAGGAGGGCACCACTCAAGAGTTTTAGCTTTGGATGTCTGCTTTGGAAAGACTCTGGGAATTCTCATTCCTAACTTATGTATATATATTTTACCTCTGATTTGACCTGTCTCCCCCTCCCCCCCCACATTGGCCTGGGCACCTGTGAATGTGTTTGTCATTATTCGGGCTCTGCACATGGAGTGCTAATTAGACCCTCCGGGGAGTCCGACACCAACCCCCAGCTGTGGTGACAACCTCCGGCTCTTCACCTCTGCACAGGAACTTTCTCGGTATTGCTCTGGTGTTCCCCCCGGTTACTGGATGTTAGTAGAGTCTTTATCCCTTGGCATTCTGCTTGGTCAGGCTTGGTCAGATGGCCCATTCAGTGGGGCATGTGTGGAATCCCCAGCTGGCCCACGGAACCACAAGTACCCCTTTTCTGTCCCTGTTCTGGTCCCAGCTCTTGGCCTACCTCAAACCAAGCTCTGCCCCCATCAAAACTACCCAGCCCACCTCCCACCCCAGGGTGTTTTCAATCTTCCTTTTAGAGCAACATGCCTTCCTGGCTTTCTTCCTGGTTGGCTTTCCAATGCACCCTACCCTGGGTGCCTGGACACCATGGCAGGCTTAGTTCTTCCGAAGTCGAGAGGAGACCCTCACCCCCACATACATTTTCATTTTAAATTCAGATAATCATCCCAAAGGAAGCTTCCTGAAAGAGAGGACAGAGGATTCAGTTTGGAGCCTGACAGGTTTGAACACTGGCTGTGTGACCTTTGACAAATCATTTCACTTCTCTGAGCTCCTGTTTCCTCATCTGTAAAATGGGGACATCAGCCCTCACTGCACAGGGATTAAAAGAGATAACATGCAAGGTGCCAATCAAGGAAGGGCTAAGTTCAGCTGAGAGACCCAAGCAGGAAGGGACACATTCCTTTGCTTCCTTTTAGAACGGTACCTTTAGCTTCTAGGACCTGGGGGCGGGGAACAAACAAACATAAACAAAAGGGAATGCATTCAATCAGGGCTTTAAGCTGTTGCAAATGACTCAGTAGTGAAATGGGATGGAGCCCACCCTTTGAAAGGCTCCCCGGGCCTCTGCCAACCAGAGGAAGATGGGTCCTTCCTGTTCCAAAGGGAAGGAAGAACCCAAGCCAAAGCCATCCTCCAAAGCTAGGCAGACAGGTGGCTCTCGGGCTGACCTTTGCCAGGCCCGGTAAGCAAGATAGTTTCATTGTTCCGCCCGGCTGCAGAGCTGGTTGGTGGAGTTGGCTTAGAGAAGGATAGTTTGTATTTGGCTTTTGGAATGACTAATGAATGAGCTGTCTCCACTGCTGGAGAATTATGCCACTTAAGCAAAACCCAGCCCGGCTGGTCGGCTCAGAGATAGCTAATAGGAAATGCCTGTCAGAACACTGACGTTTCAAAGCCAAATATATTCTCACTGTGTTCTCTGTTTGCTAAGTTTACTTTATGCAAAATATAACTCAGCTGAAAATATGTAGATGGCAGAAAGCTTGCTCCTTCCCTCTGGAAGAAATGGTGTCGACAAAGAGGAGAGCAACTCCTGGATAACCCTACTGGTCCTGCCAGGCTGAAGAACAGGCCAGGCTCTTGGCTTGGCCAAAGAGCCCAGACCTCTACTTGATGGAAAGTCTGCGCCACTAATGGGCCCATAGCAACTACAGTCCTCAAAATAGAGGCAAGTGTCCTCCCACTGGGCTTCCAGACCATGGGAACGGAGGGAGTGTGAGCCGCATGGGCGCCAACTGCCATCTTGTGAGGTTGCGAAGGCCAACAAGGACCCACGGGGCACCTTTGAATGTTTGCCCTGAAGTGCTCTTACCCGCCAATGCCCACTCCCGGAGGTGAGGTGCCGAGTCCTCCAACCAAGAAGCAACTGAGAAAAATCAGCAAACTCCAGAACCCCAAACTGGGTGGCAGTGCCTTGGGAACAGAGTTGGTGCTGAGGCAACCGGATCTATGGGCAGAGCACGGGATGGGGAGTCAAGGTATTTCTGCCTCTTCTCCCTGTGTGACCCTGCAGGACACGCTTCCTCTCTCCTGGCCTTGGCTTCACCATGTATACATGGAGAAATGGGACCAGCTCAGCAATTCCTAGGGTGACATTGACCTCACACTGTCTATTATACACGATAGAATAGAGGCAGGAGTGTGGGAACAGGACCCACTGAGACCCTCTCCCTCTCTCAAGATTGTCGTGGGTTGCCATGAGGAGTTGGGTATAAAGACAGGATTATCTTTATAAATAGAGACACCTAAGATTTCTCAATACCTAAAGTGGGAAAGAGTCCTTGAGGCCATGATCAGGGACATTAGTGTGTGGAGAGACCTCACTGAGGAGCAAAGAGGTACGGACTCCTACGGCCTCTAACCTGGGAACACTCTACTCCATAGGGCCACAGGCGCCAAGCCACTTCGTGGCAGCTCAGCCCCTCTTCCCAAACAGCCTCCCCAGATAAGGGGTCTGGCCTGCCTCGGGGAAGGCATTTGTATTGACTCCTTTGGGATCAAAGCGAGAGCTGCGCCTGAAGAACCTTGGCCTTCCCGGAAGGACCCAGAGAATAGGGAGCACGGAGCACCTGCCGTGTGTTAGGCAGGGTGCGGATGCAGATAGGAATCAGACACAGCTTTGCTTTCCAAGAGCTCTTTCATTGCAAGATGGGCCTCTCTAGGGGAAACAAGGAATGCCGTAGGGTTAATCCCATGACTCCGACTTGAAGCACATCAGAGAGGCTCAGCTTGGGCAAGCTGCTGAGAGGCTCTGAGCCTGGGTCCTCATCTGTAATGATGACCTACCCGAGCTGACCAGAGGCAATATAAATGCCCACCGTACCCCCTGCCACATTCGAATCACTCCATAAAAAGGAGTTACTATTTTTATTGCCATGGCTTAGAGGAGAGCTTCTCAGGAGAATGGGTTCCAGGTGAGCAGAGACTCATCCATCCCTGTAGCCCCGGGAGCCAAGCCTGAGGTGTCTGGACCTCCCAGCTAGTTCTTCCTAGGCTGTCAGCAGTTCCTCCATTTACCCCAGTTTGCCACACAAACAGTACCCTTTTCTTGGTGTGCAAAGAACCCTGGAAAGCCCTGCCTTACATCCTCAGAGCAGGCTTCAGAGCCCAGGAGGCCTTTGGTGAGGTGGGGAGAGGGGAGGGGGATCTGCTGTGGTGCAATCTCGTAGAACAGCAAAAACCAGGCACAAACGGCAGCGGGTGTGGGAGGAGGAGGCGGCTGGGAGGTCTCAGTGCCCCATAACACGTCTTGCACGTGGGCCCAAAGCACAGACTGTTCGCTGAGTGATTGGTTCTTCTCTAGGTGGGGCAGAGTCCAAGTTGGCAGATGTTGAGGAAAAAAAGGCTGGATGATATCCCACCAGGTGAGGCAAGAGAGGTGGCCGGACAAGGGTCGGGAGGCAGGACCCGGGCTTGTGGGGACATGCTGAGATTTAGGGCCCTCCTTTGGGGAGGCTGAGGGAGGCAGGGTGCAGGAGTCAATGCAGGGGGACTCAGGCAGGCATTGAATGGCAGATGGGGCAGAATCAGCATTCAGCAGGTCACCAGGTAGCCGGGAGCCCCCAAGAAAGCCCAGAGCCAGGCTCCGCTGAGGACAGGGACTGGCCCCAGAATGTGGGGTCCCAGAGCGACAGGGAAGGCTTGTCAGTGGTGGATAGAAGCGGGGAGCTCCACGATGCCCAGGAAGCCAAGCAGAAGAGTTTGGACTCACTCAAACCACCCTGGAAAGCGATGAGGTGTCGGAGCAGCTTCTCCTAGCCCGTCGAGGTGGCGGGTGGTGAGAATCACACAGGGATCACTGCACACAGGCAAGGGCAGAGTTTGGGCTGTGGAGGAAGCAAGGCCAAAGGAATTGGCTTGCCTGCCAGGTTGGCCAGCGGTGCCAAGCGCAGCGGCCAGAGGGCCAAGCCAACGTGCCGTGGTCCAGGTTGAGCTGGAAGGCTGGTCCATTAGGCAGGTGGGATAGGCAGCAGGAGCCCAGAGGCTGAAAGGCAGGGGCAACCTGGTTTTGGGCAGCGGGGCCTCAGCTAGAAGTGGGGTGCAGCGAGGAGAGGAAAGCACCATCCGCCAGCTTTTGCAAGAGTAGTAAAGAGCAGGAGCTTTGGACTCCAACAGCCCTGGTTTGCATCCCCGCTCCCTCACCTGCGTGGACATGCAACATGGGAGGCAGCACTTACCGTCTCTCTGTTTCCTTGCAAGCGCTTCATAGGGCTGAAGATTAAATAAGGTCCTTTGTGGGGCTTCTGGCATATACAGATGCCCACAAAATTGTACCTGTTTTAACTATGATTGTTAGCTCCTGAGATTGTCGGCTTCCCAGGAAATGGAGAGGGATTTAGAGGTTTGATGGGTAGAATGCCCCAGAAGCCCTGCCCGCCCCGGGAGGAAGGGCAATGAAGGAAAATCACAAAGGTTCCAACCTCAGATAAGCCCCTGCTCAGAGGCCCGTCCACCTCTGCCAATCTGTGAATCCCCTAGCAAGTGATGCAATCTCTTCAAACCTGAGTTTCCTCAGGCATAACATGGAGTTGCTAGTATCTATCTTTTGAGGTTTTTATGACAATTAAAGGAGATTATATGAAGTGTCCGACCTAGTAGGTGCTTAATAAATGGCTACTCTAGGGCGCCTGGGTGGCTCAGTTGGTTAAGCGACTGCCTTCGGCTCAGGTCATGATCCTGGAGTCCCGGGATCGAGTCCCGCATCGGGCTCCCTGCTCAGCGGGGGGTCTGCTTCTCCGTCTGACCCTCTTCCCTCTCGTGCTCTCTGTCTCTCATTCTCTCTCTCAAATAAATAAATAAAATCTAAAATAAATAAATAAATAAATAAATAAATGGCTACTCTATAGACGAGGCTGATATGTGAGGGAGGTAAGGAAGGATGGGATCCGGGGGCATATCAGGGCCCAGGACTCACCCCCTGCACCCCAGATCTTGGGTCTATCACGGCAGAAAACCTTTCCCCCCCCACAGACTTAGAAGCGTCCAGAGCTGTGGGAGCTCCACAAGCACGGCCCTGCAAAGGCGCCCGCATGCTCTGATAAGCTCCCAGCCGCCCGGACAGGATTGGCTCAGGAACCAGGTAAGCCACGTCCGATGGTGGAGGGTAGCAGCAGCTCCAGCTGGGCAGGACCCAAAAACAGAAAATAAGGGAAGGGCTGGTGCAAGAAAGAGGCCTTTTCTATTGACTCAGAAAGTAAGTAAGTATACTGCTTACTTTCTATGGACTAAGTTCCATAGACACCGCGGCGAACAGAACAGCTGTGGTCTCTGTACCCGCGAAACTGAGCCCAGTAGGGGAGCAATGAAAGGAGCCCAAGGAAGACCTTGCAGAGGCTCCATGCTGGCTGGGATGGAGCAGGGAGGAAATGAGGTGTGGGGCCTGTGCAGAGAGCTAGCCATGATCTGTGGGAAGGGAGGAAAGCCGGGGTGGTGGCCCAGGATGCAGGCTATGCCGTGGTGGAATGGACACGGGTGTGCATCAGACAGACAGACGCCGCCCGACCGCTTAGCAGCTAATGTGCTCCAGACAAATTAGCATTCTGGGTCTTCGGTTCCCTTCTCTGTAAGATGAGAATAATAGTGCCTGCCTCGCAGGGTTTTGGGTGACCATTAAATTATGTGACACGTCGAAATCCTGGCTCTCAGTAAGTGTTCAATAATTGGGGCTGTTGTTAATAAGAGCATTAATAACACGGTGAACCTAGGAGAGACTTTGCAGGAATAAATGACAAGACTTGGTGACTGAGTGCGGGGAAAGAGTTCAGCTAACATTTGGACAACTGCCACGTGATTGAGTATCTTCTGGGGTTGGAACTGAAATTCCCTGCTGGGAAAGAAGGCTTGGACTGAGGTGGAGTGGGGAGTCCAGGCCCAGCTAAGGAAATGCTGAAGTCGCCTCAAGTCAGGATATGCAGTGCAGTTCAGGAGAAAAACACTTGAGTTCTGTCTCTGGGTGAAACGTTTCCACCTTCATTTTCTCCTAGATTCCCTCAGACAGCAGTTGGGAGGGATCCCCTGTAGGACCCCAGAGCCAGGGCCAGCGTTGGACTCCACGTGGTCCTTGGGCCAGGTGAAACTCTGGGAGAAAGGTCCTGGACCCAAAGGGGAGAACAGAGCAAAACCGGCTGCTCAGTGAACGTCTCTCCGTTCACAGACGGAACAAAAACCTCAGTAAACACATTACCTTTTTTTTCCTTTTTAAGCTGAGGTCCCATTGTAAGACAAGGGCTTACAGGACAGGGCCCCAGACAGGAACAAAAGAAACACTCCCACCAACTCTCCTGCCAGGAATGGGCTGAAATTCCTGGAGAAGTCTTTGAGCCAAAACTCTCAGGGAGAAGACCCAGAAGACTGCCCATCAGGTGAGAAAATGTAGGCAAAATATAACGGGCAAAATCCTGAACCAGAAAATCCTCTGGCAAGCCTGCATCCAGCTGTGTCTTAATGAGGCAAACTCCCAAGAAGTTCTTCCTTTAATCTGGCATTTGAAACGAAATGCCCCCACCTCACCCACCCCACCCTTCTGTGTTGCCATGACTACCGGAGTTCTCAGAACACGAAAGAACTACCTCAGCACTTCCCTCTAAAACAAAAGAAAATTATTCCAGGTTCCTGGGCAGAGAACTCCAAGGAATGGGACCTGTTACCGCGGAGCAGGTTCCTCGGAGTTGCTGGCCAGGAACGAGGAACCTCTGGGGACAGGGCCTTCAGAAGAGCAGGGAAGGAAACTAGGGCTGACGGCCCCAGTGCTCGCCTCAGCTCCCCCGAGCGGTACTCTGCCCGCAGTGCTGCTCCCTCCCCTCAGCTGGACCTCATTTGCCCCTGCAATGAAGCACATTAAAAGAAAACACATCCTCTCTCCAGATGGGAAGGGCAGGAGTTTGGAGGGGAGCAGGTCCCGGCTCAGGAGACCCCACGGTGGCAGCAGAGGGGGGTCTTCTTCTGCTCTCTGCGCCGGTTTGCTCCCGGAACAGGTGAAGTGAGGCCCACCTGTGGCGTGATGAGGGAGCCCCTGCAAATCTCCCGTGAAAGCAAAGGTCCTGCTAATGAGGGCCCATCTAAACCTTCTCCTGAATCCAGAAAGGAAAGCCCACGAGGTGACAGCTGGACAGCCAGACTGCTCCCTCCCCTGCCTGCGCTCCAGGGGGAAAAACCAGGGCACTGCCCTGACACCTCCCTCTTTCTCAACCACCACATCCAATT
>NC_138369.1:119033219-119062830 GCF_054177405.1 Leptonychotes weddellii | reverse complement strand
TCCTTCCCTGTTGGGATCCTAATATGTTTTGTCTTTGCTAAATCATAACCTTCCCTTGGGACTAAGCACAGTCGACACCCCCCCCCACCCCCCCCAGGTAGGCTTCCCTTTTCTCCCCAGTCTGGGTCGGACCTGGGTTCCCAGAGCCTCCATATATTCCTTTGTCACCACTCTTTCTGCACTTTGCTGCGAAAGTCAGTCCTCTGTCCTAAATCTGAGTTTCTGGAGGGTGGGGACCATGTGTTGTGGCTCATTCCTACACCCCAGTATCTGGCACAAAGCAAGAGCTCAGAAAATATTTGCTGAATGAAGGAAAGAACCAGCAGCTCCGAGTGAGACCCTGCCAAAGATGCATAAGAAACACAGAGCAGCATCCCTTTTCAGGTTGCCTAATCTAGGAGCTGGTATCTCGGGGCCAGAGTCAGATTGCAGACCAAAGGGCCCAAAGAAAGGCTGTTATTTACAAAACACCCACCTCCAGGGCCTGGAACCCATGTCAGTGAGTATGGGGAAGGATTGAGAAACATGTGCTGGTTCCTATTTCAACAGCTGTGCTTCCTCGGGGGGAAAAAAAAAGAGTGGCCAGCCTCCCACAGCCCCCGGGGAGACAATGAAAGTGTCCATCCTTGAGCTGGGAACCCTCTGATCCTAGTGTCAACCCCTGGAAAGCTCACATCAATTTACTGAAATAAATTATTAAAAGCCCAGTGGCTGTTCTGAAGGACCCAGCTCCACCCGCCCTAGAACACAACCGAATCACTCAGTCCTTCATTCACTCCACAGAGTTTATTAGTGGTCTGCTCGGTGCCAGACACTTCCCTTGGATTTACTCTGCTGAGCTTCTACCCAAAGGAGAAAAGTCATTTTTTTCTTCCAGTCTGAGTCCCTGCTGAGCCCTGTAAGAGGCCTGGCAAGGCCAGAGAATGGGCTTCCAGGTAGAAAGGCCCTGGGCACCTGGACAGATCAAGGGAGATGGGGCCGATCTAGTGGGTGGAAGGCAGAAGAGTGACCTGGTATCGTGAGAGGGTTCTAGGCTCTCTGGCCTGGCTCCCCCACTTTTCCAGATAGGTGACCTGCAGCAACTTACCTCATGTCTCTGTGACTCCGTTTCCTCCTGTGCAAAATGGTGGCCATTGTAGGAACAGAGCTATTCACAGAGCTATTGTGAAAATTAGATAAAACAAAACACCCTCCAGGAGGCTGCCTAGAGTGGCGAGGCCCAATCCCAGCACACCCGATACTCCCTGCTTACCGCGAATATTTTACAGCAAACGAGGCCACCTTTACTGTTCTGAAATGAAAGTTAGAGATAATAGAACCCACCTACACACATAATTTTTAAAAGAATCAATATACTACTATAACTATAGGATACAGAACTAAAGGGAAATAATTTAGACTAAAATAATACATTTTAATCTGTAAATGTTTGAGTGTAACTACACTAGAAGATAGAAGACGATTATACCCACTTATCATGAATACGTTTGAATTTAAGAGAAGTAAAAAATATTGACTGGAACATTATGGGTACTCCTTTAGATTTGATGTTCTGAAACAAGACTAAGTAAGTACTATACATTCATACAGATCTGTATGAACGCAGATGAACAGAGGTGTGCTCTTTTGGCAACTCAAATACCATGAGCATTTTGCTGTTGGTATTGTGCTTTCCTGAAAGGGCGAACAACTCCCGGTAAACCTAAAACACAGTATTCTCTGATTTATATGACGTTCGCATTTTGAAAAAGTCAGTGTATATTAAAACTGCAAAAAGTAATTTGTGTTTACATGCAAAATGGAATTACATTCTAGGCTCAGACCAATGTAAGGAGATTTTCTACCTACATGAATGTCTGGTGGAGCATTCAAGGGTCATTTGAAGTGCAGGACAAATCTTCACTGTACAAAACGGGCCCACCTAAGGCAAGAAGTTTGATTCCCTCTGCCCTCCCCGAGTAGTACACTGTCAACAAATCCAACAGAAATACAGCATGCATTTCTAAAATGCCTCTAGGGGGCAGCGCTGACTCCATGGACGATCACTGGGCCAGAGTTTATAGGGTTATCGGACTGATAAGGAACAAAGAATGATAGCCATACAACCTCCAGGAACACAAACCAGACAGACAGCATTAGGTAAGTGGGTGAGCACATCGCACTCTGGCCCCAGTCTTTTGTTGTGTCCTGTTTGTTTGGTTGGGGTTGTAGGCTAAGGCCATTCCCCAGTGCATGGGGGACAAGGTCTCTCTTGGGTGTAAAGAAGAAATCAGCACCCAAATAGGCAGATCTATGTCACCCGGACTTCCAGGTAGAGGAAAAGTCTCAGCAAACTGCCAGACACTTGTATTTTCCTCCCTCTAGACAACTATTGGACCTCTTCGGAAAGTGTATCATCAGCACTCTATAAATAACCACTGGTTTGCTCACCTATGGCTCCATGGTGAATCAACACTACAGAGTATTTCACAGTGTTGGGACATTATGCTTCTCGACTGAACGTACCTTAGGGAAGAAAAAAAGCCACACTTGTAGCAGTCAAGGCAGTTAGGTGAGAGGCCGTGTGTCCACTCCATTCCTTCCTGCATAGTCTTGATGGTCCAGAAGGCCTTACTTGAATCCAAGGTCCCATTTCTCACAAAAAAGATGCAATCATGTCAACCCTCCCAGGAAGAGGCAGCTCCCCAGACAGGAAACTAAATTCAGATGGTGGCACCAGGCAGAAGGGGAACTCTCATCTGCTTCTTGGCTTCATTCTTTTGGTGGATCCATGTGAACATTCAAACGGGCAGCTGTCAAAGGGGCAGCTGTCCAGGCTTCTGCCCCGAGGCCAGGGCTGCTATGGTGGTCCTCACCACGCGGAGGCAGCCCCCTCAAGAGGAGGAGGCAGGCCCTGCGCTCTCATGATCAAGTCCTATCTTGTCAGTGAGATTATATGAAGTCATGTTACTCTCTGTTTATTTCTCTTTTGTTATCGCCAACTTGCAATAAAGGCTGGTCTGAAGGATCCAGCCTGGTCTATGGCTGCCCTGTGTATGTGCATATTAGAGGTGGGGACACAACTAGTTGTCAGTGAGGAGTGAGAAACCCCAAGGGAAAATTCCAGGCACCTCTCTCCACAGAGATTCTCCTTCACTGCTAAGCTCGGAGTTGATTTTAATTCATTAGGAAAGGCAGTGACTCCTTCCCACTGGGTCTGGTGGAACCAGGGAGAGACCTAGAAGGAGACTCAAGCCCATGGCCTAAGCCCACAGTAAGGTTTTCAAAACTGGAGCATGAGAGGAGATGAAGGCTGATCTCATAGCAAAGAGACTCGATGTTAAGGCATCCCATGGGCCGTATCGAGCACACTTGTATCTGTTTCACCAGGTAACAGAGTAGGTCCACCAACAGTTGGTGGGGGTGAGCCTGCCTTTGGGAGAGGGTGGCTCCAGCCATGGATACAATGGATCCACTGAAGCTGGGAATCAATCAGGCTTGACATGTGTCACCTACATGTGTTTTGGGGGACAGAGAAGGGCCCAAGAGAAAAAGGGAACAGGTAAGCAAATAAACAAAATAGAAATAAACCTCAAGGTATCTTCTCAAGATTCATTTCTCATCGCCTCCTACTCTCCTCAGGAGTCAAAACCATGGTGGTCCCAGGAAGCCCCTAGAGGCGGGAGGCATCAGGGAGGAGACTGGGACGGCTCTGTTTTTTTGAAGAGAAATTGCCAACATCATTTCCGAACGTCCAGAGGAACGTGACTTTCCGGGCGACGGAGTCGTGAGAATTGGAGCTGCTCTCTTCAGCAAGCAGCAGCCTCCAGAACATCCCTAACATCTCCACAAGCTGGCCTTTTCTGCTCCATAGCAAACGCCACCCCACCCCCCCTCAACTTGAGGCACATTTTGGGAAAGAGCCAGAATGGGAGACCACTAGGTGTGAATACAGATCTCACAAAGCCAGTGCACTCAGCCAGGGGTTCTCAACCCCACTTACAAGTGAGAATCACCTGCAGAGCTTTTAAATACACCCAGGCCTGGGCCCCACCACCCGAGATGCTGATTTAATTGGTCTGGGATAGGACCCAGGCGTGGCTATGCTTTAAAAGCTCTCCAGGTGATTTGAATGTGCTGTCAGACTTGGGAACCACTACATTATACAACAGGAGAGGCCCTCAGGCCCTCACTCGGATCCCAGTTACTCTTAATTTATATACACTTCTGACAATCCAGTTGTCTGGTTTCCTAGCTGGTAGAAAATGAAAAGCAGCATATTTAGAAGGGGAGAGAAAGGCTGCTAATGAAACAACACTAAAAGCAGCAAGACATAACAAATGAGAGTCTGATCACAAGTGTAAAGATAGAAAGCCTATAAAAAGCAAACATAGCACTCAACCCCTTCCCTCTCCAGAATATCCTATTTACAGTAAGGGCCTCAGGGGATCATGGGATGGCGGGGGCGGGGGGAGGCTGGGAAAGACAAGTGATGTGCGTCGACTGTGACATGTTGGCATATGTTGACAGTTGCTACACACATTACTTCATTGAATTCTCATCACAGCCCTAGGAGATAAGTATTATGACCCCATTTTACAGATGAAGAAATGGAGACTCAAGCAGGATTATGAGCTTGCTCAAAGTTGCCCAAGCATGGAGATGCAATGCTGGAATTTGAATGTCAAATGTTGGTCAGTTTGGCTCAAAAGCCCACATATGTTGGAAAGCGCAGTATGTGCCTGTTTAGTATGATAACTGATATTTCTAATGATGACCCAAAGCCTAGAGCTGGATTACCCTCAGTATCCAGCTGTTCAAGTTGTTCATTTTAGGAATAGTTATACACACACACACACACACACACACACAAATATATGCTTTTTAACAGTGATGAAAGAACAGGGTATCCATTTGGGAAATAAATAAATAAAGAATACAAGTTATTTCCCAGCTCACACCATTCATCAAAATTAATACCAGATGGATAAAGATGGAAATGAAACCATAAAGGTACTAGAAGAAAATAATAAGTGAATATTTTATAATCTTAAGATGGGGAAGAACTTTCTAAATATGTCAACAAGAGCAGAAACCATAGAGGAAAAGATTGATAGATTTGACTACATAAAAAATTAAAAACTTCTGTACATCAAAACCCACCATAAATTGAAAAAATATTCAACCTCACTAGCATTCAAAGAAAGCAAATTAAAACAACAATGAGAGAACTTTTTTCTCTTTTGCTGATCAGATTGGCAATGATTAAAAAGAATGATAATACTGAGAGTTGGCATGGGTGAGGGGAAATCAGCACTTATACATTGTTGGAGGGAGTGTAAATTGGTACAATCTTTCTAGAAGGCATTTTGGCAAGATGTATGAAAAAAGCCTAAGAAGGCACATACTTTTTGACCCAGTAATTCCATGTATAAAATTTATCCAAGGGAAAGAATTGATCCACTTAAACACAAAGGCATACATAAAATCTGTGCAAGGATTTTATTCACTGAGGCACTCCATGGAATTTGAAAAATTGGAAGCAACCTAGATGTTTAATAAAAATGAATTTGTCAAATAAAGTATTTTAGATACATAAGAAGCAATACCATGCAGCTACCAAAAAGGATGCTATATACACAAATAGGCCAATGGGACAGAAACATATATGAAAATTTGATATATGCTAAATATTAAATCAGTGAGGCAAAGACAGACTTTTTAATAAATGGTGTTTCGCTAACTGGAAAAAAGATAGAGACTGGGCCAGTTTTTTACACAGTACCCCAGGATAAGCATCAGCTGGATCCAAGACTTAAATGCACAAAATAAAACCATAAAATTACCAGAAGATTGAATCACTATGTTGTACACCTGAAAATAATGTAACATTGTGTGTCACCTATACTCAGATTTTTAAAAATTATTTTTAAAAATTACTAGAATAATAGAACTCCTTTATAATCTTATGGTGAAGGCTTTTTAAAAATTTTTTTTATTTCTTTTTTTTTAAGATTTTATCCATTTATTTGACAGAGAGAGACACAGCGAGAGAGGGAACACAAGCAGGGGGAGTGGGAGAGGGAGAAGCAGGCTTCCTGCAGAGCAGGGAGCCCGATGCGGGGCTCGATCCCAGGACCCTGGGATCATGACTTGAGCCGCAGGCAGGCGCTTAACGACTGAGCCACCCAGGCGCCGCAAAGACCTTTTTAATTGATTAAAAATCTAGAAATCATGAAATAAAAGACTGATAAGTACAGCTGTATAAAAGTCTTAAAATTCCTGTATGATAAAAGCACCATAATTTAAAAAAAAAAAAAAGTATATGACTAACTGGAGGAAAAGAAATCACAACTCATTTCACAAAGGGTCAATCACTATAATATATAATTTATTTCTGTAAATCAAGGAAACCAATAACCAAATAGAAAAAATACCTGTTTTCAGGGAAAAAAACCAAAAAAACCAGATGGCTTTTAAGCACATGAAAGAATGTTCAACTTCGTTAATAAGAAGAAAGTGTAAATTGTAGTGGCAATGATATACCCATTTTTCACCTATCAGATTTGTACATATCCAAAATACACCGACGGGAGGATGTTATAGGGAAACACGCGTCCTCATACAATGCTGTAGGAATACAAAATGGTATACTCCTATGAAGTCCAATTTGACATTTTCTATTAATGCTATTTATATATTTACCCCTTGACTCATCAATTTCACCTTCAGAATTTTTCCTGCAAATATATTAGCACACATACAAAAATTACAATTTGCATGTATTATAGCATTGTTTGTAATACTGAAAGTTTGAAAATAACCACAATGCCCAACTATATGAAATTGGTTAGATATTATGGTCCATCTACACCATGTTATACCAGGAAACTCTCTATGTAGTGATAAGAAAAAGTCTCCACTGTATACTATTAGGTTTTGGTTTTGGTTTTTTTTAGGTGCCTAATAATGTATATAGTGTGCTAACTTCTGTGTAAGAAAGGATGGGGCATACATAATTGCATTTGCTTGTATTTTCAAAAAAGAACATTATAACTATTAAAAGCGGTGACCTGTGGGAGGGGAAATCAGAAAACCAGGTGAAATAGAGGATGGGGATTAAGGAGTGCACTTGTTAGTGGTGAGCACCAGGTAATATATGGAATTGTTGAATCACTATATTGTACACCTGAAAGTAATAAAACCCTGTCTGTTTAAAAAAAAGAAAGAAAGAAAACCAGGTGAAGCAGGACATGCATGGAAGCAAGAATTCTCAATGTCTACTTTTTTTTTTAAGATTTTATTTATTTATTTGACAGAGAGAGAGCACAAGCCGGGGCATCAGCAGGCAGAGGGAGAAGCAGACTTTCCACCTAGCAGGGAGCCTGACGAGGGGCTCCATCCCAGGACCCTGGGATCCTGACCCAAGCTGAAGGCAGACACCCAACCGACTGAGCCACCCAGGCACCCCACAATATCTACTTTTTTATATTGTTTTGATTTTTGAACTATTTTTAAACTAAGGTATTGTCTATCTTATTTTTTATTAAAAAAAATTTTTCCATTAAGTAATCTCTCTGCCCAACGTGGGCCCGAGATCAAGAGTCACATGCTCTAGCGACTGAACAAGGCAGGCAGCTCAAGTATTGTCTATTTTAAAAATAAACTTCATTTAATCTATGATGGTTCAGATTCATTTGTGTTGACATGAGGGATTTTCAAAACGGATTTAGTGCATAAAGTAGATCACAGAAATATATATAGAAGAATTTTGTCTTTTTAAAAAAATCATATCTATACGGCCATTTTCTTATATATATCGGGAAAAAGGAAAACCTAGAAAGATACATTCTAAAATATTAATAGTGGTTATCTCCAGTTAGGAGGATTTAGGGTTATTTAATTTTAATTATTTTTCTTTTTATCTATATTTTTTAACTTTTGTACAATGACCATGTTTTATTTCTATAATCACAAAATAAAGAGAAAAACACTTGCCTTAAACAAGCCTCAAGGGAAAATAAATAACCCAGGAAAAATGTGCAAAATGACCAAAAATTTAACATCCTGAATATTTAAAGAATTCTCTCAAAAAAATAAAAAAGAGTGCTGTGGAAAAAATTCAAATGAGGAACCACAGGACAAAGAAATGTTTGTATACTTATACAATGTATTATTAGAAAGCAATAAAGTAATACTGAACACTGCCAAATGACAAGAATAATCATTATATAGTAAGAAGGAAGAGCAGGTTGGCAAACAGTGTTATTTTCATAAAAATATATTTATACTAGACTTACAGACTTTACTGGGTGCATGTATTTGGGTACAGATATAAATATGTGCATAGAATAAAATCTGTAAGGATAGGCTCTGAAAGGTAAATAGGTATGATGTCTGAATGGTAGGAAGACAGGTGCTTACTTTTTTTTCTTAACTTCCATTTCTCTGCAATGAAATGGTTATTTGTATAATATAAAATAAAAGGAAATACTATTTGTAATATTGCCTTGTGAAAGATTTAGCCACAAGTGAGTTCATCACATTGTATGTAATAAAGAAAAACTTAAAACAACTTAAGTACGTAAAAATAGGCTTTAAAGGTAACAGGGAGGGGTGCCCGGGTGGCTCAGTCAGTTGAGCATCGGCCTTCAGCTCAGGTCATGCTCCAGGAGTCCTGGGATGGAGCCCCGCATCGGGCTCCCTGCTCAGTGGGGAGCCTGCTTCTCCTTCTCCCTCTGCCTCTCCCCCTGCTCATTCTCTCTCTCTCTCTCTCTCAATCTCTACCTCTGTCTCAAATGAATAAATAAAATTAAAAAAAAAAAAGACAAATTCTAAACTATCTGAAAAATGTCACCCCTCCAAAAGGAGAGGGGCAGTTAAAGCTGCAAACCTGCCGGGCTGGGAGGTGGTTGGTGGGCAGTGTGGTGGGTGACGTGACCAGCGCACGAAGGTCGTCTGCGAGGGGCCGCTCCTGGCCCAGGCCCTCCTTTGGCTGCTTCTGCTACCGCCTCCTAATCGCTGAGCCCCTCAAGAGGAAGGAGAGGCTTTTGGGGGTGGTGCGCTCTCTCGGATGGCCCCCCTCCAGAAAGGCCACGGCAGAGAGGCGGGCTCTGAGGCCCCGGGCAGCCCCCTGGGCCCTTCATGTCTCCTGAGAGTTAACCACAACATTCTCTTCACTGGACTCCTGCCCTCAGTCCCTGCCCTGTCCAATCTATCTTCCAAGCCCCTGCCACCCTTCTGAAAATATAGCTAATGATTTTATTCCTGGAACCAAAACATTTTATCCCAAGTCAGTAGTTCTCAAACTTTCCCGCTGAAGTACACCAACAGCAGACAAAAGCAATGCCTTCAGCGCCCCCAGGGGACCGCGCAGCCCAAAGCCCCTGCCAGCACACCCAGGCGCTCTTTGAAGGCTTCTGTTTCCTCTTAAAAACTCATGAGAATGGCACATTCTATTCCATGATGTATCTGAATCTCCTTTAATATGAAGATGCTTAAAATTATTCACCTCAAGGAGAACTGGCGCTCCTGGAAGAGATACTGTGTTGTTTTTGTTGTTGTTGTTGTTGTTTTTTAATTATTTATTTATTTGACAGAGAGAGACACAGTGAGAGAGGGAACACAAGCAGGGGGAGTGGGAGAGGGAGAAGCAGACTCCCCGTCGAGCAGGGAGCCCGACGCGGGGCTCGATCCCAGGACCCTGGGATTATGACCTGAGCCGAAGGCAGACGCCCAACCGACTGAGCCACCCAGGCACCCCAAGAGATACTGTGTTTATCTGGAGGCTCAGGGGGTCCTCCTTGGAGAAGTACCTGTAGCCTAAAATCCAGACTCCCGATCGGCAAGGCCCCTGACAATTCGGCCCTCGCCCGCCTTTCTGCCTCCTTCCCACTGCTCCGGCACACGCTCCCCAGTCACTGGGCCACGTGCACTCCTGTCATCTCCCGATATTCCAGCTTCTTCTCGGCCTCTGTGCTCCTCAGACGCTTGCTTCCCGTGCACCCCACTCTGCGCGCTGACAGCACCCCCAAAGGCCTCAAGGGGACGCGAACACCACCTTCCACATTGAACTCTGACGGCTCTTGCCCGGTGTGCTCCTGACAGATACAACGGGGCAGATCACGCGATGCCCTGAAAACAGCCTGTGCTTTGGAACCTCCAGCTCTTGACACGAGACGAAGCACCTAATTCCTCTTCGATCTCATTTGTAAAATGGGGAATAATCGCGCTTCTCTGGCAGGGCTGTTACAGGGATAAAATCCCATCCGGACAACAATGTAGGACCCAGCACATGCTCCCTTCCCCTCCTCCCAACTCCTCCAGCATGCTATTTGCATCACTCGTGGGAAGAACATACGTTTACGCAGTCATTCTTTTGTATAATGGTTTCTTTCCCCCCCCAGATAGATCAATGGCTCCCAATGTCCCAAAGAAGCTTCTTGTATTACCCCCCTGATCTCACGGCTTGAAAGATTTTGGTTATGAAACCAAACACATTTATGGAATAGCAGCCGGCTTGTCTAAGTTCTCTATCCTCTTAAGCTTTTTTGAATACAGAGAGCGGTCCCAGCCTTTCCTCTCCTGCCTAACTTTAGGGACCGGGACTTGGGAGCCACCCATGGAGACCATAAACACCTTGAGACTACGGCTCCGTCTTCACACTTCTCACAGCACCTTACTCAGCGCCTCGCACTTAGAACACACCTAGTAACTGCTTGTGGCATAAACAAGAAGTTTCACACAGATGACGGCGGGGTGTGGGTAGCCCTCGAAATTAGCCGGTTGGTGTGCAGAAAGGGGTCATTGTTATGGGAGGCAGAGCTGGAGGCGAGCCCTTCTCCCCCCAGCCCCCCAGAGCAGCACCCCCAATTATACCAGCTGGCCTCCAACTTCAGTGTGTGAGCCGATTAAAAAGCGCCCTCTCTTCAGTGTCTGGAAACTCCTGCAAGGAAAGTTTGCTGCCCAAAGTTGGCTTTTGACTAGAGTCTTAATAAGAGGCCTCAGCAGGCTACGGCTAGAGAGACAATGTCACTTAGAGGAGCAGCTTGAAGCGGCAGTTAGGAGAAGAATTATTTTAATGAATACATTTCCTTTCAATTGTATGGGAATATCAAGATCCCATTAGAATAGGGAAGCAATTAGAACTAATAAAGATGAATGCACAGGGCTCCGTGCGTGCGGAATAACAAGCAGCCAACAAAGGGACTCCGGAGAGCCTCCTCTAATCCAAACGAACCGGCGGCCCGCCGAGGGGAAACGGCTCTGTTCAGCTGCTCAAAGCCCGTGGGTCCCGCGCATTCTGATCACGGCCAGCGAATGGCGTGAGTTGGGCCTCGGGGCTGGGGGTTGAGGGCCCCCGCCTGGGTCCTGGCCTGGCCCCTCAGGGATAGAGATGGGCTGTTGGCAGTCCCTTGGCGACGGCCATTCAGACCAGGGCCCTGGCTCTCAGCCAGCCTCACGCCTGCCCCTCGCACTGGGTCTCATTGTGTCCAGGTGGCAAATGCCTTCTTGCCAACTCTCCTTCGAGGTTTAGAGAGGGGGTGGGACGGTGGAGGAGGGAGAAGGGGGCCCTGTGCACGCCATCCCCCGCCCCCCACCCACCCCCTGCATCTCTCTCCTCCCCCCGCTGGCCAGGCTCTGCTCCTCCTCTGCGTTGGGTGTTAGGTTACAGATACTGGTGGGTCACAGGCAGCCTAACACAGAAGCACTGTTGCTTGCACAATTGCTCTTCAAACAGTAACAAACAATTTTCATTACCCAAGTCAGGTCGAATCATCCGCCCAGCCATCCTGCCTCAATCCCAGCCGCTCCTCCAGGACCCACGGCTTCACGCTCTGCCCATTCCGCTGTAACAGAATTGAGCTCCTTTTTCTCCCACCCTGGCCCAGGAATACGGGACAAAGCTCTTCCTCTGATCCCTTCTTTGAGCCGGATCGGCTTGCATGGCTGTCAAAACTGTCGGCAGAAATAGCAAAGGCACAAGCACCTGTGCAGACTGGGACTCACTCAAATCTGGGGTGACATGTTACTCAGCATCTCTGTGAAGAAGGCACTCAAGAGTTTGGAGGACTCTAGTGCCAAGTTTAGAAGGAATCCAACAAGATAACCCTGGCTCCCCACCAAAGCGTTCACTGGCCTTAGAAGGAGTGTCAGGACTTGACATTTCTTTATTTAATCTTTTTTTGGCCAGACGGTTTTTTCAACCAGGAATGTGTAAACTCGTTCCAAAACGTCTGCATGAGAGACGAGTCACACTCATTACTGAGATTTTTCTACCACTTATCTTTAAAAAAAAAAAAAAAAAAGTCTGTAACATTTTATATTTCTTAATGTAGAGCACTTTAAAAGTATGTTTACATTTATAATCTTACTTAACCTCAAAATAATTCTGTGGGGACAGGCCAAGCAAGGAGGCCTACAGATGAGGAAACAGTAGCCCAAAGAGGTTGAGTGTCCTGGGCAAGGTCACCAAATGAGTGGGTGAGGAGGGACACCAGAGCTCAGGACTTCTGACCTAGTTCAGGGCTTTGTTCTGGGACACACCTCTTCTACACCCACAGAATGCTGGACATTTCCAGGATAATTCATCCTGCAATTCTGCCTTTCCAGTGTAACTCCCTTAACCCTTTCTGCAGACTAAAAGGGGCTAAGCACTGTGGGCTTTCAAAGACTACTCTGGGCTATGAAAGATCCTCCCTCAGGAAGGTTTCAAGCAATAGTCATCAAAGTGTTTGTTTTGCTGCTTCGCTCCTCAAAGAGGTATGCATTGCCTCCCTTCTAATAGCTTAAGTAAGGGTTGTTTCCAAAGTCTGCTGGTCCTGTATAAGGTAGGCAGGATCAGAACGGTAAAAATGATGGTCTAGGTCCCTTCCGGTAGAACACTGTAGCATCCAGGGATTGGCAAATCGTAAAAACAAAGCCATTCACCTTTTATGCCGCCCCCCGCCTCTTATACCCAAAGGCCTATTCATTTAGTATTTTAAAAATCTTTTAAAAATAATTTTGAGGTATAATTTATATATTGTGAGATGCATAGATATTAAGGGTACAGTTTGACACGTTTTGACGAATACCTACACCCAAATCAAGACACAGAACATTTCCAGCACTCCCAGAAAGTTCCTGCATACCCCTTTCCAGTCAACCCCACTCCAGACCGCCACTGTTTTAATTTCTATCACCATAGATTAGTTTAACCTGTCTTGAACATCCAATTAAATGGAATCCTATTGTATGTAATCTTCTGTATCTTTCTTCTTTCACTCAACATAATGTCCGCCAGACTCATCCATGTTGTATCAGTAGTTCCTTTTTTTTTGATGTGTAGTATTACAGTATTCATTCAGTTTCTAAAATCCAGTCATATTACTGCAAATTTGTCCCTCAAAATTCTTTCCATTCAGTGTTATCTCTTGTATGCTCATTCCCATGCATCTATCTCCTGCATATCTTCTTGACAATGCTTGGATTGAGAGAATACGTAAATGAACTCTTTTATCTCTAGCACGTCCTTCTAGGTAGGAGTGGTTCTCTCTACCTTCAGGAGAAACAGATCACCAGGCAGTCCAGCATGAGTACGTGAAGACAGTCATGAGTACAGTCTTCAGAAGAGAGAGCTCTAGGTTCTTGTCTCCAGTCCAGCTCTTAACAGATGATTGGTTTGAGGCAGGTGATTTCTGTGACTATTTCCCCATTGGTAAAATGAGGGTAAAAATACCTTCTTAATAGGGATTTGTGAGGATGAAATTATATTGTACACAGGATGTTTGGCACTATGAAAACTAGTAACAGCCTCAAGCTAGACCGTAATAAACATCCTTCTGCTTCATTCACACACTTGCAGTTTTTCTAAGTCAGATACTTATGGGTATACATTTTCAGAGGTTTTTAAAGTGAAGAGCTCATGATTACATCTAGAAAAATCTGACTGTCAGATATTTACTTAAAATAAATGTTATTTCCTGTCAAAAAAAAAAAAAGCCTTTCGTCATTTATTCAGTGACAATTATATACTGAGTGCTGACTCTGAGGGGTTCTTCAAGAGTTAAAGACATAGCCTTAGCTTTTAGGATGTTTGGTTTTGGAGGGTAATAAGATAAGCACAAAAATAATTATAATACAAAGCAGAGTATGGCCAATAATAATAATTAACATCTATTAATATCATGGTTAAGAGCATGGTCTTTTGAGTCATACTAGAGGGTTCAAATCTCAGTCATGTGATGTGAAGTCAGGAAGTTACTTAACCTCTTTCTGTGTTACTTCACTTATAAAATGGGGATAATAATACCACTTATCTAGCAGGGCTGTTAGGACTAGATGAGTTAATACATGTAAACACTTAGCAGAGTATCAGCACATTAAAAATATACAATAAAATAACAGCTAACATTTATTGAACACTCAATATGTGCTGAGCACTGCGTTAAATACTTTATATGCATTACTTCATAATCCCCATAATGTTGTTACTGCTATTATATCCATTTTACTGAAAAGGTAACTGAGGGGCAGGGAATTTAGGTAACTTGCCCAAGATTACATAGCTAGCAAATAGCAAATGCCATAGGAAAGACAGATCTATAAAATGGGGATGATGATAACAGTACCTCAGTGAGAATTAAACAAACTAATATTTGAAAAGTGGTTAGAACAGAGCCTAGGATATAATAAGGGCTATATAAGTGGATGCTAAATAAATGTAAATTGCTATGGTGATTCAGAGATGGCAGTAAATAACTTCCATGCATGGAGATTAAGGAAGGCTTTGGAATAGTGACATTTAAGCTGAGCCCTGAAATAAAAGAGAGAGAGCGAGCGAGAGAGAGAAAGGGAGGGAGGGAGGGAGGGAGGGAAGAAGGGAGGGAGGGAGGAAAAAGGAGGGTGGTAGGGAAAGTGAGGAGAGAGGAAAGAACTGGGGGTATGCAAAAAGATAAAAAGTAATGGGAGTAGTTACGTTTTATTAGGTCAAAGAATCTCCCCTTTCCTCCAATCAGTCAATATTTCTGCCAGCTGTATTTTCCTTTCACCCCTGTAGAATCTGCTATCCTTGCCACCTCATCCTACATTTTACAATATTTATGGAGAGCCTGTAGGTGCCAGGCACTGTTCTAGGCGCTGGGGATACACCAATGAACAAGACAAACCAAGTCTCAGTTCCTATTCTGCACTATAAAAAGACTCCAAGCTGGATTCCTAGCTTTTGGTCGTCCCTACTTCCAAACCATCCTCCACATTGCCACCAGAGAGACTGTAAAGATAGAGATCTGGTCCGGACACTCCCTTGCTTAAACTCCCAGTAGTAGCTTCCCATCATGTTTAGAATAAATTTCAATCTCCCTAGTATCCTGTGCAAAGTTCTTCCCTGATTGGCCCTTACAGCCCTATCTCCCAGCCTTCACCTCCCTGCACTCTGCACTTGAGCCAGTAAAATCACTCAAAATCCCAGACACACACACTTAAAATAAGCATTTGCTGAAAAGACGTGGCTAGAACGCCATCCCTATTTCAACCTTGTCCATGGAAACATTTTCCATTCCGCATGCCCTGGACGAGAAAGCCCTGATTACCTTCCCCCAGCTCTGGAGCCTAAAAGGGAGCGCTGAAGGCACACTTCCCACCGCCCCTGCGTGCAACCCCAAACCCGTAGGGAGCCGGAAGGGGCGGGGCTTCGCGCGGCCCCGGGGCCACCATCTTGGCTGAGCTGGCCGGAAGTGGTCCGGCGAACCGGCGCGCGGGCGCACACTGAGGCTGCGCCGGGGCGGCGCACAGGTCTTCGGCGCCGGCGGCGTTGCGGCAAGGGTCCCGAGTCTTCTGCAGTGCAGCCCGGCATCCCGAAAGCCCTCTCTGACCTCTCCCCTGGTTCTGCTCCCGCTGCCGCAGGCTCTGTCTCCCCCCTCCGCCGGGGTTTGCGCAGCGGCTTGCACGCCCCTTGGCCCGTGTACGCGCTCTGCACCTGCCTGCCCGAAACATGTTGCTGAAACCCGAGAACGGGGCTCTCCCCATCCCTCAGGCCGAGGGGGAGAAGGATGGCGGCCGTGACGGTGAGACCCAGGCCCTGACCGCCTCTCAGAAAGAGGTCCCGAGCCCCCTCCTGCAAGAGAGCCCCATGGAGGATCTTGGCGCCCGGAGGGAGGAGGGGGCTGCGGACTCAACCATCACCCCAAAAGGCGCAAGGACCTTGGCAGCCAAAGCCTTGGCCCGGCGCAGGGCCTACCGCCGTCTGGATCGGACGGTGGCCGAGCTGGTGCAGTTCCTACTGGTGAAGGACAAGAAGAAGAGTCCCATCACTCGCTCCGAGATGGTGAAATACGTAATCGGAGACTTGAAGGATCTGTTCCCTGAGATCATCGCAAGGGCCGCAGAGCATCTGCGGTATGTCTTTGGTTTCGAGCTGAAACAGTTTGGCCGCAAGCACCACACTTACATCCTGATCAACAAACTAAAAGCTCTGGAGGAGGAGGAGGAGGAGGAGGATCTGGGAGGAGATGGCCCCAGATTGGGTCTCTTAATAATGATCTTGGGCCTTATCTACATGAAAGGTAATAGTGCCAGGGAGACACAGGTCTGGGAGATGCTACGTCGTTTGGGGGTACGCCCCTCAAAGTATCACTTCCTCTTCGGGTACCCGAAGAGGCTGATTATGGAAGATTTTGTGCAGCAGCGATACCTCAATTACAGGCAGGTGCCTCACACCGATCCGCCGGAATGTGAATTCTCTTGGGGTCCCCGGAGCAACCTGGAAATCAGCAAGATGAAAGTCCTGGGGTTCGTGGCCAAACTCCATAAGAAAGAACCCCAGCACTGGCCAGTGCAGTACCGTGAGGCCCTGGCAGACGAGGCTGACAGGGCCAGAGCCAAGGCCAGAGCTGAGGCCAGTATGAGAGCTAGGGCTAGGGCCAGGGCCAGGGCCAGTGATAGGGCTGGTATCTGCCCGTGGTGAGGGCTGGTGGAAAGGTGGCCAGCGGGGTCCTCGTGGTTATGGAAAAGCTACTGTCGGAGTCATAAGCAGTATCGTTGGGGGTAGGTCGTTAATTAGAAGTTGTATTTGTGTAACTAGGATTTAGGTTTTGTATCTTGCTATGTTTTGTTATATTTTACATACTGTTAAATTGGTATTTATAAATGAGATTGGTCTACTTTTTCCTGTAGGATTTTGTTGTCGTTTGGCTGGTTTTGTAAAATGGATCGAAAACTTTACATTTTTGTTTTGTGATCTTGAGCAAATGACGCAGCATTGTAATGCTGTACATTAATGGTTTCAAGGAACTCAGCAGTGTGATCATCTGTTACCACGAAAAAAAATAGCTGATTGGTGGCTAGCTTCCCAGTGCTTTTTGTCTATATTGTATAAAGAAAAAAGACTGACCTGTACCTCTACTTGTTAGCTATTACAGTATCTAGAGAAAAATGAAAATACAATAAATTAGAACTATACCCCGGTACACTTAATAAATTAAACATTTGCTGAGCATCTTTTGTGTGGTGTTTGGGGCATTTGGGGATAGAATGCTGAACAAGATAAAAGTCCTACATTTTGGAATGGGAGATTAAGAAAATAAACCAGAAATTACAGAGCAGCGAGTTGAAGGCTGCAGAGGGACCCCTAACCCAGCTGGGCTGATTGGGTGAGGCTTGCCTGAAATTACCTTTAGTCAGACTTTGGGGACTGAGGGAGAAGGATGGGGCATGTGGAGGGGAGGGAAAGGGAAAGCAGAAGTTAGGGGTGGGAGATGGTATTGGGAATAACTGAAGGGCACAGGTGCCCCTCAATAACATGGGAAGAAGACTTGATTCATGGTGGAGCTGGAAAACACCCTACCTTTGCCAGGGCTCTTGTTCCAGAACAACTCATTCCAGTGCATAGTGATGACTGTTAGTGTTGTGGTCCCCTCCATCTCCGTTCTCTCAACAGCTTTCTTTTTTTTTTTTTTTTTAATTTTATTTATTTATTTGACAGAGAGAGACACAGTGAGAGAGGGAACACAAGCAGGGGGAGTGGGAGAGGGAGAAGCAGGCTTCCCACGGAGCGGGGAGCCCGATGCGGGGCTCGATCCCAGCACCCTGGGATCATGACCTGAGCCGAAGGCAGACGCTTAACGACTGAGCCACCCAGGTGCCCCTCAACAGCTTTCTATCAAAGCTGTCACAAACCAAATACTGTAACAATTCAGGAACGGTGTGTCCTGTGGGTGGAGGGTACATGTGATGTCCCCTACTATCGAGAAGTTCCACTTCAAGATTTCTCCCCTGGCACTAGGCAGCCTAGGGCCCTCATCCCTGTTTCTACGTGCTGCTTTCCACCTGCCACCTCCCGTTTGGAGGAGACTAGTAAGGCATTGCTCTCATTCTTAACTAGCCATGAAGGGTCATCCACATGGCCGCTCAAGCCTCTGCAATGCCTGCCACTTTCACTCTGGGGATACATCCTATGGAAAAGATACAGAGAATAATAGGGAAAGTGGTAACCAAACCAGAGATGGGTGTAGAGGGGGCTGTGAAGCTACCCCACCCCCGCAGCTGCCATATACAGAAGAGCCGCTTTTCTGCACTTTACTGGCAGTTTTTTCCTGCTTTCAGCTGTGTTCAAATAACATTTCTGACTATGTTAAGGCTGGTGTGGAATACAAATAAATACTTTGGGACACAGGCTCAGGGATCCAGCAAACCAGACTGAGATCGAAACTATAAGCTTATGGGCAAAAAAAGTTTACTAATGAATGAAAAGATGACTTCTGGGCAGTTTATAATTCATTAAACAAACAAATACTGAGTGTTCACTATATGCCAAGGACTTCGCTGGGTTCCAGAGATTAACGTGGGAAGACTGGCTTTACCTGCAAAGAACAATAACAGTGATATTTTCTCGCATTTGTATTTTCTCACCAGCAGTGTGTGCACCTTAAGGTCAGATTACTTGGTGATTTGCCTAAGGTCACAAGTCCCTGGCCCCCCAGTCTAGTGTGTTTCATTTTAGCACATTGTTCCCCATTCCTGGCTTCCAGTATGTTGTGTGTGATTTTAGTTCTCACAATTCCAAAACACAAGCAGGGCCTGTAGAATTATCTTCAGTTCCCATTGCAGTCCTTATGGCAGTGAAATAGCATAGAAATACGCCGCCCCCCGCCCCCCCGCGTTTTACCTGTACCAGATGTGACTCTGCTGAAATTTGGATGTGTTAACACCTAGCAAAGACAGGACTAATAACAGTACCATTTATTAAACATCCAAAGGCATTTCCCCCCCTGCTTTTCACAACCTCATTGCAAAGGAGGTAGTACTAAACACCTCCATTTTGTAGAGGTTCAAGACAGTAATTCTTGCCATTTATTTAATACCTAAGGGAAGCCAGCTTTTTTATGCTTTCCATATCTTTTGATGATTTTTATTACAATTTTACAGGGTACATATCTGTTCCATTTTGCACTAAGCAAAGAGAGTCAGAAAAGCCGGAAAAGTCTCACAGATAGTGTATAATAAGGATTACAACTAAAGTCTGAGTCAAAAACTTGACTTTCACTATTTTACATTTCCTTTTTTGCGGGAGTCCTTCCAGACTTGGGTCATCTGTCTCTGGACTCACGTTCTTTCTTTAAACACTGCCGTCTCTCTGGAGATACAAACAACTATTGCGTAGCCAGGCTAATTATGACAAGACGCTGGCCTGCAGGAGGGTAAAAAGGAAGCTAAAATAAAGTTGAAGAATTATCTGCGAACGGATTCCAGCTCTGCTTACTCTCTCCCCAGTGTGCTCAGAGTGCTGACTACGTGTAGAATGTGTCTCTTTGCTCAAACTCAGCATGTTTTGCCCTTTAGAGGCCATGTTGCCTCAGTCTACTTTAGTCTGTTCTCTCCGCTAAGTCTCAAATTAAGACTTCCATGCCATGGAACAATCAAATAACATTTGCGGGCCTGCGAATATGATTCCCAGCGTTGTTTGCACATGGCTCAAAGGGCTGCCAGAACTCGTACCCTTGCCTCAGCATGAAAGACCTCCCATGTCACAAATGTCATCATCGGCTTCTCAGAAGTACTAAAAGTTTGGCCTCTGGGCCCATGTGTAGAGCAGACATTGGCCATGGCGAGGGCAAGAGATGACGAACGCCTCCTGTTGCTTATGGTCATTCACACGAGGGAGAAAAACGGCCCGGATCCCCTCTCTCGCCCTCCTTCAGGCACAAGCAGAACTAGTGTGTGTCGGGTGAAACACCGGGTGAGGAGAGCAGGGCATTGCTGTTCGGAGAGTGGGGGCAGATGGATGACTTCAAACCGTACTTATTATTATTATATGACAACTGGGAAGCAACGCCAGGAAAGGAAATTCCCTTGAAAACGGCCAATGGGAAGTTCTCAGTTCAGCCACAGCTTCCGCAGAGATCCTGACACTTACCAGGGTGGGGACTTTGGACCCACCGGAACTTGGAGAATGCATGTTTGGAAACAGGCTCAGGTTGATTACAGCCCCGGCATGGAGCCCGCACAAAATGCCCCTGAGGTGGCAGGCAGCTCATTTATAGCCCCTGTAAATCAGGCCGCAATTCACAGGCTCAATCACAGTTCCCACTTGAGATAATTATGCTCCTTGCCTTGGTCATGATGGCAACTGATGCTTGTACAAATTATTCCTCAAACCGTGCAGCCCGGCAGAGATGGTAACAATCACCTCCCAGCAGAAACACAGTGTACTGCCTAGGGAGGTTAGGTATTCTGACAAGTGTCCTAACAAAGGCCTTTTAAAAGTCATGACTCTGTGACTTTGAAAAAGGAATTCCAAACTCAGAAGTGTGAAACTCTAGGACAAAGTTTAATGGGTGATTGAAGTAGTGGTCAGCTATAATCCGCAGCCCACACCACATTCTACCGACTGAATGCAACGCAGACCCCACCCCGTTCCCAAGCCAGTCATGACCGGTAACAATAGCAGCCAGCATTTCCTAAGCCTTATGTGTCAGGCATGGTGCTAAGTCTGGCAACTGCACTGTCTCACGCATCTGCCCCACAGCCTCGTGAGGCGGGTCCTACACTGGCCAATATTACAATGCAATAGGGAAACCAGCAGGAAAGAAGAATTCCTTCCATTCCGTCAGTGCACACGTTAAATGACTAGCCCAAGCTCATGACACAGCTAGTGAGCAGCAGATATAGAACTCGAACTTAAATCTTCTGGGTTCCTATGGGCATTCCACCCTTCCGGTCTTCAGAAGGCTCTTAGGGGAGCGACCAACCTCCCTTTGGGACAATGGGGCTGAGAGAGAAGGAAAGAAAAGCTCTCATCCTGCTCATTTATACCATAACCTAGAGCACGCAGGCTAGAGAGTAGAGGCAGTGATGAGGGAGAGGGGCACGTTGGCTTCTCTGGTTGTAGGGTTATGGGTCTTTTGTCACAAGAAGGGAGAGGAGCCCATTTTTGAGCAAAGACACCTCTAAGCAGCAGCTCCGTGGTCCCAGCAGTGAGGGAATTCGTGCAAGGGAAGCAGCAGCCTCGGCCTGAGAATATTCAGGAGCCCTACTGGGTGTCGAACACGGTGAGGGACAGCCACATTACCTGAACCAGGGGGACAGAGGAGAGCTGAAAGGGAAAGCTCCTGGCCCCTGGAGCAGACAAACCTGCATTCTAGTCCCACTCTCTGCCGCGTGATAGCATGCGGCTCCCGCGGAGCTACCCAACCTCTCTGAGCTTTGGTTTCCTCATCTTTAAAACAGAGAGAATGCTACCTACCTCAAAATCTGTGAAAACTGAATGAGGGGATTACAAGCGCCTACCACAGTATCTGGTACGTGGTAACTATCAGTCTCATAAAATGTATTCACTCATTCAACAAATATTGTTTGAGCATCTTTTTTTTTATTATGTTATGTTAATCACCATACATTACATCATTAGTTTTTGATGCAGTGTTCCAGGATTCATTGTTTGCGTATAACACCCAGTGCTCCATGCAGAACGCGCCCTCTTTAATACCCATCACCAGGCTAACCCATCCCCCACCCCTCTCCCCTCTAGAACCCTCAGTTTGTTTCTCAGAGTCCATCTTCTGTACATACTAGGTAGTGAAATTACAGCAGAGAACAAAAGGGACAACAATCCTTGCGCTCCCAGAGCTTACATACTAGTATAAGGGGACAGGTAATAAAGGATAAAAGTGTAACACATAGCATGGCAGGTGGAGATCTGTGTCATAGGAAGAGATGAAGCCAGACCAGGAAAAGGGTGCCAGCAGGGTGTGCAATTTAAAGTTGCTTGGTTGGGGCCCCTGGGTGGCTCAGTGGGTTAAGCATCTGCCATCGGCTCAGGTCATGGTCCCAGGGTCCTGGGATCGAGTCCCGCATCAGGCTCCCTGCTCAGCGAGGAGCCTGCTTCTCCCTCTGCCTGCCGTTCCCCCTGCTTGTACCCTCTCTCTCTCTAATAAATAAATAAAATCTTTAAAAATAAATAAATAAAATAATAACATTGCCTGGCTAGGGAAAGCCTCACTGAGAAGTGATATCCGAGTCAAAACTGAAGGTGATAAGCAGGGGGCCCACCAGCTGTCTGGGGGGACTGCAGAAGAGGGGTGCCGGCAGACGGCACAGCAAGTGTGAGGGCCGAGCGGGTGCTGAGAAGTAGCTCCCAAAAGCAGAGTGAGCCGAGCGGCAGGGGTCAAGGAGAAGGCCATGCGTTCCTTGCCCCGAAGGAGCGGGCTCAAGGGCCTAAAACAATGAATGGATGCGAGTCTGCACCCAAGAATCGCTGTGGGAGTCTAGCAGGGGAAGAAACCACAGCGGCCTTTGGCCTTAGGCCTGGCTGAGGCTGCCTTTGGGCCCAGAAGGGGAAGGAAAGAGAAAATATTCTTTCTTCATGGCTTTTGTTTTTTTAATTACAAATGCTTGTAGTGGGATATTTGGAAAGTTCTGTAAAAATATAAAGACGAATATGAACTCTCGGGGATACTGGCACCCAGAGGCAATCATGGTTAATGGTGCAGCATGGTCTTTATATCTATCGCTAGTGTATTTCGTTTTCACCTGCTGAGGGTATAAATGATTTGTTGCTACTTTAACAATGAGTTACAATGACAGTGAGCCCCATTCCTTGCAATATTTCCCTCAAATATTTCTGGGAGCTCCCAATGGGGCATCTCCAATGATGTCACAAATTCGTCTATCCACAGCAGTCACCATGCGGGGCGCACGGAAGCCCATGAAAGGAACCTCTGCTAGAGATGCTCCTTGTGGGGTGCCCCCCCCGCCATATCCATGACTGCTACCTCTTGTGATGCCCCCAGGATTCTAGAGAGCTGCTGTGTCTTTGTAGGGGTGGACAGAGTATCTTGCTCCCCCACTCTGTGCCAAGGTATGTCCCCTGGGTCCCAAAGCAACAGTGCCAGACCCTCTCCAACCTCCTCTGGAAGCCTGCTTATCTATGCTTGCCATCTCCGGCGAGTAACTCTCCAAACTTGAGCTGAAAATAGTCAAGTCTCCTGTACAGGGACCAGTCCAGGCTTCCCTCTCCTCCGCAATTCCTCTCCTCAAACCTTAGGAGAAAAAGGAACGCAAAGGCTGTCCCTCTCTTCCAAGGCATGGCTACTTACGTTGCTGAACCAGAACAGTGAACATCTGCATTCAGGCTGACAGTGACTCCACGTTTTCAGGCTTATGTTGCTTTTTCCCAAAGAAAAGGCTACCCCAAACCTGAACTAAATGCTCTCCCTCTAGCAAACTGCTAGCAACTATAGTTCTCTCCTCCCCTCTTTTCCCACCTGCTCAGCCATGTTGTCTTTTTTCTTTTTTTTTTTTTTAAGATTTTATTTATTTATTTGAGAGAGAGAGAACATGAGCTGAGGGTGGGGGGTAGAGGAAGAGAGAAAAAGCAGTCTCCCGGCTGAGCAGGGAGCCCGACCCTCGGCTTGATCCCAGGACCCTGGGACCATGACCTGAGCCAAAGGCAGACGCTTAACGACTGAGCCACCCAGGTGCCCCTGCTCAGAATGCTTCCAAAACCAGGAGAGTTATATAGTGTTAGGGATGGCTAGGATTTAGGTAAAATGTTGGAATGGGGAAAAGGATTGCAGGCAGGGGAAACAATTCCAGCAAAGGTAGGGTAGCAGGAGTGTGCACAGTGTCCAGGGACCGGAAGGTTGGAGCGGAGTCTGTGGAGGAGAGGAGAGGGCGCTGGGGCTGAAGGGAGCAGTGGGGGGCAGTGGCGGAGGTGGGCACCGAACACATGGCGGTGCTCTAGGAAGGTGGACTGGCTGGTCAGGAGAGGGAAGCTGGGGACAGCGAGGCCAAGGGGGAGGCCAAATAGGAGCTGATGACAGTCTGACCAGCAGGAATGGGAGTGGCAAAGGCCTGGTTGGGGGACTAACTTGGAATGATTTGATAACCGATTAGCTGTGGGAAATGCAACAGAAAAACATATGAAGCATGACTCAGCAATTTCAAGCTGGAGTGATTGGAAGAAACTGGAGTTGTTCATCAGAACAGCTGAACGCCCAGAGGGAGCTGGCTTGGGATCAAGAGATGGATATGGCTTCAGGCACATTGAGTCTCAACTCCTCAGCTGGACATCCTATGGACACTTAGAGATGGAACAGAGGAGGGACACTGAGGCTGCAGGTAGATGCTCTGAGTCAGCCTCTTAGAGCACATGGCCCAAACCATGGACTTTCTGAGTGGGAAAGTGTCTAGAGGAGGGGAACAGGAACTCGACCCACCTCTCTCCTGGCCATGTGGGAGAAAGCAAGGATCTTCAAAGTCCCAACAGATTACAAAGAAATGCAGTCCTGCCCCCACAGTTGTCTTTTGGGTCCTGGTTCTGGATCCATCTTCTAGATTTACTTCTATGAATGATCTGGAGGGGACTAAGAAGAAGGTCTCGGCATGGCCAGGGGGTCTCGAAACTGGGGAAAGAGAAGCTGCAGTTTGTTGCAGCTGGGTGTCAAGTAAGGGTTGGCCAAGTTTCTCCGTGTGCATTAAAAACAGAACTTCAAACAACAGAGTCACACTGCAGCTGGAAGGACTATGACAGACCCAAGCCAAGACTTAAATGAGCCAATGCATGGGATTCCAGACTTAGTAACCTTTCTCTCCCTGCTTTCCAGCAGACCTTCTTGTTTCGAAAGGAACTTTCCAGGCAACACCACACCTTTAATCGGACCTGAGACATCTCCACAGCACAAGATATACTCCGAGGACCAGAGGTTCTCACTTGGGGAGAACCCACATGTTCAGACCTCACCCAGACACAAACATGAACTTGGCACACACACATAGATATATCTCCTCCGACTCCATGGAAGACATGAAGAAAAAATATCACTTGGCAACTATCATAGACCAGGCACTTTGCCTAGAGCTCTCCAGGTATTTTTACCTTTAGTTTCACAACAACTGTCAGACAAAGACATTATTTTCCTATTTCATAGAAAACTAAGGCTCAGAAAAATTAAGTATTTGGCCCAGGATCATATGCTTGGAAAATGGCAGATGGTTCCTGACCCAGGTCTGCCTGTGTACTCATGTATTCTTCCTCATTTTTCACCTATGAATGTGCAACAGACACACACACAAGCCCATCCATCCTCTCTGGATGTACAAAATCCCCATAGAACGTAAGCTCCTTGAGGGCAGGGATCTTCATTTTGCTCACTGATGTATCCCAGGCATCTGGAACAATGTCTGGCACAGAGGACACACTCAGTAAATATTTTGTGGCCACTATTAAATGAATTGAAGGAATACACACGTATATAACACTAACCTATGCACACACACACACACACACACTCATTCACTCACCTTCACATGCACTTACAGACATATCAAATTCACCACCTGAAAGGCGATCCCAGGGGAGAGGGACCCAGCTCTCAGAGCTGCCCAGACCTCAGCCTCATGGGCCCACAGCTGCTCTCCCAGCCTCCTCCCTGCAGCGGGCAACTGGCTTCAGCACAGCCCACCTCCTTCTTTCCCAGCTCAGTCAAAACAAAGAATTCTTCTGAAAGATCTTTACTAAGAGAGAAAGCAGAGAAAAATAAATCAAGAAACTGCAAGCTCCTGAGTGGATGAGTTGACAGAGCCAGCTTCTTATCCTAAGCCATGCCCTCCAGTCTGGCCCCGGCCTGGCTCGGCCGCTGAGGCACTCGGCTCACGGAGCCCGGGCCCTGCTTGGATGCTCTGCCAACAGCTCCGATGCTGGGCCTCAGGGAGGAGGCAGTTGGCGCAGCTGCTCAATCTGGAGGATTCTCTCTCTCTCTCTCTCCAGATACTGCTTCTTCTGCTTTCAGGGCATAGACCCTCCGCCACACTGGCCTTGAGCAAACTGCAATTTTACACCCTCCTTGCCATCTGCTGTGCCCTGGGTTTGTAAACCAGGCTGGCCCAACCCAAATTACTCAGTAGGACTTTGTCAGTCCCTTGATTAAAACCCCAACAACCCTAATTCCTTAGAGCCTCGAGGCTCTGCCTGGGGTGGCTCCTGCCTACCTCTTGGCCTCATCCCATTCTACCCCTTCACCCAGTCTCCAGTCACATTGACAGAGCTGTTCTGATGGATGTACCAGAGCCCAGGATTTCAAGGACCGACTAACCCAGATACCTCAGACGATTCCAGATCAGACCCCAGACTAGTGCATCAGCATCACCAAGGCCTCTGAATTAAAATGTAAATTCTGGGGGCCCATGGGTGGCTCAATCGGTTGAGCATCTGACTCTTGATTTCGGCTAAGGTCCTGATCTCAGGGTCTTAAGATCAAGCCCCATGTCCGGCACCTAGCTCAGCAAGGAGTCTGCTTGAGATTCTCTCTCTCCCTTTCCCCTTCTCTTGCTCGTTCTCTCTCTCTCTCAAATAAATAAATAAATCTTAAAAAAAAAAAAAAAAAGTAAATTCTGAGCCTGCCCAAGCCCTGCTGAATCAGACTCTCTGCAGGTGAGGCCCAGAATCCAGCACTTTTAACAAGCTCCGGGGGCAATTCTCACACTCCAGAGTCCAAGAAGCACACCCCAAATCTACTAAATTCCACACCTATCTCCATGCATATATAATAATAACGAAAACATTTACTGAGCACTTACTATGTGCCAGGAGGCCTTTGCATGTATCGGCCCGTTAACCCTCACACTGCTGTGAGGGACGAGTTCCCGCCTTCACACTGACGTGCCCGAGCGCACGCAGCTGCAGGTGGGGAAGACAGGACTCGAACCCACGCCCCGTGACGCCCAAGCCTGCGTGCCACCAGCGCACTCTTTCTGGGACACGCACGTGCGCCGCCACACTCCCCGCGGACTCCCACACCCGCCACACGTGGGACCCGCACCCCTCAGAGCTGCTGACGAGAGGAGACAGAGGCCAGGGTATTTTCGAAGGCTCCCGCTTTCTTTCCCGGCGCAAGGCTGGCACGCACAGAGCTGAGCCGAGGGAGCCAGCAGCCACAGGGGCCGGGCCGTTGGCGAACCGCGGCTGCAGGGCTCTGGCAGCGCCCACGGGCCCTGAGGCTCGGCCCTGCCTGCCGCAGTGCTCGTGCCCGCTACCCGCCTCAACTGCCGGGCGCCCTGGGCCCTGCGCGCCCGCCTCCGCCGCCCGGCTCCCGAGCCCCGAGCCCCTGACGGGGCCCTGCTGGAATGCTGCAGCTACGGAGCAGATGTGCTCGCCGCTCTCTCCAGAAACTAGTCTTCTTAGGAATCCTGCCACGGGGGAAAGGCGGGGGGCGGGGGGGGGCGGGCATTGGAAAAACAACCGAAATACCATAACGCAGAAAAGTGATCCAAATAAAAAGCAGCAACTGTGTATCTGGAAGGAATAAACTGAGAAGGAGAGGCGCAGAGTCGAGCAGCGTGGCCACGAGGCTGCCAACCTTGGCGGCCGGGGGGGAGGGGGGGAGCGGGGGGGTGCTGGGGGCTGGGCGACAGCCGCCAACCGGCCACAGGGCTGCTCTGGCCAGGGGCCGGGGTGCGGGTGCGGGGAGAGCGTCTGGGCTGACTCACGGGCATGAAGAGGGGATCTCAAGCAGCAGCGTCTTCCTTCCCAGGGCTCCAGGCGCTGTGTTCTTCAGTTCCCAAAGCGCCAGCATTCGAGACCTATCTAGAGGGTCCTTTTCGCCGCTCTCTGCTTGGGGCCATGGAGAGAGCCAGACCAGCCTCACTGGTATTCTGCGCATGGGGAGAGAGGACTTTCTCAGGAGAGGGCTGGGATGCTCTGACAGTGGAGGAAAAGAGGTGGGAAGATGTAGTTTGAGGCCACAGAATGCAGAATCAAAACAGGCTCCCACCCGGGTCCCTCCTGATGAGCAGTGCAAATGTGGGCAACTCGCTTATCTGCACAGGGCCCAAACTGCCTCCCTGTAAAATAGGTGAATTCAAGCTTTCTCTGCACACCTCAGGGTCAAACGGGACCAATGGATGGACAAGTTATCAAGGCTTGGCTCCAGCACAGAAAGGGAGATGGTGGTATGTCACAATATCTGGAGGTGAAGAATCAGGTTTGAGACCTACTCACTAGCCAGGAGACCTTGGAGTAGACACCTAACCTCACTCTGCTTAAGAGAGACGAAGCCGAGATGAAAAGCTGTTGAAAAGCTTTTAGGGGCGCCTGAGTGGCTCAGTCATTAAGCATCTGCCTTCGGCTCAGGTCATGATCCCAGGGTCCTGGGATCGAGCCCCACATCGGGCTCCCTGCTCGGCGGGAAGCCTGCATCTGCCTCTCTCACTCCCCCTGCTTGTGTTCCCTCTCTCTCTCTGTGTCTCTGTCAAATAAATAAAATCTTAAAAAAAAAAAAGAAAGAAAGAAAAGAAAAGCTTTTATAAGCAGTAGCTGCTATCAACTCTCACTCCTAAGCCATGTACCAGGTACAGAACTGGTGTCCATATATTTCTGTGAGGTATTATTCCCATTCTACAGATGGGAAAACAAGGCTCAGGAAAGTTAAGGAACTTCTGAAAACCTGCGGTTGCAGGACTGGACCCAAGGCTGTCTGGCTGTTGCAATGCAGTGGGCAGGGATGGGCAGCATTACAGTTGGTAAGCTGAGGGAGGAGAAGGAGTCCTGGCAGAGGAGACGGCTGGGGGTATTTGGCAGCGGGGGGGGGGGGGTGGGGAGAGGGGGCTGGGACGCTGTTTGGGGTCGGCCACTGCAGGAGGCTTGGTGGAGTGAGGTGCCCAGACCTGGAGGAACTGAAGCCCCCAGTGCCCCATGACAAGCTGGATGTGAAGTGCCCAAGGGTTCAAAACCGAAATAATCCACCATGAGAGAGATAGCCAGGCAGGTCCTGGGGAACAAAGCAGGAAGTATGAGAGCTGCTAAGTAGGTCAGCAGAGCATCAAACTGTTGAGCGAGACAGGTGAGGAGCTGGGAACAAGCTGGATTGTTAACAGGGCAACCACAGATAAAAGGAGGCCCGCATAGGTCCCTAGGATGGTGCAGGAATAAACTCCATGCCCATTGGTGAGGACTCATCCTACATCAAATGCTCTGGGAGACTACAAGGGCTTTTGGATGGATGCCTTATTAAGGCCTAGGCTCCAGCACAGAAAGCGAGATGGTGGTATGTCACAAGATATGGAACCAAAGAATCAGGTTTGAGACCCACTTACTAGCTATGTGACCCTGGAGTAGACCCTTAACATCTCTGTGCTCAAGAGAACCAAAGCCTAGATA
>NC_138369.1:119006821-119032719 GCF_054177405.1 Leptonychotes weddellii | reverse complement strand
GCATTGTGGGAAGGCCTGGGTCATGTCCTGGTGGGGGCCACCTAACAGGGCCCGGGTGTGGGGCCAGCAAACCCCCCCATGCTTGAAGCGCCACCCACGGCAGGGAGGCATCTGCCTTCTCAGCTTATTAATTTCAAACCCAGCACCTGGGGAAAATTACCTCCCCTCCCCCTCTGTTTTCCCCACCTCCACGTAAATCAGATTCACACTTTCTCTACTGAAGGGAGAACAGAAAGGACCTCCTTTGGGTGTGTGCAGGTCTCAAAACAAAGGGAGAGGCCCCGAGAGACTTGGCATTGAACTCCGCCCTCCACCCCATTTACCATGTTTACTTTCCAGGATTCTCGGTCAGGAGACGTCACTTTATCACCTATCTAGCCTCATCATTTACTCTTTTTGAGCCTCAGCGGGCTCATTTGTGAAATGAAGATAACAATATCACCCCACAAGGTTGTTTGTGGAGAGGAGGAAACAGGATGAGGTATGACAAAGTGCTTTTGTAAACTACAGAGCACCACACAATAATGATAATTATTATGATTAGTATTACAGAACTGCAAGTGCTATAAAAACAGCCACGGTCCCTCAGAAGTCCCCCCACAAAGCCCGTGTATGTTTCTAGACTGGAGTCTCTGTCTCTTGCTGCCTGATCCTGCAGTGGGGGGTGGCCAGGGTGGGCCTGGGGGTGGTCAGGATGGGGCAGGGTGAGAGGGCAGCCCTGGCATCATTATCATCCAACCTCCAGCAAGAGGACAGGGATTATAACCCCTAAAGAAGAGTGAGGTGCTCTCCCTCAGGGACTACCTCACTCCTCCAGAGCCAAGTAGACATACAGAAAGGGAGAAAAGGAGGGGTAGGTAGCCAACCTGAGGTCGCGTGACTTCCCCAAAGCCAGCCCCACAGGCAGGGCCCTAAGAGCAAAGCACCAAAAGGGGCCAACCCCAAGGTCCTCCCCAAACCCCAGGAGCCCAGTTCGGGAGGGCCCAGGGTGACAGAAACCCCAACGATAGCTGTTGCTGGTAAATCCTGTGTTAGTTGCCTTCTGTCCATTTTTTCTCATTTGACCCGAATCATAGCCCCACCAGACAGGGCGCCATTTGTCACTTTCCTGAGATTGCTCATTTAGTTAGTGGCAAAACCGGTCAAGATTTGAACAAGGTCTGATTGGGCCCAAAGCCCAGAACCACTTTACCCACTGCCTGCTTCTCTGTGGGCTGGCCCAAACATGGCAGGGTGGGCTGGGCTAGCTTCGGGGTGGGGTCCCCAGGCACCCCATGGAGAGAGAGAACCTAAGAGGAAAGGAAGATGGCTTGTTCTCAGGAACTGCACCTCTGGACACTAGCGCACCCTGCACACACCAGGCTCAGACCACAAGGTGGCCCTGCCCTTGTGCCTGCCTGCGACAAATGTCCAGGGTGACTTGTCTCCAAATGTTGGGGAGGCACTGGGGAGTTCCGGAAGGAGGCCTTCCCACATCCCTTCCTGCAGAACAACAGGAATCGGATTATGGAGGCCAAAGGACCCTGCTCTCGAAGAGGAGGACACAGCCCTTCAGGCTTCCACTCCCAGGCTGGCTGTGGAAAAAGGTGTCCAAGTCCTCATGCCAGGGAAGGGGCTGGCCAGCTCGCCAGGGTGGCCTGCTGCGCATCCCCAGCTCTGTTGGCATCATCCCCCAGGAAGGAGTAGGGATGAGGGGGCCTGGACTGAGGGAGAGGATGAAGCAGTGCAGATCAGACTTATGGTTTGTGTTGGGATGGGTCACCCCAAAAGGAATTTTTCCTTCCATTTATTATAAAAGCCATACAGACGTATTGCAGAAAATTTGGCACAGAGAAGAAAAAGACTTATCTGTAATTTCACCACCACAACACAACCCCGGTAACATTCTCGCGTAGTTCCTTCCCTGATCTCCCACCTCTTTTTTATTTTTAAAGCTTTTAATAATTGTAATTATGCCATTTCCAGAATGTGCATCTGGATTTTCCCACCACTTGTCATGATACTACAATTTTCTTCCCATGTCACCTGCAGTTGGCCTGTCCTCTGCACGGCTGCATGTGAGTCTGTCGTGTGAGGGAAGACAAAGGCTTTCACCGTCTGATTTAAGCATGCTTGTATGTGAAGTCTTACGAAAGTAGAAAGCTTGAATCACATTTAGCCAAGCCTTTCATAAACCACCTATTTTGAAAAGAATAAAATTATATGGACTCAGAGGTGGTCCAGAAAATCCAGGCAGCCCTTGGTTGTGGCAGACTGGGGAGGGGTCCTTTTAGCAGGGGAGGTACCGTGGGGGGTGGGACTGGGTCACCTGCCAGCAACCCAGGAAGCACAAAAATCAGGCCCCTGGGCCTGCTGTCCTTTCCAGAGCCTTCCTGCACTTGTTAGGGGCCTGCCTGGGAAGGTACCCCCCAAACGCCATGGCCCACTGCTTAGAGTGCAGCACAGACCCCAATCATCCCCACTTTGGGGCCCAGCCCAGCAGTCTGCTCAGGGCTGCTCTCAAACAGACACCCTGAGGTTTATTCAGTACTTATCAAGGGGTGCTGAATGAATCATAAGTCCTGTTGCAAGCAGGAAGAAACCATCCCTGCGCCCGGAAGTTTATATTCTCGTTACTGAAGAATTTAAAATGAAGTCAGTGTAGGCAGGTGGTCAATGGCTCACAGTCTGGAGTCAGACTTAGCAGGGTTGAAGGCTTCCCCATGGCTCCCCTCCATTTATTGAACAAGTAAGTTACTCTAACCTTTCTAAGCCCCACCTTCCTCATCTGCAGAATGGGGTTAATCTAATTTACCTTGCAGAGTTGTGGTAAGGATTAGAGACAATATATGGAAAGTGCCAGACATTTGGTAGGCTTTCAGAAATGTTGGTTATAATTAAAGTAGCACAAAACACGTGTAAGATGCTACAGGGGCGCCACATAAAGCAAGGGGGTCAGAGCATTGAGGGGTGATGGAGTGAGTTCTTCCAGAGCAGAAGTTTCTCAACCCTGGCTATGCATAAGAATGATGGGGCGGGGGGCGGAGGGGGGGGAAGGCTTTGAAATTATGTAAATGCCCAGGCCCCACTCAGGCCAATAAAGCCAGAATGAGGCCCAGGGCTGGGTATATTTTTAAAACACTGCCCAGGAGAATCTGTGTGCATTCGGAGTTGAGAACCACTATTCTAGGAGGTGTTTGAAATGAGATTTGGAAGGGAAAGGTAAGGAACCCAGCATGCATTGAGTTAACTTGGATATGCTAGGTGCTCGCACAATTCAGCTCATCCAGGTTCTCCCAAGAATCATCAGAAGGAGGTACATTGGATTCCATTTGAAGCAAAGGGAAGGAGAGGTTTAGAAAGGCCACTGAAATCTGCCTAGGCACTTTTTACGCATGATGCCCTAGAATAGCACTGTCCAACAGAGATATAAAAGGAGCCATGAATAGGGGCCATTTCAAATTTTCTAGTAGCCATGTTAAAAAAATTAAAAAGAAACAGGTGAAATTAATTTTAATAGTGTGTTTTATTTAACCCAATATATGCAAAATATTATTATTTCAACATGTAATCAAAAATAAAAATTATGAATGAGATATTTTACATGACTTTTTTCAGACTGAGTCTTCCAAATCTGGTATTTTACACCTTCCCGCACATCTCAGTTTGGTCTGGTCACAAGGGCTCAACATGTGGCTAGTGGCTACAGTATTGGACTGGCTAAAGGGACAGTTGACCTGGAATCCCCCTGGGCAGATAGTAAGAGGCGGTGGGAAAGACCTATGGGTGGGGGCGGGTTGAGGAGTTTCAGGATTAGCCAAGAGGTTCCTAAGCGAGAGAGTGACCTGTGACCCAGTGGCCGAGATGACCCTGATGGCTAGGGAGTTTGGAGATGACCCACCAGCCAGAAGAAGTCTGACTGGACAGCCACATGCAAAAGAATGACGTGGGACCCTTATGTTATGACACCATGCACAAAGATCAACTCAAAATGGATTAAAGACTTAGACATAAAACCTGAATCTGTAAAACTCCTAGAAGAAAACCTCCTTGACACTGGTCTTGGCAATTCATTTCTGGAGCTGACACCAAAATTACAGGCAACAAAAGCAAAAATAAACAAATGAGGACAACATCAAACTAAAAAGTTTCTGCACAGCAAAGGAAACAAGGAATAAAATGAAAGGGCAACCTATGGAATAGGACAAAATATTTGAAAGTCATATATCCAGAAAGGAGTCAATATCCAAAATATACATGGAACTCTCACAACTCAATAGCAAAAAAAAAAGAGTAACCCAATTAAAAAATGGGCAAACAACCTAGATATTTTTTTCAAAGACATACAAATAACCAACAGTTATGTAAAAAGATACTCAACCCTCACTAATCACTAATCATCTGGGAGATGCAAATCAAAACCACAATAAGGGCGCCCGGCTAGCTCAGTAGGTAGAGCACGCAACTCTTGATCTCAGGTTTGTAAGTTGGAGCCCTGCGTTGGGTGTAGAGATTCTTTAAACATAAAATCTTAAGGAAAAATAAAACCCACAATGAGATATCAGCTCACAGCCATTAGGATGTCTATTATCAAAGACAGAGATAACAGGTGTTGTCAGGACGTGACGGAAAGGGAATCCTTGTGCACTGTTGGTGGGAATATAAATTGGTACAACCATCATGGAAAACAGTATGGAGGTTGCTCGCAAAATTAAAACTAGAACTACCATTTGATCCAGTTATCCCACTTCTGGGTATATATCCAAAGGAAATGAAATCACTATATCGAAGAGAAAGCTTCACTGCCATGTTCATTGCAGTATCATTCACAATAGCCAAGGTATAAAGTGTCCATTGACAGACGAATGGATAAGGAACATGTGACATATGTATACATATAGATATATATACACTTCAGATATACATAATATATGATATATATACACAATGGACTGTTATTCAGCCATAAAAAAGAAGGAAATCCTATTATTTGCAATAACATGAATGAAAGTAGAGGGCATTATACTAAGAGAAATAAGTCAGACAAAGACAAATACTTATGGTATCACTCATAGGTGGAATCTAAAAAAAAGTCAACCTCCTAGAAATAGTAGAATGATGGTTGCCAAGAGCTAGGAGGTAGAAGAAATGGGAAGTATTGGTCAAAGGGTACAAACCTTTAGTTATAAACTGAGTAGGTCCTGGGGATCTAATGTACAGCATGGAGATTATAGTTAATAATACTGTACTGTATACTTGAAATTTGCTAAGAAAGTAAATTTTAGGCCTTCTCACCCCATAAAAGGTAAGAAACAATGCGGGGTGAAGGATGTGTTGATTAACTTGATTGTGGTAATCATTTCACAATGTATGCATATATATATCAGATCATTGTGTTGTACACTTTAAATATATACAATTTTATTTGTCCATCATACCTCAATAAAGCTGGGCTGGGGAAAAAGTCCAAAAAGAAGGAGACCCCAGCAGGCGACTAGCCCCGTAAGTAGGATGGGGAACCTTGGCCCCTGCCCACAAGGGGCTGGAGGAGACCCCAGGCAATGGCTGCTAAGTGTGAATTTACAGGTTGAGAAACACTGTTTTACCGCTCTTTTGGTTTGGTTTCCCACTCACGGGAGCAGACTTACACCAGATCCATCCCCCGCTCCCCGCTGCAGCCCATAAAGGGTAGTGGAGCTGAAGTTAAAATAGTTACATGAAACCCACCTCATTTGAAAGGGCACCTGCTTTAAAGGCCAAATTTCCTGAGCCCAGGTTTATACATTAAGCTACAGAAAGACCTAATTAATTCAGACCCCACTGACTCTGAATTTGGGATAAAGTCAGCCTCAGGCTGGTCTGAAATCTTTCCTTTTGCACTATCTATGAAGAAATGGTTTGCTAAGCAAATAAATAGTGCAGGCCAGTTTACAGAGGCAAGTCTGGTTTACTTAAAACTGTTTTTAAGAACTTTAAGAATCGCTTTAGCAGCCTCATTCACAGACCGTTAATGAGATAATTACAGCTGGCCCTCATCTATTTATTTCAACATTTCAGTTATCCAAGCACCTTCATACACATTATTTGATGTGACGCCCTTGGGTCACTGTTATTTTTCAGTCTCCAGCAACTGACTTAAGGCTTGTTACATAGTAGGCTCTTCATGGTTGCTAGGTGAACGGAGGCAAACGATAGTAGTCCCGTATTCCAGGAGAGAGAAATGAGGCTCAGTTTTGTGTATACTGTAACTTGGTGTGTCCCTACAGCTGGGTAGTAAGTGGTAAAATTGGGGTTTGAACCATTCCTTGCTTTCTGGATCTTTCTTCTCTATTATACAGTAGTCCCCCCTCCCCCTTATCTGCAGGGGATCCATTCCAAGGCCCCCATGGATGCCTGAAACTGCAGATCGTACCAGACCCTATAGATCCTATGTTTTTCCTGTTCAGACATCCTTATAATAAAGTTTAGCTTCTAAATTAAGCGCAGTGAGAGATGAACAGCATTAAGTAATAATAGAACAATTTTACTGTAACAAGTTATGTGAAGGTGGTCTCTCTCCCTCTCTCTAAATATCTTCTGGTACTGTACTCACCCTTTTTCCTGTGGTGATGGGAGGTGGTAACATGCCTACGTGATGAGATGAAGCAAGATGAAGGACATCCGGGCACTGTAGGCATTGTGACCTAGTGTTAGGCTACTTCTGACTTTCCGAGGGTCGTCAGGAGGGTCTTCTGCTTCCAAACTGGCCATGGCTGACCGTGGCTAACGGAAAACTGCAGAAAGCAACATCGGGGTTGAGGGGTCGTCTCTGGACTGTTCTCAGGATTGTTGCTTGACAGCAGTTTATTAGCAGAGTTTGAGAGAGTCTGTTTTTAGGAACAACAATAAAAAACCCAATTTTTCTTTTGTACATAGATTTTCATCCAGGTAAGGGGATTGATGAGTCCTGGAACCAGCGGCTTCCCACCGCCCAGGGGCAGTCCCCTTCTGTCTGGATCATGGGTGGCCTTTTTGAGCAGGCCTGACTATGACACAGGCCGCCCGCCAAGCGTGGCCACTGGGATGTCAGGGCCAGGGTTGGCGGGGGTGGGGGGGGTTGGGGGGGCGGAGAGCTGGAAGAAATGGGAACTGCTGTAAACTGATCTGGGCTGGGGCCCCTCCAGGGATGGCTTCCCAAGGCTCCAGCCTCCCCAGAAAGGACGGTCTCTGTCCTCTGGGTCTCCCCTGCCTCCGGACTGGGGGGAAGAGGTTGGTGAAGCGAGGAAGACGGTTGCTGTCTCTCCCTGCTCTTTGTGCTGGAGGCTCTGCCGGCTTGGAACACTGCACAGGGGAAAATTCCCTGACCGTGAGATCTGCAGGCTGCAGGGTCCCCCGGGAAGGCCGGGCCTGGGGCTCTTTCGTGCTGCAGCTGGGAAGAGGGGTTGGGTTTCAGTGAGCTGGACTGGGGGAAGGCAGCCTGCCTTCCAGGCAGTGAGGGAGCTGGCCCTGCGAGCCAGTGGTGCCGACAGCTTCCTGTCGCGAGCTGGGGGTCCACGTGACCGCTCCCCGCTCCGTGGATCAGAGGGTGAAAGGCCCAAGGAGAGAGAGAGCAGGAGGGGCACCCGGGCGCTCTCTGGCCTGGGTGGAGGAGTGGGAGGTGAAGCATCAAATCCTTTCTCACTGAATGAATTCTGCTGGCTCCTTGTCACATGGCCCAGCAAGCCACCTCTGGGGTGGGAGGGGGAAGAAGGAGGGTGTGGTGAGCCCTGGCACTGACTGGGGCCGTGGGCCACCCCCAACCTGGCCACACACATCCGCACCATGTCGACAGGGAGGGAACACGGTAGCTGCAGACCTACTCAGTGAAGAGGAGACAGGCTCTGACTGTGACAGGGGACAGATGGGTGACCAGGCTGGGCTGAGGGCAGTGCATGGGGCTCGGACCTCCCTGGCCTCTCCCCGAACTGCTCCCTCCGGGCCAAGGCCCCATGTATCAGGCCTGGTTTAGAGAGGCCCTGTTCTGTTCAACAAGCATTTATTAACCACCTACTATGTATGGCGGTGGGCTCAGAGACAAATCAATTACAGTCCAGTGCAAATTGTCTTAAGCAGATAGACGTGAGATGATAAGGTCTGAGTGTGACAGGGTACAGTGGGGTGCAGAAGAGGGTCCCCAGCTGGGCCTCGGGGCTCAGAGCCAGCTTCCCAAATAGATGGAGACTCTGAAGAGGGAGAGGCTCTTGGAGGGAAGGACAGTTCAGAAGTTCCCTGAGGACCCAGCTTGGTGGTGGATTTCTAGGGGCAATGTCAGACCCCAGCTGGTGTGCAGGTCACCTTTCCTTCTCCTCCCCTGTTCTGCCACCACTGCCCAAGAGGTGGCCTAGCGCCAGTGAGCCAGGCAGCAGCTGATAAGGTTTCCAGGTCAGCCAAGCTCACTGCCCCTCCCCTGTCCCTAGCCTTCTGAAGGATGTCTTACATGGCAGGGAGAGAGAAGGGGCCACCATTCAGGCTGCTAGGCCTCCACCACCCTTCTTCCACAGCCCCAGGGCAAAAGTCCACACCACCCAACACCTCACCAACGTCTGAGTGTGTATCCTGGTAAACGCCACCTTGGAACCTTGGGGCCTCTGCTGCCTCCTCTTTGGGATTTCTGGTGTGGTTCTGCCTGCCCTGTAGGTAATTTTTGCTCCAAGTTCCAGGTCTACTGTTTACATAGCTCAGTGTTCCATGGAGTTAGAACAACATGCTTTCCTTTCCACCAAAGGTGCCATGAAAAACACCCGGTCTGGGGAGGGTGGGGAGCGGGGCGGAAAGGCCGCATGTGCCGTCAGGCACCTCATTCTGATGGGCTCCTCCATCCAGAATAGCCGTCTGCGATGCTTGCCTCAGAGCTGGCTCGGCCCCAAGGCTGGGAGTTCCTGGAAGAGGCCTGGGACTCTGAGGGAGCCCAGGTAATGGAACTCTTGCTGGGAGTTCTGGCTCTAAGAATGGAGCGTCCCTGAATGGAGTCCTACAGGTCTAGGAGACCACCAAAGGAGGGGGTGATGGGAATGCACCCCTCTCCAAACCAGCTACCAGCTGCCACCTTCTTGAAGACCCTGGGGAGGACGAGGGAAACGGATGCTTGAATGTCCCACAGGCAGGATGTTGGCCTAGTATGGGTAGGGGGGCGGAGTGGGTGGAAAAGAGGAGAAAGGCCATCTGCTTACTTTGAGGAGAGTCTGGAAACTTCTCCCTGCTTTTAACCAACATGTGCTGCCTCTGGGTATTCTCTCCAGCACCTTTTTTCCCTCTCTACTGGAAAGATCTGGCTTCTCCCTTGCTTTATGTAAGAACTGTCTAGATGCAGTGGGCAGAAGTCTGGATGCTTGAGGACTCTGGCAATCATTCCTCAGGGTCTCATCCTGATGCCCCCCGAGAACATGGCTCAAAGCTCCCACCCTCCCACAAACCTCACGGCCACTTGTTTCTCCCTGCCTTCTGCGCTCCAGCCCCTGTCCCTCTAGCACATCGTCCTTCTGGGTCTGAGGCTTCTCCACTCACTCTGCATGTTGCTTGTCCCTATCCATCAGCCAACAAACACTAGAGCAAGTCACCTCCCTTCCCTGAGCCTCTGTTTCCTTGTCTATAAGAGAATAACAGGTAGGGGTGGGGAGTTATATGGTCTTGATAGTCCCTGCAAGCCCTCCCTACTAAAATCTAAAGCATCTACTTATCGACGTCCTGGTGCATGGGCAAGGTTATGAAAAGAAAGAAAAAAAAGGACTGGCCAGTTTGTGTACTAGGCCCCCTGGCCCCTCTAGCCCAGGCCAGTTCAGGGCTGGGAGCAGCTCCTCTCAGGAGTCAAGCCACCACCGGTCAGATGACAGGCGGGGGGCACAGCTGAACCCGCACCAATGGGAAGGGGGGCCAGCAGGGAAATGAGATGAGCCTTCTGCTCTACCCTCTCCCTTGACTCGTTCAAATACCCTTGAGCTCTGACAAATTCCCAAACGTTTCTGAGCCAAGCAGCCCCCAAAGGAGTGGCTCAATATCTGGGGTTACAGAGACTCTGTTACTTCAGCAAAGCATACTACAAGCCATTTACTGGTTTAATTTAATTATTTATGATAACACTTCAGAGTAAAAACTACACTTGTCAAAATAAAGGGGACTTTGTGCTGCAATGACCCAAATTTTATTGTTGCATTACTTAATGCACCGAGACCTGGTAATCGGCACCAGATCTCCCTGCAACTTGGGCAAATCAGCACGACAGGAGGAGGACTGAAATGGATTACTGCTTCCTGGGGGAATTATTTTAGACTATTTTAACAGAAAGACATTTGGAGTCCATCCTCCCACCCTAGTCACATCTCCTTCTCTTCCCCAAATAAACTGGCTTCCAGACACATTTGACCAGTTGCCATTTCCTGTGTAGCCCCTGGGTCACCTCCCTCCCTTTGCACGTGCAGCCCCCTCTATCTGTGATGACTTCCCCACCATCACGAACCAAAAGGTCCCTATGCCTGTCTGCACAACAGAATGCCCTGGTGAATTTTTAAAAAGAATTCAGATTCCTGGGACCTACCCTGAAGAACTCCCACTGAGCGGAAATGTCCTCTTCACTGTGGAGCCATCCCTGATGTCCCCAACCTGCCAGCATTTTCTCCTCGGGGGTTCACTAGCACTTGGCTCTTTGCCTAATGGTCTCCACTCCTTGACTGTCAGTTCCTTGGGGGCAGGGACTTTCTCTTTCCCCTCTGCACCCTCAACAAAGGGTGGGCTCCACAACAGGTGGCGGGTTGAGTGGAGAGCAGCATTTTGAGGAACTAAGAGTTTGTGGGTTCCTCAGACCCAGTGCATGGCTCTAAGTCTTGTCCTCATCCCCCACTGGGCCCCTCTCCTCCCCATCCAATATGTGCAGAACCACATTCTTCCTTTGGCAGAAATGGCTTTTTTGGCCAAATGACCTCTGAGGACAGGGAAACTCCTGGCTGTGCTCTGCTGGGCTTGGGGTGTTGTGAATTCACAGCAGAGTATCACGGGCATGTAATCTGGCTTTGCCATGCGCAGCAAGTCTGTAAAGACCAGATTAGGATGCTTACTCCTTATTAACGGCCCTCTCCCTAGTCCCAAGGCCAGCAGGTTCCTTCAGTGCCTCCCTCAGTCCCTGTCCTGCCATTATTCACAGCAGGGACGGTGGTGATGGCAGGCCAGGGGACCCACAGTCAAATCTACAAACAAGGATGGCTCCATCCATTCATCCCATCCATCCGTCTGTGCAGCTGTCTGTTGGTCCATCCACACAGTCACGGAATGCTAAGTCAGGAGGAGGATAACAAAACCAAACCAGGAGATCTGACGCCTGCTCTTAAGGGTTTTGCAATCTAGGTGGGAAGACGGGGCAAAGTTATAATCCCAGTGCCCCCGTCTTGTTCTTCATCCTCATTACAGATGAGAATAATCTCCCACCTTGTTGCTTTGCAGATATGAACCCCTTTCCATGGGGGCTAGGTTTGCTCGCACGGAGGATTCCTCGGTTTTGCCATTGCTCAAGCCAATTTGGACCAGTTGAGTTCTGAGGTCCCTTCCTACTCCAGTCCAAGCGGGTTTGTTCAGGAGGAAGTCCTAGAGGAGGGACATCTGGGGGCTCACATTCTGCAGATTAATGGCTTCCTGGAGGTGGTTGCTAGGAACCGGGGATGTTCAAGGAAGGCCTAATAAGTCCTGGAGTCAGACCTTGGGAACCACCCGAAGCAATGGCTTGGAACCCTGGCTGCATATTACAATCACTTGAAGACTTGGCGGGGTGGGGGAAGGAATGGAGTTTTCTGAAACCCACTTTAAGCAGATCTCTGGGAGTGGGGCCTAGGCATATTTCTTAAGAGTTCGTCAAGTGGCCCCAGTGTGCAGCTAGAGTTGAGAACCGTCGATCTGACAAACTGGCCTTTTCTTTCTTTGAGGGACTTAAGGCCAAGAGAGGTGTAACATGAGCAGAGACACATGTAGAGAGCAGCGGAAAACAGACACCAGCCACCGAAGTCCCTGCTCTCCCGTGGCGCCTGCCTGCTTAGCCGCTTCCCTGTGGCAGGTTAATTCTCTCTCTCTCTCCGAAGACATGCTGCCTTAGAGATCCCGCTCTGTCCCCGCCTGAGGACAGTGCCTAGAGCCACTGGCCTGGAAGTGACTTTTCCCAGCAAGGGAGGCAGAGGGGCCGACGGTGGCAGGTGGTGGCAGGTGGTGGCAGGTGAGGTCGGGGCCTCCACCGGGGGCCTTCTCCGGAGCTGATCGGGATTGTTTGTCTTACACAAACAGGCCTTGTTCCAGGAAGACGTGAGCCTGCATGGGGCAGCAGCACCATTCATCACGGTGGCTCCGGCGCTCGGGGCAAGCTGTCAGCCTTCCGAGGCCCCCGGGCCGCTTCTCCAGGAACCGCCCGGAGAAGATGTCAGGAAAGTGAATGAGCAACCGGACAGCTGCAGCTTGTTAAAGAGTGCCCAGGGCCCATTGTAACTGAGACCTTTAAATATACACCATAGTCAAATAAACATCATCCTCCCAACGGCCAGTCCTTCCAGGGCCAGGCCAGTCTGGCCCAGCCCACCCAGCTCCTCCCCTCTCTCCGTCCCTTCCTCCTCCCTTGACTGGCAATGAATTGATTACAACTGGGAGAGATGGGTATGGCCGCGTTCTCGGACCAACCCTCTCCTGCCTCCCTCTAAATAGAAACAGCTAAACCCCACTGTAGCCCCTATCACCCTGGTGAGGTCCCCATGGGTTTCAGCAAATTGGAATGGCACCGTAGGTCCCTGGAGAACCTCTAGAGGTTCACACACACACACACACCTACACTGGTCAGAACCTTCCAGGACCACTGAGAGCTAACCTAGAATGCCTGGTCCTGGGCTCTCTACTCCTACTCCCCCTTCAAAACCCACCTTAGAGGTCACCACCTCTGGGAAGCCTTACCAGACTTTCCCAGGCAGAGCTAGTTGTCTGTTCTGTGCTTTGAGTATGTGGTTCAAGTCTCACTCTAAGCCCCCGTGAATCCAGGAGGTCTATGTCCCCTACCACACTGAGCTCCTTGAGTGGAGACCATTCTATATTCAGCTCTGCATCCCCAGAGATTAGCACAGCGGGTGACACCTGGGAGGTTTCGGTGCATGTGTGCTGAATCGACTCGTGTGTGCTCGTTACTGGGCTCGTCCATCTGTCAGACCATGTTCAGTGCCAGGGCCACACCTGGTGAAGTGGGCTCCGTACAAAGCGAACCACTGTCCTGAAGCAAGGAGGGCTGGCAGGGAGGGGCAGGGGCACGAGGTCACGGGGCTCTTCTTAGGGTGGTGTCTGTTGGAGAGCAGTATTTTTAGGTCCATTAGGGAAGGGACCCTGTCCAGGAGAAGTCTAATTTAATAGTGGAAGAGTAGACATGGAAAGACAAATAGGACTGTGGAGGGCCACACTTCCCTACCAGAGCATTTCTCCTCCCCACAGCTGGCCTCAGTTTACCACTGTACCCATTTTGTCTCAGTGGCCATCAGCTCCCCCAGTTTACTCCACCTCATCACAGGTCCCTCACCTCCCCCGGTGCACCCCACCTCATCGCAGGTCCCTCACCTCCCCCGGTGCACCCCGCCTCATCGCAGGTCCCTCACCTCCCCCGGTGCACCCCACCTCATCGCAGGTCCCTCACCTCCCCCGGTGCACCCCACCTCATAGCAGGTCCCTCACCTCCCCCGGTGCACCCCACCTCAGCACAGGTCCCTCACCTCCCCCGGTGCACCCCGCCTCATCGCAGGTCCCTCACCTCCCCCGGTGCACCCCACCTCGGCGCAGGTCCCTCACCTCTCTACAGCACTCCCTACCTCACTACAGTGTACCAGTCAGCATTCTACATCATACTTTACCACAAATACCACAGAAGTACAAGTTGTGGTGTTAAAGCTCTGAAAGGCCCCGCCATGATCAGCAGAGGCAACCCTATCTCTAAGCTCACTGGATTTGGAGAAGAAACCAGAAGGGAGAAAAGAGACCTAAGACAAATCAACCAGAATGGGGTTCTGTACGCCCACAGAGAGAAGCTTGAGCCAGCCCAACAGTTACCTTGGCCCATTGGCCTTACTGATGTAGACATTCCAAAAAGAGTATGTGTGTGCATGCCCACACACAGATGAAATGACATCTACCGAGCATTTATTAACTTTTATAGTCCTTGTGCTAGGTGCTATATACATTCAATCTTTATAAACTCCTGGGGCATGGTATAATTGAATTTATACTTGAGACTTATACAGGGTTATATAGCTTATAAATTGTAGAGCTAAAAGCTGGGATTTGAACCCTGGTCTCCCCAACCCCAAAAATCTATTACCCCAGGGCGTCTGGGTGGCTCAGTTGGTTAAGCGACTGCCTTCGGCTCAGGTCATGATCCTGGAGTCCCGGGATCGAGTCCCACGTCCGGCTCCCTGCTCGGCGGGGAGTCTGCTTCTCCCTCTGACCCTCCCCCCTCTCATGTGCTCTCTCTCATTCTCTCTCAAATAAATAAATAAAAATCTTTCAAAAAATAATAAAAATAATAAAAATAAAAATAAAAAAAATCTATTACCCCAGGACACATACAGGCTGAAGATCATTATCTTGTGCTGGTAGTGAAAAAGGCAGATCATACCAGATACAATGGGCAGGTGAGACAACCTCTAGTTAAAATTGGTTGTAGGCATCCTGCCCTAGGGATGATCCAGAAGCAGTCAATGCTGCTGACCATGCATCTCTGCGTACCAAGCTTGGTACGGAGAGGCGGCACTGCCCCAGGGTGCCCAGTGTTACCCGCCAGTTCCTCCGGGGGATAAGTAGACTAAACACCTCACACATACTTGCTCTCCTCGGGGCCCTTCCTCCCCAGTCGGACCAGGCTGCCTCCCAAGCCTAGACCTCAGATCAGCGACTTCAGTGTGGTCCTTTCCATGTCCCTGTGCCTTTGACCTGCATAGGGTCTGCGGTACCAGCGCCCGAGCCCCACTCACTCCTGTCATCTTCTGCATCTCTGCTTCCTGCCCTCAGAGGCCCCCAGAAGCGAAGTGCATGGAGTTCAAGGCCATGCTGTCCAACTGATTGCCTCTCCTCTCTTCTTCTGCTCCCTCAATCCTCACAACACTGGATACTTCAGGGCACTACGGACGGGGACTTCCATAGCTCAGGGAACTCTACAGGGTCCAGCACAGTGCCTCGTACACAGGCCGTTGGGGACATTTGAGTACGTTGTTTGCAGTATAAAGACATTCGGCTGAGCGGCCAGGTAGGGGTTGAGATCCCCACTCCCTCAGAGGTACCATCTACTTCCTAAGCCCTGCGCCCTCGAGGCCGTGTCTGGCCAGGAAGGAGGTGGAGTGCTTTTTCTCTCATTCACACGAAGGCGCTGGGTATATGCTGATGGTCCTGTTTGTGCGAGGGTCACACCGCACCAAGCAAATGAATGCATGAACGATTCTAACCTGCTCTCTAAACCTTAGCCATCACAGCACATGGGGGCAGACTTTCCTTCTGGGTACCTGATCCCATTCCCTACTCCATCACACTTCTTTCCATTTCTCCACCCACTCTTCCCACTCATTCTGCTCTGAATACAAAATGCCCTTTGCACTTCTCCAAAAGCATCCCCCCTGGGACACCAGGCCCCCAGTTCTGCCTTCCAGGAGTCCTACATCTCCCCACCTCCCCTGACTCTGCTCCTCCTCCTCTTTCTGCTTTCGTAATTCTTCTTATTTACGTATTTTTAACTTTAAAAGATTGTGGTAAAATATGCATCACATACAATTTACCACTTTAACCATTTCTGTGTGCACAGTTCTTTGGCATGAAGTACATTCACGACGTTGTGCAAGCATCACCACCCTCCACCCGCAGAATGTTTTTCATTTTCCAAAACTGAAACTCTGCACTCATTAAACAATAACACCTCATTCCTCCCTCCCCCCAAGGCCCTGGCAACCACCACCCTACTTTCTGTCTCTCTGAGTCTGACAACTCCAAGAAGCTTGTACACGTGGAATCAGAGAGCAGGTGTCCTTTTGTGACTGGCGTATTTCACTTAGCATCATGTCTTCAAGGTTCATCCATGTTATAACATGTTTCAGAATTTCCATCCTCTTTAAGGCTGAGTAATATTCCATCACATGTACACACCACATTTTAACTATTCCCCCCATCAGCGGACACTTGGGCTGCTTCCAGCTTTTGTCTCTTGTAAATGATGCTGCTGTAAGCTTGGGTGTCCCCCCACTTCTTTGCATCCTCTTTATCTTCACCTTCCTTTGTTCTTTCCTTCCCAGTTGGAAACCAAACCCACCCAACATTCAGCAGCCACAAAGCCTACATGTTTCGAGACAATCCTAGTTTCATATTATTTTTTTTCTGTTGTCCCCACAAGCCACAAAAAAAAGTCCCAGAAATTCCAATAAATTTTCTCCCTCTGTCTCTTACCTCCAGAAGAGACACAAAAGTCCTTTATAAGATCTTGATTTTTTTTTTTTTAACTCAGGACATTTCATTACCATTAAAAGTCCCTCCCACACTGAATAAAGGACAAACATCTTTGCTTGGCCCTGCTGCCTCCAGGTATCATCCCTGTCCTTCCATCTACTGCCAAACTGCTCTGAGTGTTCCTCGCATGCTTCTTCCGCTCCCTCACCCCCTGCCACTTTCTTAATGCCCTGCAATCTGGCTTGGCGGCAAACTCTACTGAAGCTGCTCTTGCCAAGGTCACCAGTGACTTCTTTTCTAAACAAGTTTCAATCGTTCTTGTTCTTGGTTATCAAATAAATGCTTCATTGTAGAAAAAACTGGCAAGTTATAGAGTTGTAGGGAGGAGCAGAAAAAAGATTACCTATACGTGATCCCACCACCACGAGGAAACTACTATGGACATTTTGGCATACTTCCTTCCAGTCTTTTTTCTTTATTCCAATGATTTTCTTGCTTTTCACCATCCTCATCTTTCCTGATCCCATAGCTCTTAGTGTTTTTGAATATTTACTTCTTAAAACCCTTTCCTCTGGCCTGCTTCTCTGGTTTCTGCTCCAATCTTACCACCCATTTCCTTTGCGAGCTGCTCTCACACTGAGTTTTGCCAGGATTTAAATGGTGGCTGAGTTGAGGTTTCTGAAAGTGTGCCAGGATACCTTCAGCCAAGTAGCGACCCAGGGCACATCATTATCGGAATTCAGGAATAGAGGTAGAGGTGAGGTGATGAATCCAGGCCACCAAACCCCAAAGTAGGGCACCTCCATTCACTCTTCGTCTGACAAACTGCCTCATCCTTCAAATCCTTATTCAGATGTCACCTCTTCTGTAAGATCTTCCCTGCCTCCCCCAGGCAGGGTTGGTCACTGTCTTCTCTGTTCTTTCCTCTTTCCCCTCAATGCGCTATCCATCCTTCTAAAGAAGTAACCATCTTGCTTACAATGATCTACTTACCTGACTACACTCCTCTCTAGACAGGAACTCCTGGAGGTCAGGGACCCTCTGTTAATGACCCTTGTATTTCCTGAATCCAGTGGAAAGCCCACTGGCCAGTTCCGAGGCCCAGAGAGGGCCGCTGACTTGTCCAAGGTCACACAGGCATCCATAGACCAAGGCTACCAAAACCCAGCCTATGGGACTCCTAGTCCTGAGTTCTTTCTTTTTTTAATAGTTTTTTTGTTTTGTTTTTTGTTTTAAAGATTTTATTTATTTATTTATTTGAGAGAGAGCATGTGCCTACACGGGCACAAGTTGCGGGGAGGGTGGCAGAGGGAGAGGAAGAGAAGCAGACTCGCTGCTGAGTGTGGAGCCTGACTGGGGCTCTATTCCATAACCCTGAGATCACGACCTGAGCAGAAATCAAGAGTCGGACATTTAACCAACTGAGCCTCCTGGGTGCCCCTATTTATTTATTTTCTAAGTAGGCTCCATGCCCAGCATGGAGCCCAGCATGGGGCTCAAACACATGACCCTGAGATCAAGACCTGAGGAGAGATTGAGAGTCAGACGCTTAATGGACTGAGCCACTCAGGCACTCCTAGAACCACACAAAAGATTTTTAATGCAGGAAGGAAACAGAATGAGCCCAAGCATGGGAATGAGCTAGTGTAGGGCTCTAGAAAATAGCTGGTCAGCCAGCAGCTCCTGGGATAACCCTCCCTGGCTTTAAGAATGCTTCCAGAATGCTCTTCAGTCACGCCCCACGCTTTCTTTCCAATGATACAGCAGTACCAGCAACCACAACATCGGTCTCGTGTGGGGCATGGGGGGATGGAAGGATTGTGGGCTTTGAAGACCAAACAGTGAAGGTTGAAATCCTCGTTCTGACTTTTACTGGTTCTGCAACCATGAGCAATTCAGGTAATGCTTGGAGCCTCAGTTTCCTCATCAGCAAAACAAGGATTATAATACCTACCTTGGAAATTGTGGTAAGGATTACATACTGTGATCTTGAGCATGTAGTAGCTGCTCAGTAAGTGGTACGTAGCATCAACCTCCTTCTAATTACTATTTTAAGGACTCTTATTTTCACACACAGACAATGCTGGGGCAACAACCCAGTCATTGGAGGGATTTAGTCAGATTTCTCTATCTCACCCTTTGCCATGTCTGTTTTTGCTGAGATGAAAGGGAATCCAAAGAGCTGGGTCCTTGAAAAAGAGAGAGAAAGAGACATAAACCAAGAAACAGACTCTTAACTACAGAGAACAAACTGCTGAGTATCAGAGGGAAGGTAGGTGGGGGATGGGTTAAAAGGTGATGGGGATCAAGGAGGGCTCTCGTTGTGTTGTTGTGATGAGCACAGGTGATGTATAGAACTGCTGAATCACTATATTGTACACCAGAAACTACTATAACACTGCATGTTAACTAACCGGAATTAAAATGAAAACTTAAAAAAGACCTGGGTGCAGGCTCTACTTGGCCATGTGACCTTGAGCAAAGCATTTTAAACTCTGTGTCTCCACTCTAAAATGGGGCTAGTGACTCCTACCCCAAGGGCTCCTTTGGGAAGATTTATGATGCATGTGTTAACATTAAAGCCCCTGCCAACATACTCCAAGTCCTCAAGTCAAGGTTTTGGAAATCCTTGCCCTCCCTGCCACTCTCCCAGAGCCCAGCGTGCAGCCCAGAGTTGGGTTGCCGGTCAGAGTTGCTGGGTGGTGGGTGGGGTCGGTTGGAGGCAAGGCCCAGAGCTGAATGCATAAATAACCAGCCATCCCAGTCTTGCTTCAAAAGTCCTGGTCTCCAACCCTTTAATCATGGAGCTGCTCTTCCCTGGCTACCTTCCAGGTCCTGCCCGCCCACTTCCCAGGCAGAGGAGCGCCTGTGAGGGAGCCCAGGATATTTGCAGCCTGCCTGTTTTGCATGGCATGCTCACTAATAGATCCCAGGAACCCAGGGGGCTGCCTCTCAGCTGACTCACCCCATAGCCAGCCCACCACATAGGCTAGTTCTCTGGACTCCCCACATCACCCCCTCTCTGACCAGGCCTGTCCTTCAGCCCTGCCAGGCTAGAAAATGGGTTTGCTAGGACAGTGTCCTCCACGTTTTATGAACCAAAGCATCAGTCCCCAAGGCCTGATCGTTCCAAGCGTTCTCATGGGACAGTGGAAACCTAATATTAGAAAGTGAGCCAGTCTCAGAAAATCCAGGACATGTGTTTGCCATGTTGATTACCAGCCCCCCTCACTGGAGGCGAACCTCTCTTTAGGCAAGGCGGAGTATTCCTTTGGGATCAGGAGTGAGAAGTGTGTTGGGACTGGGGGTGGGGAGAGGGGATTGCGTATGAAATCACATTTGGCAACTGGAGTCGTATTTTTAATGCACTAATGGAGTTGGCTTCTTGAAGAAAAGAACCAGTGATTCTTTTTCATATGGGAATGAATTCATATGGGAAAGAGTTCCAATATAAGGAGCTATTTTTAGATTTGGGTATACTAGATTTGCTTAGACCGAGGCTCACGAGCATTCAGTTTGCAACCCTTTCATTTGAGGTTTTCTTCTCTGAGTATCCTCGGGGTTGAAATTTAGCGGCCAGCTCTGTCATTGGCACTCCTGCCCGATGGAGATGAGACGGAGGGTGACATGGTGGGGTGGACAGGGCCTAGGCATTGGCACCAGCCGGGCCTGGGTTTGAATCTCTGCTCTGTGGCTTCCCAGCCAGATAACCTTCCACACCTCCTAGGCTGCTTTGACCTCTGAGTTGCTCTGAAGGAGGGAGCTGGAGAAGGCGGTGAGGGGAGGAGCGCAATATTCTTTCCCAATAGATCGGGTGGGAGAATTAAATCAGGTCATGTTCATAAGTCACTGAGCATGTGCTGGGGCACAGAAGAGATGAGGCCACAAGATTCTCTCCCCCAGGACTCTGCCTTCAGAAGTTCTTTAAAAATCACATCTGCCAGCTTAGGGAGCACATCTGCCTGCTCCCTAGCACACCATTAGGCCCCCCTAACCTGAGCACATCCTTGCTTTTGAAAATCATCTTCAGCCAGGCCTCCCCTTATCCCCAGTGAGCCCCTCCTCCTGAGTCTGAGCTCGGGCAGACAATGAGACTGCAAGATTAGAGCAGACCAAGGCACCTTGGTGAGAACGCCAGCTGCTCGCGGCTTCCCTGCACCCGGACGTTGCTAGCCCACGTGCTCTCAGAAGTCACAGAATCCTGGAGTCCTATGGTTGGGAATGTCCTCGAAGGCCTTATGCTTCCTGCTCCCTGTGGTACAAACAGGGAAACTGAGGTTTGTCCTTCCTCATCGTCACACAGCTGGTTAGTGGCAGAAATGAGAGTGGGATGCTTAGGGGACACAGATTGTCCTCTCTCTCTCTCTTGTTTCCCCCTGGAGGGCTACAGGTCTGGCCTCCCTGGGAGCCTGCATTCCACCTGGGCAAGAACTGTGTCCCTCATTAGTCCACACCCAGAGCCCTGAGTAAGTGGTGTTGGCTGATGGCTGACAGAATTCTTCGCAAAGGAAGATTTAAAAAGAACATTGGGAGCCTCCCGGTTTTCCATCCTTGTCTTTGGGAGGCAGTGTGGTGCTGAGAAAGAATGTGGACCTGGAGCCAAGACACTTGGGTTCTGTAAAATGTAACAGGCGCACATATCCAAAGTGACTCGCACGGTGCTGGCCTCATGGCAAGTGCTAGCTAATGGGGGCCAGCATCGGTTATAAGGGTCCTGATTCTGCCACTGTCTGACCTTGGACAAGTCAACAAACCTCTCAGAGGCTCAGTTTTCTGGAGAATAGGAACAATAACATCCCCAGCCTAGCTCCCCCGGGGGAAATCAGTCCTCCCAGGGATTTTTCAGGGTTTCACAGAGGAGGTGACACTTGAGAGAAGAGATGATCTCACTACAAGTTCAATGATGAGACAGGAATCTCAGGTTGAAGGAGCCATAAGACAACAGTGATTCAGGGAGAAAACTGTGGGATGGATAGAGGACCCTTTCTGGTGGCCACTAAACACAAAACCCTGTAACTTCCATGGACACATGGTCTTCACTCCACCCACTGTCACCTAAGGACCGAGGGCCTGAGGGGAACCAACATTTACGAAGCCCCTCCTGCTTGCCCTGCATGCAGCGTACCTCATTTACTACTCCCCACAGCCCTGGTGGGCTTGACGTTGTTTCTACAGAAGAAGGTTCATTGCCTCAAAGTCACGCAGGTTGAGAATGGAGGGCTTGGGGTTAAAGCTCCACATGCCCAGAGCCTGGTCCATCTCTTTGTGAGTCACATGCCTCAACATCAGCCTTTCAGGTCCTCCTCAACTCCAGAGAGCCATCCTCACCCCTCGGTTCGGTCCTGGAATCCCACTCCCCGCAGAAGGACTTCCAGCAAGCCAGTGTCCTTGCCAAGACTCAGGAGCAGGGTGTAAACTGGTTCTTCCCACACGGATATGGGTTCCAGGTGTTTGTAAAACCTCTGAAGTCGTGTGCAAGCCCGTTCGTGTGTGTGTGCGTGTGTGCACACATGTGCACTCACGTGCACAAATCTGCACTTTTCTGAGGAGCAGCCTCCAGCTCTCATCAGCTTCTCAAGGAGGGCCATGCCTCAGCTCCACAACCCTCCGCAGGGCCTGGTTCATCATCCCTCAGCTGCCACACCAGAGAGGCCCTTGAACTCCACGTGAGAAATGCGGCCGGACTGACGCCTACAGCGCCAGGCCCGGCGGCAAAGGGAATGCTCGGACTCCTTCAGGCTTCAGGGAACTCGAACCACATCTTGACAGACTCAGAGCCCTCATGCAGGTGGTTTCTGTCTGTTCCATCCTCCACGGAGACAGAGGAAGAAGCTGGTGAACTCCTGTAGGTCCTACAGGGGAAAATAGAAATGAAGGGGCAGACTGGGATTTGGGCTTCTGGAAGCATCCAGGGTGGGGTGTGTTGCAGGATGAGCAGCTGGCCCTGGGCCGTGGGTGCTGACAGAACAGAGAGGATCTGCCCTCCCCCCTCAGGTTTGGGCAGATGAAGAGTGAGTGACAGCAGCAGGTCCAAGCCAAGTGGCCTGATGGGGCTCTCAGGGCTCTTCAGCCACCTCGGAGGCCCCGGAAATACCAGGGCTGGGAGGGGCGACAGGGGGGTGGGCCACCTCTCCCAGGCACCCTTTGCTGCCATCAGACCCATGCCTCTCTCCAGCCAGCCCCTGAGCTTCCTCTCCTCTCGGGCTCCAACACCACGCTCAGAAAGACCTTGTATGTTTTTCAAATTAATGCAATTAAGAGCATTAAAGTTTGCGAACGATCGAGTTTTTCATTTTTCCTTTTATTTGATTAGAGAAATTCCCACCGCACAGTTCCTCCAAATGAAACCCAGACACGAGGCCCATTGTTCCGGGGGCTTCCATGAGAATGTGTTACCTTTCAATCTCACACACTAATGTGTTTAGCGTTACAGTCCCCCCCAGGCGGCTGCAGGAAGGATCTGGAGCCTTGATTAAAGCGGCCTTTGCTGGGCAGGAATGTGGGCTCCTCCGCCCGGGAGTCACAGAGGGGCTGGGTGTTCGCTCGGCAGGGCCTCTGCCACATGGCCGGTGGGCCAGGGACCCAAGCTCATGGGCGGTTGGGGCTGGCTGTCATTAGGCATTTTCCCCTCTCTCCTGGCCTTGCCTCCCAGACCTCCTGTACCACCACTCTAGCCCCAACATGGGCGACAACACAGTGCCCTCCCAAACGCAGCCCCACCCTGACTCTCCTCTCCTCTCTATCACCCTCCTCTACGCCTCTCTCCTAGGGCCCATCTTCGTGTCCCCCCCACCCCGCCCCGGCGACTGCTGGGCTTCCCTCCACGGGAGGTCTCTCCGTGGTCAGCTCTGTTCAGAGGCAGCATTCAAGAAATCACACTGATCATCACACTGCTCCTCCCTTGGTCAGGCCCAAAGCTCCAAGGTGAAGAGCCGAATTAGAGCCAGAAGTGAAAAATTGATTAGAGGAATATGTAAGGATAGGCCTGGGAAAGGGAGGAGGGCGGGTTGTAACCCCTGTTAAAAATGTGACAGAGTGCCAAATTTAAACAGGATGTTAAGTCTACACCCCTCCCACCCCAAATCACCAAAGGCTCAGTGCTGGGAGGCCCAGGTTCCTTCCCCTTCCAACTGGAGTGGCCGGCCCAGGCCCCAGGGTGGCTGATGAGGCTGTATTCTGCCCATGCCCTGGGACCGGAAGCTGCTGGGACTTCCCTGCCCGACAGCTCATGTCCTTCAGACCTTCAACAGCCCAAGCCAGGGTCCTAGGAGACACCACCACAACCTGGCCCAAATTAGGCAAAACTGAAAAGCAACTGGGCTTGTGAGCTAGAATCCGGACTAAAAATAAGCCTGTCAAACCTCAAAAACCCTGCCACTCCTGGGTCCCAAGGAGGTGGAGGAGGGCTTGTGAAAGGACCGTGAACCACCTTCACCCCCATGCCCTGCTGCATTCCAGATGCCCCAGAGTCATTCCACAAGCATCCTTGGAGGACCACGCCCCACCGAGCAGAGTGCACACTGAAGGGGTTCCAAAAGGAGCACCCTCCTCTCCCCAGGGTGGTAAAGGAAGCACGGGGCTTAAGTACTTCATGTGGTTCTGGTGCTAACGTTCTCTAAGGGCGAGGCGTCTCCCCCAGAGCACAACCTGGACCAGCAGGGACCAACCCATACTTGCAGATAGAAAGCCCCCTGGCCCCCCCTAGACTAAGAACGGGGCCTAATCCGGGCTGAGCCTTCCCTTACAATCCCCCTTCCAGGCCTCTGCAAAGCTCTGTACCTGATTGTCCCTGTGTGCAAATCCCAAGCCATTTGCATGCTCAGATTTGCTTTTGAAGAAGGCGTCTCTATGGAGAGTGGAAACAGGAAGGCTAATGCCTACTTGGGGCAAGGGAAGATGGAGCCAAAGGAAAGCTATGGCAGAGGGTGGGGAGAGGGGAGAGGACCAGCAGGATGACTCAGCCAGTTCAGAACCAGGTCCCCCGCCTCCCACCTGAGCTGCTGCCTCATTTATTCTACTCAGCCCCAAGGGAGGGAAATACCCCCACATGGGCTGGGAAAGTTGGGGGACTGATTTGCAAGGCTAAGTGAGAGGAGTTCACTGCCCTTTTGTGCATGCAGACACTCACTCAGGCAATACTTGGCCGATGAGATAAATCCACCTACACCTTTAAGCTGTACCTCCCCACGCAGGGCCCAGAAGGTCTAACCCTTGGATGGGTCCCAGGGTTCTGCCGCAAACATCTGCCAGGGCCAACAGCCCCCAGGTAGCAGATGCATAATGTGAACCGCATTTGGATGAAGAAGGAGTTGGAGAAGGCAGTGTGAGGGAATCTGGACTGCAGTGGAAACTGCTCAGGAATTTGGCCTCAAGTCCAAGTTGATTCTTCCTAAACAATCACCTTAATGTGGGTATCTCTCAGTTACCCATGCTTCAGGGAAGGATGGGGAGGGGGTGGGTGATACCAAAGGTGAATAATCCAGAGACTATTTCTGATTATTCCTGTTGGACTTTGCCAGTTGGCTTTTTTCCCCCCTGCTGGGAAACTTGCTTCCCTAAGCAGGATTTTCTTTGACTATTTTTCAAAATTTACTCATGATTTCCAACCACAAACAATGCTTCCCCGAGATGACCAAGCTTGGCTTTATCCTGAGCTCCATTCAAACCACAAAGACAGAAAGCGGGGTGGGGGGGGGATGGGGATTAACTGGGATGGTATTGGGGGCCCAGGCACCCTTATTAAGGGGTCAGAATTGCTTGTGGATGAGTCCCAGGGTGGGAGATTCTAGCCACTGGGGATCAGTGCCTGCCCACTCTGTCCCTGTCCATTCTCCATGGGAAGACCCCAAAAGGACATGGTCATGAGACATGCAAAGGCCGTAGTGGTGGATTGGTAAGAAGCAGAAAAGTAAGCTTGAATTATATGGGGTTGGGGTGAGGGGTAGTGGCCCAGGGAATAAGCTGGCTTCCACGGAAGATGGGGAAAGGAGCCTGAATGCAATTTCCAAAGGGTTATGGAAACCTCATTCTGATCTAAGCCAGCACCTACATTCCTGCAGAGCCGCCAGCACAGAGGCTCAGAACAACCCAAGGGCCACTCAGAAGCCAGCGCGCATGCACTGGGGCCTTCAGTGGTACCCGGAGAAGATAAGGAAGAAGCATGGTTCTCTGTCCGGGGCACAGGGCTCCACCCCCCTTTAAGCTCACAGTCCAAAAGGCACCGCAGCAAGGATTCTTCTCTGAGTTTCAATTTTCATGGAAATGAACCATTTTATCTCAGAACACAGGGTGGGGCTGGGGGGGGAGGAATGAATTCCCTTTCCTTAATGCAGATGGACTAAATCCCCTTCGCTTCTTACTCTAAAAAAAGAAATCCCAAAGCTGCTGCCGTTTGCTCTGTTGGATGCCCGCTAACTCAAAGCCAGGAGAATAAATCTGGAGGCTAGGTGGCTTGCAGCTTCTCTGCTTGGGGGGGGGGG